>NW_008825073.1:3952397-3957612 GCF_000699105.1 Pygoscelis adeliae | reverse complement strand
GCTGGTTTTGCTTTTCTACTAAATTATGAAAGTGTTCATTGATTCATTTCAGAAAGGAGAACGTTAAAATGACACGTGCATTTAAAGTTTCTGGAGACACCTATAGCATTCAGGTATATGTTTCAAATTGCATGGGAAGCCAAGTAAAATTAGTCAATTCCTGTGAGCAGGAAGGTACAAAAAAAGTTCTCCATCAGGCTGAATACGTTTTTTTGTTCTTATATACAAGGGGGAAAAGCTGCCCGTGATTTGCACGAAAAAATAGGGAGCCTAAAATAGCAATGGCGTATGTATAGCAGGAGAAGGCATCGGTCGTATAGCGAGGCACAGACCCGGCAGGTACCTGTATGTGTGGAGCGGAACGTCACAGCTGTCCCGGTCAAATGAATGGGATGAGACATGTGTGAATATCGTTCTTAGGCAAGTGCCAAGTAACAACAACAAATAATCGATGGACAGACCTTCCCATTTTCCAGGAGCTGATTTTTGGAGCGGGTTTGTGCTTGGACAGACACCGGCAGCGGGGAGATGCAGAGTGGGAGCAGGAGTCCTCCAAGGGTTCCTTGGCTGTGAACATCAGCTAGCCCAGCTTGGACGATTTCTGTTTTCGTTTTCAGGTGGGAGGTCCAGTTCTTCGCCGGTGACCTCCAGCGGCGGGACGCCCTCTCCTCTCAACCCCCTGCTTTCTCCATCGTGCTCACCTCCTACGTTTCACTTGTCAGCGAGCAACATTGGCGTGTCGTGCCCCGAGACCTACCTACACAACCTCAACGTGCCCCTCTACTACAAGATTTGTCCTACGAGCTTCTTAAGACAACAGTCTCTCATCTTTCCAAGCCATGAAAAACTGGGAGGCACCAACCCGCATCTTGTACCCCACTTCACGGTGGATATGCCAAAACTATCTTCCCTCGGCATAACCAATCTGAAAAATGCTAAAGCTGAAGACTTGAACGGGCAATGTCTACAAGTACCCAATTCTGCTAGTCAAATGCTGTACGGATTACATGCATCTGGAAACATTTTCCCATCAAGTCCCATTGCTCGGGAAGCACTTAATTGTTCTTTACATCCTCCATATGGCTTGTACGGTTACAACTTCTCCGTGCCATCCAGACTGATGAATGCAGCAAGCCATTTCAAAGTGAGTGACAGCATTCCAGCTTCTTTGAGAGATGGCAGATGTAATCACTCTAACTGGCACCCGACAATTAACCATTGCCTTTAGTGGAATTCTATAATATTCCTAAGCATTGATATGTAAAGCAAGCCTTTCCTTCCTTCATACCCAAGGGCTTGCTAGTTATTGACTATGAAATACTGCATGGTACAGGAGCGGTATGTCTAAGCATTTAACTTTTTTTGTGGGCAAACGTGTCGTGTTGTTGGGAGGGTGGAGGACCCGGGAGCGCGGAGGATCTGAGATGATCCACGGCAAGGTGATACCTTTTGGTAATATTTATGTCATGGTTGTAGGTTAGAGAGCAAACTGTACAGTCACCTTTTTCATATTTGCACTCTGAAGTGGGCACGTAGACGTATACATCTCTACAGATATGTTTTCCTGAAACTCTCTATCTAGCTTGCCTCCAGTTAGCTCAAAGCCCTAGTGAGCTTCTGCTCACCCTACTTGAGTTTTCCCACTGATTTCAAAGGGACTATTTGAGACCTTGAGTCAGGAAAGGAGCCGTATTTGGCCCAGTGTTCGAGCATGTTCTCGGGTTCCCTTGGCTTTAATGGGTCCTAATTAATGACATGAAAGTGCCTTGTTGAACCAGGACCCAGATGACTCAGTTATCGGCGTGGGGATGTAAATTCAAGTACCTGCTGCCGAGGTGAAGAAAGCCGGGATAAAAGACGGATGTCTTCCTACCGTGTGGGCATGAGACAGTGGAGCCTGATGCAGGGGTGCCCCAAGAGCCCTCCTCTCCATGCTCCTGCTTCTGGAGGTCTCCAGGAGGTGGTAGCGCAGAGTGGCACCAGCGCTGACAACATGGTGGGAAGGAACAGAGGACGGGTGGTCACACATCTCCCCCATGGCCAGCTGGGTCCGTGCTGGGGGACATGGGGGATACATCTCAGAGAGCTGTGTGGGATGAAACACCTCCGGGAGCCCTGCAGGACGCTCCTCCTACCCAGCACTTTCAGCCCCGGGGGACACAGAAGATCCACCTGGGATCGCATCCGCCAGCCTGTGCCCGAGGGAAGGGGCAGGGATGCTCCTGGCTCGGTCCGGTGGAGAACGCAGATCCCTTCTGGAGAGTTACAACTCTAAGGGACCCGAAACATGAGATTTTCAATTCCTTCCAAAAGTCCTGTTCGTTTTATTATAACCTGTGGATATTCTTGTTATTCCTGTAAATAATCTCTAGCTCCCAAGGGCACAATATAACTCACAATAAATTTGGGCACAGGTTTTATTCTTTATTTGACCAATTTGCTCAGTCCCTACCTGAAGCCAATTTTATTACTTGATATATAACAGAGATTTGAAAATAATGCTTGACTGGGACTGGCCGCATTTTGGGATTAAGATAAGAGAATTCTGTATTTACAAACATAACACAGCACTATATAGAGATTAAGCGCAGGTTTAAGAATCGAGTTGCTATCAGAGTTTTGGTTTTATTTTCATCCATAACAGACAACAAATTAAGACCAGAACAAGCACCATCAAAAGCTGTTAAAATAACAAAAAGTCACACTTTTACTTTCATGAGACTTTGCTAGAAATCAACCAACATTGGTTTCCCTAATTTATCTGCTTTGAGTGTTCACAGAGCCCCTAGCGATACCAGTATGAACAGTGGGCCGTGCTTGCCTTGCTAAACGGTCTGTACAACTGTAAAAATGAACAAACCTGCTTTCTCGTGCTGTTTCTTAGCAGTTTATCTCACTATTTTTATTAAAAAAAAAGGAAACTTTTTTTCATTCGGGAGTCCTTATTTCCAAGCCATCACCCCTCACCGGTGGTGGCCGAGTTCCCGCGGGCGAGTGCACTGCAGGCGCTGGGACGGGCTCTGCAAAGCGCTGCAGATCTCGGCTCCCCGGGACGAATCTCCGGGGCTGAGTGACCGAGTACCGGCCCCCACGTGTGGTTATACTTTTGGGGAGCTGGAAGTCACGGATTTGTGGGTGGATGCAGTGGGTAACTTCCAATTTTCCAAATATTTGCAGTTGCATAAGGTATTCCAGAGTTGCTGGCCACGAGCTGGTGATCCAACAGATCAGTGTCTGTCTAGTTAAAAACGTGGCTGATATTGAGTAGAACAGATATTTTCCGTACGGACAATTTTACAGCGATAGATATTTAAATTTGGATGAGATAAATTCCATCTACTACAGCTGAGCCAATGCTCTCTTTGACGGGACCCACTTCATTCCTACCCAGCGCGTGTTTGCAGCCGGGCACGGGGCTTCCCAGAGCTGCTTGTTTATTCTGTGCCTTTTGGTATGAAACTACAAACCCAGCGTTGGGGTGATACGCTCCAACAGCGATTGCTCAGCTAATGCCAGTGGAATCGGGTTGGGTTTCGATGCGCCTGGTCCCGTAGGAGCCCGGTTTTTGCCACCCTCCCCGGTCGCAGCCACACGGAAAACACGTCCAGAGCCTGGACCCTGCAAGGGATGCGCGACACCGGCACCCGTGTCCCTTGGGTGCCGGCGCCGAGCGCCGGGGAGGATGCAGTGGTCATCAACATGGGTGAGGCAGACATATAAATGCTGATCAGCTCCGTATGAGAGGTCAGCATGACGTGAGAGACACTGTCAGATCTGGGTTATCTGAGGTGACTTTCTATTTCCTTTGCCTTCATCTCCTGATTCATCCTTTCAAATATCACTGTAACAAATAAAAAAGATGCTGGTGGCTCTTTACAAAACAATTCAGTATTTTCAGGCAGTCATAGGTCTCTGTCCTGATGCCCACGTTGTCACCTCGGAGCCGGCCAAGGCTCCCTGGCCATCCCAGCAAGGGAGTATTTTCCGTACCCGCAATGGTAATTCGGCTGAATCGCTCACACTGTGACATAGATGGTTCTGCTTGTATGAGAAAAACTGTGCCCAAAAGAGCGGGTAACCTGCACGCTACTTTCTGGGGGTGCTCTGTAGGACGGCTGCTGGTGAGAGGTGAGTGGCAGAACTCAGGAGTGTAAGTCAGGATAATAAATCATTAGTTATTAAATGTGAAACTGGGGGAATCGAGGTCAATATTCCAAGCGGGACCACGCGCCTGTAAATACAAATACGTTACATGCTGCTTTGTACTTCCTCCCCGTAACATTGTTTGGAACTCTGTGGCAATTGCAAAAGTTCACAGTTCTTTAGGCTTAGTGGGTGAATACAAATATAAACCCAGTATTACCGTGCTATTTTTAAAGGGGAACAGGGAGAAAATCATCGAAGATTTTTTTAAAGATTGAACTTGCTGAACATTCTTAGCTGTTAGTCATTTGACCTTTCCCAAGAGGAGTCTGAGGTTACTCGGGAATATCTGATCACATTTATAGCACTCGGCAAATAAAACTGGCCGTACCAAGGGCGTCGCGTCCGTACTCGACGCTGGGACATGGGATGGGCTCGGTGCTCCGACACCGGGAGGTTGATTTGAAAACCAAGGAGACAAAAAACCCCAGCGATAATGTTTTTAATCAAAGTGCAGTTTACTATCCAGTTTCACCCAAATTTAAGAAGCCAAACGTGTAGAGGGAGCGTCGGATGTAGCTTTTTCTGATGGAAGTGCCTTGGTTTACATCTGATCTTCTGAGGTTTGGTCTGTAATTAGATGATAATTTGTATCACAATTATGCAAAACAAACGAGGATTGGATAGCAAGATAGACCAGAACAAATAAGCACCCAGAACATTTGAAATGCATCCAGTATTAAAACGATGTACATGTGTGGCTGGGGCCGGGGGGACATGCTGTTCCAATAAAGCTGCAGAAAGGGAAAAGGCCGGTATCAGTTCCTACAAAAGTTTCAAATGCTCATGTTTACAAATTTGTATTGCACGTTAATATGTAAACACACACTATTGGAAACAGATGACTCCGCAATATTTACGTGTTCTTTCTTCTTAGTTTTATGTGTCTGTTTGTCTCCCAGAATACACAAAATATGCAGCGACTCTTTTAAAACATGGCTCAGAAAGCTAAATAAGAGGTACAGCCTCTGAAGGCATAACGTTAAAATCGCCGGCACTGCGGCGGCTCCCC
>NW_008825073.1:3950530-3952252 GCF_000699105.1 Pygoscelis adeliae | reverse complement strand
CCGCCCCACTCCGCCCGCCCCGCCCACGCCGCCTCGCCAGCCTCTGTGCTCCGCCGATGCTGCAGCCACGGAGTGCTGGAAAAAAACAGCTTTTAAAATGTGAAGAATTATTTCTGATGAAGTAATTTTGAAAAGGAAAAGAAAAAAAAAAACCCCACCTTCCTTGCAACATGAATAAAAGCTTGCGACTTGTTAATCACCTTTTCTTTCTCCTGTTGATTTGGATTTTAGGGTGCAAGTTCCAGGCACCTCTTTCCGTGCTCGGCTGTGTCTGTGCAAATTGCAGCGTCCCGGCCCCCGTGGAGTTAAAACCGGTGTCAGACAGCCTGGGCACAGCAATCGAGGCTGTTGGGAATTATACTGGCTGCAAGGACTTTTGCAGATGTTGGGTATTGCACTGCAAGCTGTTCGTGCTTAATAGAGCTCTGCTCTCACCGAGCTCATGTACTTTCTGAATTTTATAGTTATTTATAAACCCTCTTCTCCTCTGTGTCCCTTTGGTGACACTCACAAGAAGGACCTACCGTCTACTTCCATACATCAAACAATTTCCTCCCAGATTGCTTATCCTAAAGCACCAAGTTTTAAGTTTATTGTAGCAATTAAGTAGCAGAAGTAGTCCAGGTTTTGTGAAGGACCCCTTGAGCTTATAAATCAAATGACACAAACCAGCAAGTAAAATTCAAGACCTTTCTGGAGAGGGAAACACCAGCGATAAGGGAGAAGAACCCCCAGGAAAAATAATACTTGCTGTCTAAGGAGGCAGATCCTGAACAAAACCAGATCAGGATGGCTTCTAGCTCTCTGAAGTCTGAAGATATATTAGATGCACTGAAGAGGTTTTCAGATATTTTCTCTTATTTTAAAAGCCTCGCTCTTTCAGGTTTTTAGAGAACTGCTTTTTGGAGAAATTCATTTTTTCCTCCTTGGCACTGGCTCCAGATCTCATCTCTGAGCTGGGTCCCAGCTCCAACAATTTCCTCCGGGCCCTGCCCAGCAGCTGGGAGCACTTAGCAGCTCATCCGCCCCGGCCGGCTCACCTGCGAGAGCCAGCCCTGACAGGTCCATCTGCTTCCAGTCAGGCCTGCAAATAAAACGGGGCCTCGACTCCAAAAGACAGAAAAGAGTAATGGTTACTTAGAGTTGCTCTTGCTCAGTCAATGCTCTGGGGATGGTCACTGCCTTCTGCTCCGGCTGCCAGTCCACCGGAGCGAGCTGCTGCATCCCTTCACCATGGACCCGCAGCCTGAAACCAGCAGAAATACCCTTTCTTTTTATTCAGGTTTGGGAGAAGATGCTCGCTGCTGTTGCACTCGCCGGGAAGGTTTCAAATACACGATATTAAACACCAGTCGGCATCGCCGTGGGAAGGACCGCGATATCTGTTTGCACGGTCGGATGCTGCCCTGGCTGTGCCCACCTCACCCCAAGCACTTGGTGGTTTTAACCATCATCTTCCATTGTACGTTACCAGGTACAGAGCAACATTTCAAGTGCTAAACTGGTCATAATACAGTGTTAAATCTAAGAATTAATATCAGAGTGCAAGGAGGGAAGGCTGGCAGCTCGGAAAGCCCCTGTGCACCCCAAAGCTGCGGGGCCGCTCGAAGGCAAAACCTCCCCATCCCCAAGGCACCTTCAAGTGAGTCAAGTACGATCTGATCCTCTCGCAGGACTTGACGTTTAGGGTCTAGAATTAGGGGGTTTCCTCCATGCAACGCG
>NW_008825073.1:3930686-3950515 GCF_000699105.1 Pygoscelis adeliae | reverse complement strand
CTTTCCCTATAAATATTTGCCCGGGGCTTTAAAAGCAGGAGAGTGAGCTACAGGCACCACTGCCTGTGCACAACAAATAGATTTAATTTAGGTTTACACAAATATCTTCATTTCTACAGTCGTGCGGTGAATCATTATGTATGAAAGTGTTAATAAACTTAAAGTGGAGAACTGATGGTCTTTAAAAAAGAAAAAAAAAAAGATTACCAACTATTTTTCTTCTGTGGAGTAAAAACCATGCTGACTATCCAGCTGCCCCGCTCAGGATGTGCAGGTACCGCGCGTCTCCATTTACCAACAACACTTTTAGCTTCAGTCTTTTGCCGAATTCTTCTTTTATCTTCATTAAAAGTCTTACTGTAAAATTATTCGAAGTTGATAAGCTGTTTCCTGTATCGTATTTCTTCTGACGTTATCAATATTGCTAATAAAAATATAGATTGAAACAATATGTTGTAATGTCCAGGATATAAGCCAGATTCTGCTGCAGCTCAAATAAATATGAATTCGGCCTTTGGCTTTCATAAAAGCAGGATAATGTCTCTATCTGGGCTGTTCTAATGGATAACATCAGCCCCCTTTGCTTCGCTTCTCAATACTACCAGAATTTAAGAATCTAGACTGGTAGAAGTATAACTCTGTTTCCTGGAGATTTTCGAGATTAAACCAAATCAAAGTAAAGCGAAGCCCCAAACTTCGTTTCCAACTGAAACGAAACCCAACGTTCCAAAAGCCTTCGTGCTTTGGAAGTGCTGACACTTGCCATGCTGGATGTCGGAATTGCAAATGAGAAGCTCTTGAGGCAAGGGATGTCAAGGAGGGGACAGGGAAGAGCTCATCTGGATCCGTCCAGGTCCGGGTGCTTCATCCCTGCTGCTCTTTCTCCTTCCCAAGCTGACGTCCCCACTTTCTGAGATGGTTTTTGGTCAAATGGGTTTGGGCGGCGTTTGAGAGCCACGCGTGCCAGTGCGGACCTCTCCCCTTTGATCATCTCCTCTCACCACTTTGAAGACCCTATGGACAGTCAGGATTTCTTCAATCCAACGTATATGACAGGTCCATCTGAGAGCGCATCCCGTTAACTGCTGATCCGAGGAGTGTGGTTGCCACCTCTGGCTGGTGAGACAGCCACAGCACCCTGCTCCAAACTTGAGCTTCCCACATGACCGAAAGATCACTTATTTTTAAATTGTTTTTGAGTATCATTCGTGCAGCTGGAGTCATGGACCATAAAAAGGAGGAATTTCACTGGGTAGGTCTCCTGGACACAGAACAGAGCAGAGGATGGAAATGAGATCCAGCTCTGTTCAAGCCGAATTTTTTCGGAGGAGATTGCGGGTACCTCTGCAAGTGATCATGCATCAGGCTCGCGGGGCAGGGATGCTCCTGCATCTGCCGACGGCTCCCATCACCCCGCGTCGGATCCAGACCCTGCTCAGGCTCCTGCTGGGAAAATTATCTCCAAAATTTGGAGGCTTCTGGGCTTCCTTGGGGACGCGTCCCTCACCAGCCAGAGCCACGGCTGGGAGGCAGCAGGGACCGGGTTGGTGTCCCCGCAGCTATCCCCGAGGATTTGCTTCGCAGCAGGTGAAAACGCAGATGAGCGATTTTCAGATAATTTGTCAGTTTAAAAAAAATTAATCAAAACATCCCTGGGGTAGGGGAAAGCATTTCGAGCAGTTTATTTGCAGTAATTGGGCTTGGTCAGTTTTGATCTCGGCATTTCTGCCCTGACAGACACGCTCACCCCAGCGCCAGCCCCCGCGCTTTAATCCTTTTTTTTTCTTAAAATAGGACACACCTGTGAGGAAGGCAAGTTTCTTCAAGACATTCCTGATCTGGAGCGTATTAAACCGATATTTTTGTTTTGTATTTTTGATGATTTGCTCCAGTGATAACATAATAGCATGATATTTTGCCTGGGACTGATTAAAACATTTCTTTTGATCAGCGCAGCAGATTGAAACAGTTGTTTATTACTGGACAAAGCTTTGAGAAAAAGAAGAAAAAAAAAAAAAAGGCAGAAAAAAGAAACGGCTCTGGGTGGCTGTTGGGTCTGCTTTTCACCAGGGATATTTCCTTCACTTTGGGAAAATTCTCCGTTCCAGCCGGGGTTGGGGTTTGGGAAGGCAGAGAAGGGAGGGACGATCCATCACGCTGATGGACAACGGCTGAAAACCCGCGTATTGGTTGTTAAAACTACACGTGTGCTGAATAAAACTCATTTCTCCCTCTCAGGACACACCAGTTGCCCAGATCATAACTAATGAATTTCTATAACCAAACTTAACGTTTCCTATAAAGGTTGTCCTTTTAAGCTATATCAATCACTGCACGTTTCAAAGCTACCTAAATTTTAAAACGTAAGACTTCGGCTAAAAAAACCCTTCTTTTTTTTGCTTTATTAACCGAAGGCAGCGTCATATTGTTACAAACCTACAACATATGAATGTAAATCTGTTATTTTGGTTTAACTCCAGTTCCTATAAAGGCTTTCAAGACTATAGATTTTAATTACATGAATATTTTTAATAAAATCTTCTATTTAACTGCTGGCAAGACTGTAAGGGAAAAAACAATAATATCTGGCTCTGTCTCTTTGACAGAATAATTCTTCAAGTTACATTTGCCACATTCACGCAGCTGTGACCAATAACCCTGCTGTCTTTATTATTCTCCTTCGATATGAAATTAAAATGAACTGGAAATGTTTATGCCGCAAATGGCGTGCAACACATTAAACAGATAACGCCAGCGAAGGTTTTGCTTAAAACAGGGGGTTCCTCCTCCAGCAGAGCCGGTCTGTAACTTAATCCCCTCTTTTCCCAGGCAGCGGAGATTGCTGCTCTGCCGAAAGCCTCAGACACACAACAATATCTTCATTAAAGAGGAATTACTTCCATCTCGCCATCCCCAGGTGCCACTGAAAGCGGAGCTTTGTTTCATGTGGCCAGTTTCAATTCCTGTGTTTATATCAGCGGATTCCTTGGCTTCACGGGACATTTGGAGATAAATCTATTTTGGGTCTTGTGTGCTTCCCCTTGACTTTTCCCCGCAGCGTGTTTATAAGCTGCATATTAATTCCTCGGTCATGCCTTTGGTAGACCCCATCACATTTAATCATCTCAACCCAACATACTTCTTGCTTGTTTGCACCGATCGATAAATTGAGCTAAATCAAATTCTTTCAGGTTGTTAATTCTGAAGGGCTCTATTCCCAACACGTGCACCTGCCCCATGTTTTCCTTGCAAGGGGATACCTCTCCCCCGGCAGACACACGCCGCTCGGGCAGCTTCGCCGGGAAATGCCGGGGCTGCGCGGAGGCGACTCGCTGACATGTGTCTGCAAATCGATCTTCAGGACGCGGAGGGCCCTGGGGCGAAGCCGGGGGGGGGAAACGAGGGAGGCAGAGCTGCAATTTGGTAATTTATTTCATGTGTCCCTCCGTGTCCCCGTGGCGTAGTCTGAGCACCGTGTTAGTGCATCGGTATTAAGAAGTGCTTAATTTGTGCGTGTTCCCAAAGGATGTGATTTTCACCCCACGCTGCTCCCCGGAAGCCATCACCACCACCACCACCACCACGTCCCGGGGGTGGATCCCCATCCTTGCTGTCCCGCTCCTCCTCTCCCAGCCGGTGAGGGCTGCTCTCCCCTTCCCTGTGCTGGCACGCAGGTCCCGTGCGCTGATATTTTACAATTAGTGTCCTTGGTAGCATTTTGTTTCGTGCACGACGCACCGAGTGCCGTTTCCCTCTGAGATGATGGAAGAAATTAATCCAAGAGCTTCTCTAGGACCAGATCAGCTCCGCCTGTCGCTTTGGTTTTCACAAATAGTGTCATCGCTTTGTCAACAGCCTTCACCGACATGACGAAATCCATCAACCGTTTCATTGATTGGTTAATATGTATTATCTGCCAATTTAGTGCACTTTTGTTTCCAGCTCTGTGCCCCCTTCCCTCCCTCCCAGCATCCTGACCCCGCCACACTGGCACACCTCTTCCCTGAAGTAGTGGAAACAATTTGTTATTAAGATACACTTTTGCACTGAGGGTGTTGAAAGATAATTATCCACAGTTCTAGCAAATAAAACATAAAATTAATTTGTTTGTTCAGAGGGTTAAAGCAAGAGGAAGTTTTCTTTGGTTTTGAAATACAAGCTTGAAGTTAAAGGCCATTGATTTTAGCTTACAGCATTGATTTTTAATAGGGGATTTTTACCTTCTGACACAGAAACCCACAGATGAATATTTCTCTCATTTATGTGCTTTACCACTGTGGATTCTGAGGCATTTTGCAAGAAAAATAATAGTTGAGTCAATCTCAACCACCAAGGTGAGAGCAAGGACTGCCGAAGGCAGCCGGGGCCGGCTCACGCCTTACCTCCCTTTGGCTTCCAGCACTCGCACGAGCCATTTTAGTTTAAAAAAGCAATCAGAAAAACAGCATCAAAAGCACAAAACGGAGAAAGCCGGGGGGACCGAAGGGGCTTCCTCGACTCGTCGCCCCGTGCGGAGGCCGGGAGCGGCCGTCGAGCTGCCAGGGCACCTTCGTGGGGAACTCCCAAATCTGGAATTGAGATTTAAGGAAGAATTTTTCTCCCTCCCGGGCAGCGCTGGAGCCGCCGCTGCCCGCAGCCCTTAGCAAACAGCTCTGCTCCGGCGAGGGGCTGCCATCTGGCCCCTTTGTTTTTCCAGTAACCTGTAGACACCGATAACATTTAACAATGAGATGCGGGTTATCACAGACCATTTGCTCTTTTTTTTTCTTCCCCATTCGTTTTGTTTTTTTTAATCTCGCTTTGTATTTTGCTTTGCTGCCGGTGCAGACCAAGGAGCTCCTCCGGGAAATCCCACACCGCTTCGGTTCCTTTTTGCCTCCTTTTGGCTTGGCTTTGAACCATTTTGATGCTGAAGGATTGTAGCAGAAGGCAGAACCAGGATCAGCCTCCTCCCCATCTTCCCATGATTTTGTTCCATCGCACTCGCAAGCGTGGACAGATGACAGGCACCGTGGGCCACGGTGACATCCCCCCTTGCATGTGTCACCCCACAACTGCTTCTGGGCTGCAGATGGGCAGCGCTGCCCAAAATCAAGCCTAGCGCGAGCAGAACTGGGCTAAATCGCAGCGATATCGGCATTTCCTTCGGCGTGGAAGTATAAATCACCCGGAGCGGGTTTGGAAGAAACCTGCCTTGGTTGCTGCGAGGGCAGGGTGAAGGCAGACCTGCCCGGGGCACGGCTGGCGGTTTGCATTTGAGCCTGGCCAGGACACAGCCGAAAGCCAATAACTTTAATAGAAGCGTACAGGCTTGAAGCAGTAAAGTGTTTTTTTTTTTTCAGTGATCTCAGCTCTTCCTTTCTTCCCGGAGTCGGAGGCGAGAGCGGGAGCTCAGCGCTCTCTGTTCAGAGGTGGCTGCTCACGGAGCGGGGTGATGGATCAGTGCATTCAGTGCGCTGAGCCTTTTTTTGGCTGCCCATCGTGCTCTGCCCCTTTTCACTGTGCTCTCGGCAAAGAGCAAGACCCAACTGCATCGGTGGTGGTAATAGTTCTAGGTTTAAAGCAAAGATCCTAAAGCACAAAATATTCACATCCTGACAACCACCAGCTCCTCCACAGTATCCTTCCCAAATTATTTTTAAGCTCAGCTGTGATCTAGCTCAATTGATTTTTCTCTGCCCAAATAATGTTCAGCATATAGTGATAATCAGCAGTAGTTGTTATTATATGTAAAGTTGCCATTTCACGACATGTCATACTATTTCACCTTTTAATGCACCAAATCAGTAGATTAAAAAGTTTGACTGCTGTGAGTTACTCATTTAATATTAATTTCTTGTTTGATTCTTGCTGCTAACGGCAGGGCAGTCCCGAAGACAGCAGCTCCCATTAACCATTAATCCACCGATTAATCTGGTTTGGGTAGCTCTTCTGTCCTTTCCGCTGTAGCATATAGACTCCATACTGTCTGTCATACACCCGTGGAGCATATTCCCGGGGGATTTCTGCTGCTCTGGAGGAGCTGGGAGGGCTCTGTGCACGGTGTCTGTGTCCTTTTGGCACTCTCTAAATTGCACTTGGACGAGAAACCAAGAGCTCCTCGCAGCACGGCTCTGCCTCGGCCAGCCCAGGAGCTGCAGGAGACCCATCCCACACCAGGCATGTCCCGATACCGCCTGTCCCAGTCGATACGCAGCTTTCCGAGCTGATTGCCAATCATCTGCTGAGAAACACTGTTTGCTGCTACGCGGCGCTGGCTCGAGGAATGGAAATTCACATCAACTTTCATTTAATATTTCAAAGGGTTAGGAAGCATCGCTGCTTATTCCTCCATGGAAACCCAAGCACCTCTAGATAGCCACCTGCAGAACAAAAAATCAGATTTAAAGGAGCACATTGTAATTCTGGGGTGGGTTTTTTTCCAGGCCGTTCTAAGCAAAGCAGAGTTTAATTAGCACCCTCCGAATCGCAGCATAAATCTCGCCGGCGAGGGCAGTGCACTGCGGCGCGAGCTGTCAGCAGCTCCCTGTGATCTGACAGGGTCCAGCAAATGCTTCCCCCATCCTGACCCCGCCTGTCAATCAGCTTTCGGGGGAGAAGCCCCTTCTCGCCCGCCTCTCATCTCTTTGGCGAGGAGCAGCAGCCAGCTACAATTTTGACTAGCTGTCATTTATCGTTATTTTGGGGAGGAAGGAGCCGGGGAGGCATTCTTCACCCCAAAGGAGCAGGCAGAGCAGAATTTGAGATGATGGGTGGGGATTTCCACCAGCACAAATGGGAATAAGACTCGGAGCTTTCCAGGCTGAACCAAAAATAGCGGACCAATTTCAATCTCAATTATAGCTCGGTTAACCCGGAGTATAATTCAGAAGTCAGCTTCTAATATTTCAATTCAGGATAAAGAATAATATTCCACTTCCCCCTCCGCACCCCAAGCGATTTTCATTTCATAGGGGCTAATCTCGACTTGAACATGTGTTTTGGTGAGATACTAAAGGATATGAGTGTGCTAAAGAAAATATGCGAAAAAATTATGTAGAAAAGCCTGTGTTAAGATCTGCAGAGGAGTCAGCTTAATAATACGGCTCCTTGCGACACAATATTCCATTTATCGCAGTAAAATGTGATTAAACAACTTATTTCACGTCTGCTGCACTCAGGATGGCAGGAGCTGCTTTCTCCTGCTGGGGCAAACGTCTTCAGGTTTACAGTTCCTGTAAGCACCAACACGTGCCCTGTGAAAGCCTCCCGTCACCTATCAGGGGCTCGGTCCTCTCAATGGGCTGTGCCAGCAGCACCCGTGCTGCTGTGGACCTGGGGAAATCTCTTCTGATTGTAGCTAGCATTTTTAAAATACACCAGCAAAACTAATAGTAGACAATGGTCTTGTCTTCCTCACGCACCCATTAGGGTCCTAGGACAGCACAGCATTGGTATTTTTGTATGTAAGCGTAAGCGGGGTTGTAAGTGCTTTGCTGGAGCCAAGCTTTTGGGAAGATGTCCAGGCTGTTCCCAGCGGCCAGAGCTCTCTGGCTTCGCTGAAACCACGTACATCGAGCTTCGCTGAATGTGCCTGTTCAGCCTGCGCAGACGTACACAGAAGACCACCAGTGCCGCCGGCGTTTACAAGAAGATGCGCGTAAGCATCATACCCGTCATCGCTGAGATATGAGCTGACCCGTGGGAACCTTGGGAAGGCTTTAGGGAGAGAAGCGAAGGGTGGTGGCGTCATGAGTAAAAGTCTATCGCGTATAGTGCTTTTCCGCAAATACCCACCCCAGCGGGCTGTCACCCCTGTAAGAGTGAGCCCGGCACGGGGATACGGCCCGAAACACGGCCCCCCCACCACAGCGTGCTCCTCACCCGCCCCCCACGAGCAGGGCGTCTTACAGCAGATGATAAAGATCGCTTGTGACTAACGAGGGCCTTTTTGTTCTCATCGTTAGGATCCCATGCTTTGCAAACGATGCCTTTCATGTATTTATGTCTGTCAGCCTGACACCCGTTTTGGATGTCTCTGTAACCAGGAAGCTCCGACCAACGGGCCTTGTGGAGAAGAAAAAGAATGCAAAAACCCCCTCACATCTATTCTTTAGTTTGGGAAACACTCCCTTTCTCAGGCTTCCAGTCAATATTATCGTTCTAATAATAAACCGCTTTAAGAATGAATATTTAAAAAGGACTACCTGAAGAATATTTTCCGCTTTAGAATATGAGTCTTAATCTCCTCTCATTCTGATGACAAAGGAAATTGGCTTTATTATTTAAATTGTTACTTCGAAACATATCATATATATCACTTACAAGGTTTGCCCGTGAGCACTTCTATGCAATGCTTTGCATTTAAAAGGGCAAATTTGAATGAAGAGATTGATCCCTCGGGTGGGAAGAGGGGGATGCTGGAGGTACAATCTAGGTATGTGCTCTTCCAACAGCAAAATACTGATTTTCCAGCCCTTTTTTAGTCTGCCACTGGTGACTCCCGGGGTAGAAAGGCTCCTTCGGGGTTTCTGCCCACCCGTAGACCTTCCTGCTGCTTCGGCTCATCCCTCCAAGAGAAAGGGACGGCACACGAAGAAGTGCCCCTTCCCTGCACCGTGGGCTTTTCCCCTTTGCTGTAGGAATTATTTCTTTGTTACTTAATCATCTGTAATTATCTCGTGGAGTAAATTCTGTTGGTGCATCAATTTTCAAACACAACAGTCATTTTTATCAGTCATGTTTATTTAATTTTAGCTGATTAGCACAGAACCTAACAAGTGGCTTAGACTAACAGTGTGTCACTGCCCAAGTATTTTGTAGGTAACAAGAAGACATGGAATAGCGCACATGTTGCTTTGTCTGCATTAATCTATTTACATTGTAATTCTTCAACTGTTTTTAATGGCTGGTTCAGCTGGAAGCGATTAGTTGTCTAAATTAAAGCCACATTTCTCACTTTGTGCACTGGGAAGGTTTTTAACTGTTGTCTTTTCCTTGCTTTTTGTTTTCCAAATCAAGACGGATACCATTTGAAAATGCATGAAATCTTATTGAGGGGATTGATCCGGGTGTTTGGAGCCGTGTTCCCACGTATTCGTCTTGAAGCCAAATACTTGGATGGGCCACAAAATGGAGCGTTTGAAGTTGAACTCTGCAGCAGGGCTGTCAGCGCGGCGTTGTCCGGGGCTGCGCAGGAGCCGACCCAGCAGCCAGGCTTCAGAGGGAAACCGCAGGGCAGCTCCGAAAGGAGGAGAGGAGGAAAGCAAGGAGAGGAGAGAGGGCTGCAGGCGCAGCTCAGGAGTTTCCGGGCAGTTCTGCATGCGCAGTAACCACTTGTTTATAAATTAAATAAATTAACAAATATGCTTGTGTTATGCACAATGTAATTTATACAGAACTTCAGACCAGAGTGTCAGCGCACGTTGGATCTCGCCCACTTTTTTTCAGCGCTTTACAGGAGAAAAATGTCACATTTGCAAAGCAGTCATGGAACGCTTGGAGTCAGCCTGGCCTTTCTGCAGGACTTGCACCTGAGCAGCGCGATGGTGCTCATCCCATCTCCTCTCATCTCCCCGGCTGAGGATTTTCCAGGTCTGGCCCAAACACCATGCTCTTCTCACAGCACTACAGTCAGATGTAAGATGTGCCAGGTCTCACAAGAGATCTTCAGCTCAGCTGCAGAGACTCAGAATGGCACCCATAGCTGTGGGATACTGCAGTCGAACGTCTCCCACGAGATTAGGAGCCCCCGTGCAAGGCGAGGATAGATCGCTTCCCACCCCAGCATCTCTGCTGGGAATTGTTCCTCTGTACGAGGTCAGCGTGGTGGCCATGCCCACATTCGTTCACAGTGGCAATGGCGCTGCACCTTCTCGCTGCACAGCTCTGGGGGGTTTAGATGAGATTTTGCCCGTTAGGAGCTGATGGGAGCCCTCCAACTGGCCTCAATCCAACCTCCCTTAAGACCAGGCTGAGGCTGCTGGGAACTGCAGTCTCGGGTGAGATGTATTCCTGACACGCAGACCTGGGACTGCCCAAGAAGACCTTCAGCCAGAACTGCGTCCTCCTGATGGCACAGCCACGGTCTCTCTTGGTAAGTATCGAGTGAGACCTGTTGGCTTTGCCCTTTCCCAAGCAACGCGTCGGTGCCGCAAGGTGACGCCTACCTTGAGGGAAGGGTTGACTTAACTCTGCAAAAAGCTAACAACACGAGACAGGCTCCCAGATCCCGTGGGGAATGTGGGGTGAGTAGACGAAGATTTGGCTGAGGACACAGCACCAGCTGAGCGCTCCTATTTACCTGCAACAACCGCATGGAGTCACCTCCACCAGCACTGCCTGATGGGTGTGAGAGCCATGCTCACCACAGAGCCCTTGAGCAGAGCTCCCTTGAGAATTTTTCCTTAAAAAGTACTGTTTAATACCATTTTGCTTAAAAATAAAATTAAAAAAAAAATGGTCTCGCTTTATTATTTAAATTAAGGCAAGGAAAGCAAAGCCCCACGCCGCCCTACATCGACTTCAGAACATCTCGTAAGGTGGTACCCAGGGCACCAGCCTGGGAAGGTGGATACAGGGAGGAACCCCTGGGGAAAGCGGGGTTTTGAATCGTAGTCTCCCACACGAGTGCCCGCAAGGGCTGTTGGACAGGTTTCAGTATGGGCGTCATTGAACTCAACACATTTTCTTTTCATTTCAGCAATAAAATAAAAATAAAAATTCACATGTGGTACAGTCCAAACTGAGTCTTCACTCAAGTCAACATTCAAACCAAATAAATCAAGCCTTTACACAGATTTACTCCTGAGGAAGCGCTTATCTGGTCGTCCGGCAAAACAGGGTGAAAGAAAGGAAGGCTAACACGCTGCTCGCTTCTCTTCCTTCCCTTTTTCCACCCACCCCCAAACCCAAAGACAGCGGCCCCAATCAAGAGTTTTCTGCCTTCATCAGTTTGTCACAACCTGAAAGTCCCTCAAATATTTGTGTGTATTTAATTATCCTATCTGTCGCATCTGTACCTCATTACATGCTCTAGCTGAACGGTGCACGGAGTCAGGTTGCAATGAGGCAAAGGTCAGAGGAACCTCCAGCCTGCATTTTGCCATCAGTTGATTATTCAGATAACAAACAACCATCCAAAAGACTGAGGGCTTCTCTGTGGCTACAGACAGGACCCTATCGCCGTAGCAAAAGAAGACAGTTAATTCCTCTTGGCTACCCGCTACCTTGAACATCTGAATAATAATAAAGCAACCAGACGGTATTTCTTACAGCTTGGTGCATCGATGCAGAGCTGGTACTTGGCAGTAGCTTTCTTGCTCCGCCACGTCTTGCTTTTAATATACTGCCCAGCATTAATCAAGCCGTTTAGAAGCATCCTATATCAGTTCTGCAAAACAGAGCTTAAATGATTTACTGTCAGATTCTTTCAGCTCCTGTTAGACTCCTGTTTTTCTTTCATGTGGGTAGCAGAGGTCAGCAGCGGCAGGAGATGCATGCTTTCACTTTGTCTCACATTTGCTGCTGTCATTCTGATCCCGCTCCGGTCCCCGCAGAGCGACAGGATGTGTTCATGCTCACAGCCCTAGATGCTAATTGATTTTAGGGAGCCCATTCATCAGTTAAATTTAGTAGATCACCCACCAGGTTTGCTGTTCACTGTCAAAGGTAATTCAATTAAAACTCCAGAGTGTGACTAACTATTCAATGGTAAATATGTTTAGCAGCTGTGTTGCTGTATCTTCTCCATCCTATTGTGTCTGTGAGCCAGCCCCCGCGCAGCATGTGACCGAGCCATATACCTTGGCTGATTAACGTATACAACAGCGTTGCAGCAGTGCCAAAAATTAAGTCCAAATGCCGCCTTTGGTATGCAATGACATGCAAATGTCTAAATGTAATAGCTTCAGTAAGAAAGAAGCCTCAAAAGCGTTGAAAGGCAGCGGTGGCTACAACGGTTGTATTAACTCCATGCACCTATAGGGTTTTGGGGTTTTTTAAATAACTTTCAAAAGAATCATATATTTGGATTTTCAAATCCATTGATAGTTTGGGATCTCCTCATTCCTACTTGTAAATACCTAGTTTCCCTTTAGCCATCAAAGTTCACGTGAAAGCCATCCAATACGACTTTATCCCATCACTGAAGCTGTCTGTAAATCAGGCAGACATCGCAGCGCGCTTGTGGAAAGATGTTTCTATTAAACACGGGAGGTGGGGGAAGCCTGGCTGAACTCCTCCAGGCTGACAACCGGGCCTTGACTCTTCTTGTCTGCCGGCATCGGTCACTCATACATGGTTTGGTAGTAATTAAGCGCATCGTTAGTGATCCCATTGTACGCCTCGGGACAAAATGGTGTGTCTGCTTAATAGATTAAAGGAAAACATTATCTGAAAAGCACAGGTAAACAAGACACACATCCCTCAACCTTTCACCCTTGAAGACCAAGGTTCACATCCCACTAGAGCACAAATAAATAGGAGACTGGGCTCTCTCTCTCGAGTCACTGCTGGCAAGTTTATATTCACGGTGAGACTATTGTGGAGCCCGACAGACTTGTCAGTGGCAGGGATGGGAGAGGGTGGGTGGGATGCAGGCTGGGAGCAGAGATCCACAAAGAAACTCCCCAAGTCACTGCCCGTACAGAAAGCGGCATGAATTTACTTACAGTGACTGCCTAAAATTATTATAAAATTAACTAGGCACTGAAATGGGGAGTTTCTCATAGCTACCATTGCACAGGTCCCATTTCATCAACTTACTCTGCAAGAGTCGAACGCCACGCAAACACAGAGATGTTCTGATTTCCGTATGGTTGTAGAAAATAAATGAGATCCAGCGACTCCACAAACCACCGGTCTTCCTGCTCGTCTTTTTCTAGCAGGAGGAGGAATACTTGTGCGGTTTGGTAAATAGTATCCTGAGAAAACATCCAGATTTCCCAAACATCACCATAAACCTTTATGAAGGGTTTGGGAATACCTGGTCTATTTAATACTCTAGCCACAGGCTAACTGAAGTTGTAAAACTTCAACAAAAGTATTACATTTGAAAGAGAACCCAGGATATTCTGTATTTGCCGCTTTAAACGTGCTATACACAAGACAACCCGGGGCTTGGTAAATATTAATCTTTACCATACAGTGTATTTTTTAAATATTTTGATGAAAAGCAGTGCCATTGTTAAACATAATAATTACCACTAATAAACTGATACTTCTGCTCTCTTTACTAATGGAATTATCTCTGCAGAAGAGGTTGTTAGAAGTATATGTTTTGTATAAAGTTTTTAAGCGATGGTCAAATACTTACAGCAACGTAACTGGATAAGCAGCAACTTTGATATATGGTTGCTGCCAGGAATCCTTTTTTTTTGTTGTTGCTGTTGAATCTCTCCCTTCTTCTGGCATTAATAAATTAAGGCACCTGCTATACAAATCAGCAGAAATCTGGAAAATCATTATCACTTCAATGCGGAAACGATGTCCATCACGAAAGAACAAATGGGGTATGTAGCCTACGTGGGACTTGGAAAAAAAGGGTTCTATTTGTCAAATTACTAGAAGAAAAGCTGATCTTACTGTTATGGACTTTATCCACTTCCAGGTCAGATCAATTGGTTACAGCAGTCTGTTGGAGACTGGAACTAATTTACAACACTCTGAATGGGACTGCCTGCTTCTCCTACGCATTTCAAGTCAAATGCTGGGGCTTCGTACTGGTACCGGGAACTGAAAAATCACCAGCAACAGAAATAGAGCTTAATGGTTCCAATATTAACCCATTTTGTTCCTCTTGCTGCAAAGTCCTGACTGTGATAAGAACAAAGTGAAATGTCTTGTATAGAGACTCCAGGATTACATTAATCTTTGAAAAAAGAGTTAAAAAAATATATATTGAGTGTCTTTAAATGAAGTTTTGAAATGTTTTACTATCCCTGACAGCTCATTTTGACAGAAATTGATTGTAATAAAGAATTATGAATCAGATAGTAGGGAAATTGTATTAAGCTGATTATTATCTTGTCAGATACACATATTTGTTGGTACATAACATTTATTGCTTTGTACTTTTGCAAAAAGATCGTTTCACTCACGAGTTAACAAGTTTAGAACATCCTAAGCAATATGCACAGGCCGTCACAACAGTAAACCATCCTTTAGCTTAGAAATAGGTGATACTTAGGTACTTTTGTTCTCCCAAATCACCCTTGCCTAGGCCAGAGCTTGAAAGCAGCCTGTCTGCCGCGAGACGGTCTGGTTCTGGCTGCTTCTCACGGCAACCAGCACCGTTGGAAGACATTGGAAAGCTTTGCAAAGAACTGGAAAGAGCTGGGATCCTACGGCCCATTGATTTTCTATCTTGAACTGTGTATCACAGCTGATTCAGCATGACTTTCTTAATAAAGAGTAGTAAAGGTCAAGCAAAAGCCTGTAAGACTCACTTACTGCATCTTCTTCCAAGTTAAAAAGGCTCAATTGGCACTTGAAATTAGTTACAGATTGTTCGCATCGGTCTTTTCCTTTATTTGAATGGTAATGAAGAGAGCTGCTTCCGATACAAGTAAGGCCACTGACCCTTCTTGGGATTTCACTGAAAAAATACTGTTTGACAAAAAAAAAAAAAAAAGAGAGAGCACTGAGCAGTATGCTGCCGTTAGTTCAAACCAGGCCTTTGCAATAGATGAATGCTAACGCTAAAGCCAAAAAATGCAATGCGCTATACGGACAGAGAGAATCCTGAAACCAAAGTAAATGTTTCATCAAATCAAATCTCAACGTGGGCAACACCTCTAATAAGAAAATGAAGTTTTCTATTAAAATGCATTTTCCATCAGCACCCAGTGCGTTTCCTTCTGTATAAAACAGAATTATCATCACAGGACAAAAAAAAAAACGACAACAGCTAAAGAAACCCAAGAGGACTTAACTACAAATTAAACAATTTACAAGTTTTAAGCACAGTTATTCACTACCGCACTCCTAACAGTAGATCTCCAAGTCCCAAATTAATGCCTAAAGACAGCAAAGAAACGTTTTGACATGCATTTAGTGAAGATGGCTGGATGTTGACACAAATTAGCTGATGGCCCCGTGCAGCGTGTTTCCAGGTTGTATTTTGTGCAACAGAGCAGCTCTTAGGCAAGGATCTAAGCCCCAATACAGGCACTTCCTACTGAGCTCTGATACCATCCAGAAACAGAGGTTCCGCAGGAGACAGTTCCTTAAACCAGCTAGCGATGACTCTGAAAGTCCATTGTTTTAAGAATTCAAAAAAATTTATGTAGGACCTATGCAAAAACAAAGCTTGAGGCTCCCTCTGCTGGTTCCCAAACAACAACAGAAGGGGAAAATAAAGATGGAAGGGTTTTAGCTCTGGGCAGGACAAACTCAAAACCACACCGTCTCCTGCTAGTTTTCCACATGACCCCTTGTTATATATGGTAAGGACAGAAAACCCTCTTAGAAGTTCAAGCATGAGGGATACACTCCGTACCAAACTAAATATGTAAAAGAAAAAATTATAAAATTTTAAATAGATCGTATTTTATGTTGTTATATTTAATCCTAATTACTCCCTGAACTGTTGTCCCAAATCTTTCTCCATAGTACCCACTTTACTTTCTTATTTTGTCTCCGTGAAGATTTAATTTTCTGATTACCTTCTCACAGGAAAATATTGATGGCGTTATGACATCTGCTCATTTATCCATGCACTGAGCCCCGCCAGCAAACAGCCATATAACCTCAGAACACATCTGAAATAATTTGTCTGTACAATTTTATTTACCACTTGCAGTTACATTTACAAATCGTCCCATACAAGTAAAGCAGTTTTCAAAACGAACTCTACCAGAGCTACAAAAATTATTCTCTTCTCTATACATGTCACCGGCTTCAGAATTTATTTCTGTACACAGTTGCTGATTATATTTATCAAAATGTCACTATTTTTTGGCTCTGAGGATCTCCACAAAGGCAACGTCGTCATTTTATCTCATTGCAATCAAGAAAGTTAAAGTTCTTGTTCTTTCTTTCCTTCCCTCTCCTTTCATCTGAAGCTCTTCATGGCTTTCAGTTTTGGAATTCAAATGAATAAAGACTAATGCTACTATACACTAGCGGTTTTAGTAACCGAGGAAAAAAAATGTCAAGCAAAACCATCTTGCAACATTTCAAGCAATGTTTCGCTTTAGATGTGTCTGCTCATAACCATAAGTTTTGAAATATTATCTGGTAATAAGGTACATAAAAGCACATACAATTTATTCAACATGAAATGAACTTCTACAAACACATACAGTCAACTTACAGGAAACACCAGCAATGTAGGAGCGAGGAGCCAGAGCTGTTCAAAAAGAGCAAGTGTTTTGAGGAAAGCCTGAATGGGGGAAGGATATGAAACTCAAATATTGCTCTCAGAGTAACTTCCAGTTTTAAGCATTTCCAAAAGACTTGAGAAAAATATATACATTCGAAATGTAACTGTTCAAACTTCCTGAACGCCAGCTCTTATACACAAGTGCTTCTAAAGAGAAAAGAAATCATCTTCCCCAGGAGAGGGCAGGAGATCTATACACAGAAATAACCAATACAAAATCCTGGCCCCGTTGAAATACACAGCAATTCTCAGAATGAAGCCAGCAGGGCAAAAATTCATTGTTTCAAACACATTTCTTGCCCAAGTCAGCTAAGCCTGCCTACCTCTTTGCATCATAGTCCCGCAGAGGTAACACTAATTATGTCAATCAAGCCTTTATGTTTACTTGTCAATCCCTTTAAAAAAAGACACTGGAAATCTATCCTGGTACTGGAGTTCGCCAACCTGGGATAAGATCAAAACCATGAAACAGGCTGTGTATAGCCAGTAAGATAAGCTTATTTAACATTTACCTTGCAGCAATCTGATCAGTCTCATCTCCCTTTATTTTTCAATTCCTCCAAAGCCCCAAGGCTCACAGCAAGGCAACACAGGCAGAAAAATCAAATACACGGGATCTCAGAATTGCTGTCTACCCCCTCAAATAGTTTAAGAACAGCCAGGAACAGTCTAAAAGCAGCAGCATCGTTAACATTACAATAAGCCAGACAAGCCAGCTGAAGTTGGCCAACATCAAACACTGAAAACCTCAGTACTTCATGGTACAGCTCCATCAACAAGCAACCACAAAGCAAACTCAGATGTGGATTTATTACACAACAGCAAGTTTCCAATCCTATCGTGATATGAAGTAACCGAATATCAAAAAAATGAAGTAAGTTCAGCAAGGCAAAGGCACACACACAAGCAGTTACCACAGTTGTGGGTAACCCGGTTGCATAGATACACCATTATGTTCTTGTTGTATTGTTCAGAAGGAGCTAGGGAAAAAAAATAATGTAGTATATAGCCCCTTTCCTAAGATGCTTTATTAATAATTTGAAAGGACTGTACCAAGACTACAGCTGTGAGTACATGGTTTTTAAACATCTTCCAATTTCTCCTATTTACAGGAGGAACATTCAAGATGTTTAAAAGGAAGCTGCACCGAAAATAAATGTAAACAAGTGAAAAGACCACATTTTAAACAAATTGTTTTACTTTAGGCTGCCAGTGTGAGATACACGATTCCACAACATTTTAGGTTGTTTTGTCTATCTTATTTTCCATATCTTATTTTTACAGTAGCCTTGAATACTTCAGTATGTAACATCCTGCTAAACCTTCAAAGCAATTTGGGTAACACATTCAAAATATAGCTTGAAACTGCTCTGAAATGTTTCATCATTTTTGCATGTTTTCACTGAAAAAATCCTGCTTGACTAAAAAAAGCAAAGTATTTTTTTCTTTAATATTTCCCCAACACTGGAAAACCCATGTGATCCTGCACACCAGTGAATTAAGAACTAATTCTAAGTCTAGTGTTTCACACCTTCCCTCACCCCTGCAAAGATAAACAAAAAAACCAAGCCCAAAAAGTCAGAAAGAGAATTTTAACATCACTGTTTATCACAACACATCACAAGCAGCCTCAGCTACAAATTTCTACAACCATTTCTTTACTTCACAACTGCAGCCAGAGTTTGAAGCTACTGAAAGAAGCCAGTAGATTCTCTCTTACTGCGCAGAAATATAAAGGGGTTAAAGGGATCACTAAAACAAACTAGCTTCTCCATACGACTGCAATACTACAAATCATGTTATTTTATCTGCAGAGAGCAATATTACACCTTACAGAATAAAGTAGCTGTTCTTAATCCAACATAACTGATGGACACACCTAGCAGCCTGCCCCTTTGACTGAGCCGGCCTATTCTACTCATCTACTACTCACCTGTTGTGAAGAGCAGAGGAGGAAAAGCTGATCTAAGGGAGTGCCCCGGTTAGAGAAGACAAGGTTGGGACCTTGACTCCTGAAGGAGAACTGTGAAGATCTGAACCCGAGGAAGAGCACTTCTGTATTTTTCATACATGGAAGAACACTGAAGTGTGGAATTCGATCACGAGACTTGCCCTTACGTATAAAAAAGTGACTAGATTAAAAGCAAAGACAGGGTAAGGACTGGAGAAAAGCAGGCTTCAGTTACTCCATATAAGGCTTCTGAGCCTGAACCTAAAAAAAATGGGTAGCATGAGTTCCCTATTAACAGGAACTAGATGTTATGTCGGTGGAAACAGAGGTGAGTGGTATAACTGGCTGCACCCCAGGAGACTGAGAAGAAAGCAAAACAGAGAAGCTACAGCACTTGGCATTAAACGACAAGCAAGCTGCAACATTCAACAGAACTGACAAGGAGTTGAAAAATGTATTTTATTCCTCCTGTACTAAAGTGATGACACCGTACAAGTTCCCAATTATATGAAAACAGCTTTTGGTAACTCATTTTTTAACTGAACAACTAATTTCAGCACGATTACCCTAGCTTTAAAAGGCTAAAAAACCCAGACTGAAGTCCACTTATTTGTTTTAACAAGTGTATTTTCCATGAAGTCCACGCTGTCCACCTTTGCGTGTTCCAGGAGTTTGGCTGTGTAAGAAAGTTATCTGCAACAGTCATCCGAACTGAATACATCAGTTCTCCAACCATAAACAGTTCTCATAATTTAAAAAAATCACTTCATAATTTAAAATATATATCAATGACACTCTGCTTTTCTTTTAGCTAGAATGCACCAACATTACTAGCTGACTTAGAATATCAACTTGATTTTGTGAAAAAAGCTTGTGAAAAATATATCAACTTCAAAATGTACAGAAAAGGACATTAGAGAGCTGATATTTTTGGGTTACTTAATGTATTTAGAAAGAGCAGCAAGCTAGGAGTGAAGTACCCTATATTACAAATATTCAAACACCTAAGCCATACTGTATACACCTTTCTAGTGTAGTGAAGGGTTAGTTACAGGAAGAGTATTTTGAAAGCACGTACAAAGAACCGCAGCTTTGTTTAACTTAAACTTGATCACGTAGGCGGGCCAGTCTCTGTGACAGCTCATCCTGCAGAATTGTAAAACACAAAGAAACCAGCTATCAGTAATATGAAAATTAATTTTTGCAAAGTTCTGCAACGGTCAAGCAATCTCATGTCCAGATGACATGAAATTCTCATGTACAAGTCTTAACAAGATTTGCTTAAGACCTCAAGAATGGTTGTACCAGGGGAGACCAGAGGTCCATACAGCTATCTTATCTCCAGCAGTGGATACCTAGGAAAGAGATTCAGAACACAGCAAATAGAGATAAGGTTGGGGTTTGGGTTTGTTTGTTTGTTGTTTTATGTATCATCTTTGCAAGTGCACATCAGCTCTTACAGAACTGCATCCTTATTTGGATGCAGCCTTGACTGACCAAGGCTGGTAGCCAACT
>NW_008825073.1:3923424-3930654 GCF_000699105.1 Pygoscelis adeliae | reverse complement strand
TTCGTTTTAGAGGGCCTGGTACAAGGTGAAACTGAACTTTTCAAAGAATGTGGAATACTTGGGCCTTCCCAAACATCGATCAGTTAAGACGAGGCTCCCTAAAGTCTTCTCCACAAAGATGGGATGACAGAAATAAATTTTTCTCTTTCCATTCCCTCAAATATATTCCCCCAGAATGGGAAAAGCAACTCACCAAAAGATTTGTGCAACTTTGACATCAGGATCTGCCTAGGCACAAGAAATTCTAAGCTATCCATCTAGAGCAAGTGTGGAATCCTTTGCACTAGTCCTGTAAGAGCTTTCACACATTAAAGGGAAAAAACCCCAAAGGTCTCATCTATGCTGTGGGAGATCACTGGATTCATTAAATTTGGAGTAGGTCAATTGCTTGGAACTCTATGAAATAACTATGCAAAAATACATCCGAAGCATCTAAACTTTCTGGATTTACTAAGCAGACAAATGTATTGTCAAAAATATTTTGATTGCAAGACTGTTTTAACTACACACTATTTCTTTTGGACAGCTAAAATCTAATTACAATTTAGCAAGCCTGTTTTGCATTAATTCTCATATCACATTTCTCTAGAAACATTGATTTCAATTGAATCTAACCTGTTCTGCTGAGGCAACGCTTGTACCAACAGAACCTGTCTGTCCTTGAGGTAGTTCCATGTTCAGATCAAGACTAATAGGAGAAAACAAAATGAAAAAAAAACCAAGTCAGGCATACACAGCTAAAGGAAGCAGCACAATAATTGACAAGCAGAGCAATACTGAAATAGCATGAGGCCACCAGCATCCCATGAACGCTGTACTCCAGCTAATTAGACAACTTGATCAGTAAATCTGACTCATTACCAAGAAGACAAGTCATATATTATAACTAACAATAGCTAAACAAATTCTGCTTAGTCGGGACTGAGCAAGACTTTTTAACAGAGGTATATCAGACGTGGCATACATATGAATGACAAAAAGTTCACTCAAAAAAAGTTTTACTAAAAAATTTGTCAAAAATATTTATCCTCAAGCCAACAGAGTGACACTTCCAACTCAGGCATCACTGCGAAGGCAGTAAAATTCTCTGAAATATTTCCGTATACCCCAAAGGCTTAAATATGTCATGATGACCTGTTTTGCAATGTCTAGCTTGTGGGAGCAGAACTACAGGAAGTTTTAATGTGGTAAGAGGGGAAGAAAAAGGAAAATCGGAGAAGCACGGCAAGGATTGCTAATGCTAAAGCCAATCCAAGTAAATAATAAAATGCTACCCTGACATGACACATGATTTTAGGCTTTTGCACAACCACCCCTGCATCCTGACATTCACAGTAGCTTTGAGTGAAAACAGAATGAAATACTGGCAACGAAACTATTATGAGAATGATGCCCAGAGGTGAAAGGAAAACGGTGATTCTTCTCTGCTTCCAAGTGACAAACACATATAAAACACATAAAACAAGGGTATCTGGCCTTCGAGTTAACCAGGTTGCTGGAACCAAGATTTATTCAAGAAATAGTCACTCAAAAGTTTACCTACCCTGCTTCATCTGCCATTTCCTGCAAAAGCATATCCACTTGGTTCTAGGGTAAAGAAAACAAAATTGATTGCTGCATATTGTAGTTTATGACAAGCTCTTGTATTAAGTCTTGAGAAAACAGAAATTATTCTAACAAAACTGATTTAAAGGTAAATGTCTTTCACAGAACATTTTTGTGCTTAACCACCAGAGGGCCCTGTATGAACTCAAAAATGATGAGTAGAGGTGCTCAGCCTGTTAAACTGCCATTAATTGAACTCTAGCTTCTGAAATAATGCTTCTAAAGAATTAAACTTATCTGTAAAAAACCAAACACGCACTTGAATATTTTAAGCGTTATCAACTGCCGATTATTAGCTACTAAAACACTGCTTTGCACACCATGGAAAAAAGCCCATCTCCAACAGATTTGCTTTATTGGATTTGGGGTTAGGTTTGTTTATTTTATTTACAAAGCACTATCTCCACTAAATTTCTCCCTGAGAAAACTTCTGTTGGAATAGCACATTTAGCCCCCGGTGGAATAGCACAAGGGGATAGGTGCTAGGAATTCTTAACTACGTAAAGCACCATTTAAGAATTTATTTTAGTAAACACATGTCCATAAATTGAAAGTAGGTAATTACAACCTTTCCATTGCACATACTACTACCAATTTGGTGGTGACTAATGTCATTGTTAATATCAGTGAATTAGAACTATTGATTTTCTTACAGTATATTCTGCTTTGATAATGAACGCTGCAGTGTCTTCTCGTTCAGAAGTTCATTAAGAACTCATCAAAATGCTGCTTATTCAGTAGGAGGGTTAGAATTTAAGATATAATATGAAATAAAGCCTGCTATGTAACAGTGAAATAGACAAAAATACATATATGTGATCCTCTGTACTTGTGACTATAATTCGAGATAGTCTCTTCATCACAAAGAAGCAGAAAGCAAAAGTGAAAAGGCTCCAGTGGCTGCTATGTCTCAAAGTAGGCAGAAAGAAGAGAATCAGACATCTCCACACAGTTTAGACACATAATTTAAGATCACCTTTTTAAAAAAAAATTACTATTCTTACTTGTGGCGTTGTTAGTGTAGTAGTATTGCTCATTGTGTCTTCCATCTGTTGTGTCTGAACATCTAGTGTTTCAAACTGATGTTCAAATTTATCCATTAGTGCAGATATCTATTAAAAACATGAATCAAATCAATGACCTGCAGATAACGCAAGAGATATATATCTGAACTGACAAAAATAGAATCGCACTGGAACGAAGGCTGCAAGCAGCTTCTGGATCACCTTTTTATGTCCCCCTCCCAGCATGTCCCCCTCCCAGCATCAGCTCTGAAGTTGGTCTAACACTGCAGTTCAAGCAGGTTGGTCAGGACCCTGCCCAGTCAAGTTTTGAGCACCTCCATTTATGAGGACTTCACAACCACACTGGGCAACCCGTTCCAGGATCTACCAACCTCACTGCAAAACCTTTTCTCTTGATTGGAATCTCCCTTTTTAAAACGTGTGACCATTGCCCTTTCTGCTTTTGTTGTGCACCTCCAAGAAAAGTAAGTCTATTTACCTTTTCCAAGTTCATGCTCTTCAGCGTGGCATCCATAGACTTAACTACCCCTGCCATCGACTTCGTTACCTGAAATGCGGTAAAGGAAATTATTACAAAGAAAGAAAAATGAGCAGTTTCTTACCAAGCTCTCTTACCTCTATCCACAGAGCTTCTACAGTATCAAATAGCAGGGCACAGACTATTGCCATCCTAGAAAGTCACTTTTTTTTTTATAGCTCCCACCATTTCAAATCCTATAAATTGACTCAACCACTTGAAATATGCATTCTGAGCTGAAATCCACTAAAAACTGAGGTGTATATGGCATTAACTTTTGTGAGTCTCGAGACCTGTCAAATGTTAAGGGATATATTTGGTATACAGATCACATGGCAGAATAAACTCTCTGGCTGAAAAGCAGTACAGCAGAGCTAAAAAAGACTTCTGGAGTCACACATCCTACACCATGGCTTCATGTATTTGGAAATGGAGCAGTATCTTTGCAAAATAATCTTAACAGCGTAACCAGCAAAACACACTGCATCCTTCAGAGCATGAACAGTAACAGCTAATAGAAGTTATCAGCTACAAAACAATAGTGGATAGCAATCTATTTCTAAAGAGCAGCTGCCAGGGGGATTCCAGTACTTGATTTACTATTGGCTACATCTGAAACCAAACCTGAACCTTTTCAGCTCATTAGAGATAGAATTAAGTCACTTCTAAGAAGATCAGAGGTCTCATCCTTGCAATAGATTTGTGAAAACAGACTTACCTTGCCCATTGTCACTGCAGTCTGAACTCTTGCCGCTACAGCATCTACCCTGGCACTCATGCGCAAGAAATTGATGGCTTGATTCTTCTGGCGGATTGCATTTTCCGCATGTATTCGTGCGACTTCCATGTTACCCTTCTGAATTGCCTGTTGAGAAAAAAGAAAAAAGGAAAAAGCATTTTAACCTTCCCTCCTCTTGTAAACATGATTTCTGAATAGCCCATTTCATTTTTGGAATAAGCATCAATTCATCACAATATCTTTTCTATTAAAAGAGAAAATAAAACCCTCCCTCCTCCCCTCAAACTTTTTCAAGATGTGAACCCCTAACTTCTTTCCAAGGAAAGTATCTAGCATGCACTTCAAGTAGGAGGGTTTACAGAGCTACAGAAACATAATTTTCTCATTTCTAAAAACATTTTCAGTATCAAAACCCAAACACAGATACAGCTGGTACAGTTGTATTCAATGGACAAAAATACAGTCAAATAAATTTAGTCTCTTTCTTTACTACTTCAAGAACTCAAAAACTATTTTAAAGTTCCTCTTCATAAGCCCTTTTAATACAAGATGATAAACATTAAGATTAAATATTTTAACTTTGACAACAACAGTCTCTAATAAAACACACACAAGACAGTTTTCTCAGGAGGCAAATGCCACAAGCTGTACAAGAGGATACACAACAACATATCCTCACATTTATTAATAAGTATGGGAAGATTTATAGTCATATATTTTAAATCACAAGTGTCTATCAATGTTATTAGCGCGCATACCAGGAAAATGGTAAAACCACCAGGTATTTTCCTGCTATAATACATAAACAACAGATCTAAAGAGCTTGTTTCAGACCCACTGCTTACCTTCTTAATTTTAGCTTTCTCAGCCTTTTCTTCTTTGTCGCATTTTTTTGAGTTCCTGTTGAGTTCCTTTGCAGCAAACTTCAAATTAAACAGGTGTTCTGCAGTGCAAGTTAAGGGTTCAAGAACAGGACCAATCCTTTCATCGTAGTACTTTGCTCTCCTGTTTGAACTGCTACCAGACCTAGCGTATACTGTGTTTCTCCATTAGTGATATTAAAACTTGGAAAATGTTACTTCAGTAAGCCCTTGAAATTCACACAATAAGGAGACCTACCAAGCTGCTTTACAGTTATAACACCACTTATCATCTGGGTTCCAAAACGTAAGGCCGTAAAAAGTAAGTTCAGATCCCAAACTGGCTCCATTTAACATCAAACCTACTTCAGACTGATAAATACAACAAACCAAACCTCCCCCAAGAGGAACTGACAGCCTTACTCTGCCAGCATCTTTCACTCACACGCCCAGAGTCCTTGACTCTCAGCAAAATGGAAGTGTGGTTTACCGGCCTGCCTGGAACCTCCCTATCCCAAAAAACAAAGTCACAGAGGAACAACAGACAAATTAACAGTGTCATAGCAAACTGGCTTGGCTGACCATGCCCAGGTCCAAACCAGGAGGCAGAGCTGCCCTTTCAAGGCACAGCATGATCTCGGGTTTAAACTGCTCATGCAGCTCCTTTACAGAGCAGCCTCCCAGCCCTGGGTCACGTGAGCGATTCTGGGGTCCCCGACAGCTCTGTCATCGGACTTTTGGGGAAAGAATACTTAAGAGTCAGCAAGAGAAACTCTTCTTTCTAAAAAGCTCAAGTCCTGCTTAAGCTGAAAGCTCTAAGAATACAGTAGAACAAGCCTTCATAGCGACTTAGAATGACTGCATTAAACTGTTACTGACAGAGTAAAGTGTGTGCTGTAAAAATAACAATTAAACCCCCACACTCTTAAAATACTGCTGATGAAAGCTTCCAAACAGCATCAGTCTTTCTCAAACAAAATGGAAGTACAAAGCTTTATAGGCTTCTTTCATGCCACCTTTTGCTATCCCAGGAGGAAGATGCAGCAAGTACTAAGATGCTTCACAGTTAAGTGGAAGCACGTAAAGCCAAACGTTATGAGGTACTTGAGGTTTCTTTAATATTTCAAGTAGATAAATTATTCCAGAACTGTTTTTTTCCTTTGAAGTCCAGCCATGCATCGTAGAGCTCTGACAGCAACCTGAAGACATTAGGAAGTCTGTTGATATATGTTATCTTATCCTATAAACATCACAAGCAGGCTGCAAAAAGGTAACAGCTGTGCCTAAACATCTAGGATGTCTCTTAAGGTAGCTACCAGTAACACTAAAATTGCTGCTTGCATTTATGTTTCTTTGCTTTAAAACCTAGGTCACCATCCCTTTCAGCAGCAATAAGTGCATTGCACTGAGCCACAGGACAAATAGGAAAACCGAACAGGAAAACACCTTTAGGTTGTTCATTCAAGTATACTTCAGGTCAGAGACCAGAACCACCAGGGAAAACATGACATCACCCATTTACACCAACTACACCAAAACAGCATTTCAGAGCAGTTTGTTTTGAATTAACTTCCTCCGTTACTTGGGGCATTTACCTTTGACACTGAAAGAGCTCGCCCTGCCACCTCCACAGCTCGTCCATCCCATGACGAGCACATACTCGCTCCTCCCTTGAAGTGTCTTTCTCGACGTGCCATAACTCAAGTGAAACCAAACTTACACCATTACCCGTGACTCACAGTCACCTGCTCCAGCACTCCCGGCAGCCCCTACCGTAGCAACCGGCAATGCCGAGCACTGCCAGCACATTTCAACCACACCAAGACCTCTGTAATCTTTAAAGCTTTTTTTGCCCCGGCGCGTTAAGGTGGTTTTACACAGCAAGAAAGTTTAAATTTGCCCATAAGGGTTTCACCCGCCTGTAACTTCATTTCAACGGCAGGAAACGCAGCCGGGTTTGTTCAGCTGACAGCGGTCGCTGTTTGGGGGGGACAGCTGGCAAGTTCGCCTTGCCGACACCATTCCGGTCTACACACAGCGCTGGATGTACGGCACGTCAGACGTCCCTGGCGCACAGTTTGCACTACTCTACACGGCAAACCGCGTTTTCTGCCCCAGGGCCTGGGCTGCCCCTGCCCACCGCAGCCCTGGGAGAGGTCCCACTGCCTTCCCTCTCCTCACCCCCCCCAGCTAAGGTTGGCTGATCTTGCCTTGGAAAGGGAAACTGAACTTCCCATTCCCTTCTCCATCCGTGCACGGAGGGCAATCCCCACATTCAGAAAGCACAGCTCCTACCAGTGTCACACAGACCCCCCTCCTCCCGGAAAAGGCCCTCTGAAGCAAGGCCCCGGTCCCCCGCGGGGCCGCCCCGCTCCCCCGGCGACCGCCGCCATGACGGAAGGGACCCGCTTCCTCCTTCCCACCGCACCCCGTCGCCTCTCGGGGGCTCCTCCCCGGGCGGAGAGGCCCCGCAGGCCGCCCCCG
>NW_008825073.1:3917601-3922493 GCF_000699105.1 Pygoscelis adeliae | reverse complement strand
AGCTGTTCGGCCCGCAGTGAAAAGCACAGACGCGGCAGGGTTGGAAGATAACGGGTGGGAAAGCGGTAGGAGGGTGGCGTGAGGGGCTTAGCTTGGCTTCGGCTGCTGTGCGACCGCAACCTAGGCATGAGCAGGTAGAAATTACTTCCTCCAGCAGCTGGTTTAGCTCTTACCTATGCATTTATAAAGACATTAAGAACAGTAAGTTTTGCTTTGTAACATTTGAAGGCTATTTAATGTGTATCTAGAGCGACTATAGGAATTTAAGGGAGTTACTGCACTTGACAGAGCAAGACATAAGCAGTTGTTAAAGGAAAAAAAATGCAAAGCATGTTAGTAACTGTTTTCAAGGGGAGATACCGGTATAAAAAGCTCTAGATTGGAGATCAAGAAACTCAGTACATGACTTTGAACAGCTTACGTGTACATCTGCACGCTGAATAATACCGTAAGGCTGTAAAAGCGCATCCTAATCAAAGCGGTACCCACGTCTGGCTGCTGATGGCAGGTGTCTGCAGAGCAGTGTCAGGACAGGGCAGGCGTAGAGTGACAGTTCCCCAGGGGACTCTCCAAGTGTCCAGAAACTGGTGACACCGGCGCCTCCCGAGCCGCACGTTTCTGCGCCGTCCTGAGTTTAATGGCTTGATGTGCTTTACACCTAGGGCTTGAGATCTGGGAAAAATTCCATCGACCTCAACGTCCTGCCTTAAACGTGTTCAGTGCATTGTGGGAAGCACCAGTGTTGGCTTTGAACTTGCTCTTGGCTAGTTTCATTACAGCATCTCAGTTCTTTATCAGGAGGGGTAGTAAGCAGTCATTCCCTAGTCACCTTTTCGGTGACACTCATTGTTCTGTAGAAATTTCCAGAAAACACCCGTAGCCATTTCTTTTTCAGTCTTGCTTCATTTCGAGCGTTTTCCGTGCTGCATTTCTTGCAGAGAAGTGGTTTCATATAGAACTCTGTTGGTTTTGTTGATAATAGTAATACTGTTTTCCGTTTTGTTCCCTGTTCCTTCACAGAGGTTTCTAATATTCTATTCAGTTTCATCATAACCCAGCACTTGTCCTCGAATAGTAACGGGCAGCTCAGAGCCTTTGTTTTATTTGTGAAATGAGATTTCTTTTCTCCATGTGCATCACTGCACACACATCTGCACTGAATTTAATCGGCGATTTTTTTGGCCAGCCATTCACTATCTGCAGTTCTTCACAATCGGCTCTCACCTTTCTGCCAAGAACGTACCAACCTGAGCAAAGTTTGCCGCCTCACTGTTCATCCCCAGTTTAAATAACATCCCCGCTAAATATGACCTAAACCAAAATAAAATGGGATCCCTGTGCTAAGGAGATGCAATTTAAAGCATAAAGGGTCCTGTAGACCCTTACGTACCGGCTTAATGACGGGCACTCTGTGCTATCCTATGGGTGCTAATAAACCACCTCAGGGTGTGTAAATTTAAGCATGTAATAATAATGATGATGATAACTGAGGAGTAAGGATCTTACTAGTGGGAATTTAAACTCAAGATTTGAAAGTATCAGATAAGTATTTGCTAAAAAATCAGGATTATATTTGTTTGGTTTGGAAAAGGCGAAAAAGATATGCCTTCTTTTTTTCTCCCTGAAAAAATAGCTAAAAACTGCCAATTTGATATTTCCAGTTAGATTCTGATACAGAAATGCTATATGCCAAGTTTCAGAATAGCTCAGAATATTTTTACTTATATGAAGAGGGATTAATATATGTTTTTATTATGAAAATATAAAATAAACAGGGTACGTAACCATCCTAAGAAGGCAGGGAAGCACCTTATGCCAATATTTTTTTCTACCTGTTGCTAAGCGTATGTCTGATACAGAAGTTTAAAGATAAATATGTGTTCACTTGCTGCATAGTGCTATAGCTTATGCTACCGCACTTTTGGCTAGAGTTATGTTATTACACAGCACGTCATGTATGTATGTATTTGTGTCTACACATGCATGCACATACCTGAAATCTTGATATATGTAGGGGAAGGATAACGTAGACTGAAGTTTTGTATTGGCCTTACCTGTAATTTATGTATACTTTCATTAAAAAATTCTGTTCTATTTTTAAGATTATCCCCTCTGAGGATATGGCGTTAAGTTTCATTTCAAATATAATGAAATTCAATGTTAATATACTGTAATGCTTTTTTAGTGATAATAAATTTTAAACTTGACAAGCAAATAACATAAAATTCTGATGCACTGAGGAAACACTGAAAACTTGTCACATCAGATTTTTCTGTTACTGCTCTTTCTTATCTTCCAATAGCAAAGGAAACCGGTGGAATTACTTTTCAAAGGAAGCAGAATGTTATTCCATGAAGCTAGTTAAATGAACTGTCAATCCCATGCAATATTTCTATAAATTTTGCGTCCCGCCACTGAATTTCCCGTGGTATGTCCCACCCGCAGCTGTAGGCTATTCTGGGATAGAGCAATTCCCTTTGAGGCTGAACAGAATAGAAGTAGGCTAAGTTGCAGAATTTTAATACATGGAGAAAAAGAGAAATAACCTGGAAAAAGATACTGATTTAACACCCGCTGGAGTTACTGGAAGAACTTTCACTGACTTGCAGTTAGTGCAAACGTTCACAGGAACAAGGCTAATATTCTGAAGAACAGAGACCTTAATCTTCTTCAGAGCACCAAGGATGACCTATATAAAGCCTGTAGTACAAGCATTTGATACCAAACTGTATTTTTATCCTATTTATCAAAAAGTTGCAAAGTTCTGCAGTGTTTCAGTATACCTAAGTAGAAGGTACCCCACTAAGCGTGCAACGTTTCTCTTCGGGTCACTTGGAACACAAAGTTCAAACATGAGTTGCGTTCGCTGTTGAATTGCTGGAGATGACATTTTCTAAGCTCGTGACGGTCTGCTTTAATAAGTGGTAATTCCTCCAGCAAGTTAAGTTATTTGCTTGAGTCGCCTTGCTGAGTCCCTCTGATATCTTGAGATGCAGGTTTTTTCCTGACGGTGTATCTTTCAGACCGAAGTTGTCAACGGAAGTGCTGCGATGTCTAATTATTAAAAGATTGAGAGTCTGAACCAATAATTTTGAAAGAACTAAGGAGGACTCTCATTTATCGTATTATACGTTAAGAACGGCATAACTTTATGCACAGACCTCTTCTAAGATGAAGACCCCCACCCCAAACCCCACTTCTCCAAAAAAGAAAGAACAAAATGGCAGCAGCGTCCATCATACCTAATAAGCTGTTCAACACCCAGAAAAGAGTGAAAAAGTAAGATCTTCTGCCTTTGAATTTATGGCGAGATAGAACATAATTACAGGAACAGAACTTCCAAAACTAAAGTTCACAAGCATGTCGCTAGCTGAAGGGCTTTTTTCACCCTTCAAATCACTTTAAGAGAATGTATTCCTGATTGCCTCCAGCTTTTAATTAAATAACTATTTTTAACAGGATGAAGTAAAATGGATGCTTTTAGTAAAAAATTATACATCCTAGTTAGATACAAAATACAGATTATACATTTTAAGACGTAATTTTTTTTCATTGCCTTTTGTTTCTTTAGATAAATAGGGCTAGAGTCTCACCTGCTGGCGTTCCAAACAGCACATCAGGCATTTACAGCAACTGAGGAGTGGGGTTCTCATCTTTTATGACGCTGCAAGACCTCTTGAGTCAATCACTTACTAACTTTGAGCTAACCATAAAGTAAATCTCCATGTCTGTCACTGTCCCAGAAGAACACTGGGGTAGCTAATAATCCTCTCGGTATCGTTCCCAGAAGCACAGTTGCCATCACTGCTGCTTGACTCTCATCTCATCTGGCAGCGGCAAATGGGAAAAAATCAGCTCTCTGGTGATGGAAAGCGATACAGTCTTATCCCACGTCTGAGAAGTGTCATAAGCTTAATTTCTGATAACACTTCACTTAATTCAAAACTGACAGCTACTCAATCTAAAAGCTGAAAGTATTGTTATTCATACCAAACATGTTCTGCTCCCTAAGTTTAAACCCTAACTTTTTCAGGGTCAGACTTTGCTTGCTACGGGGTAAATGTAACAGTGGTTCTCGGAGTTAAACGTGCTGTATTTTAGAGGAGTATAGCTTGCAGTTAGACGTAGGCCAAGAAGTTTTTCTCTTCAAGACCTGGTCTTCCATGGAGGATTTTAGGTTTCATTCATCATTTAATTTAGGTGAAATAAACAATCAGACTAGGGCTTTTTTTTTTTTAACAAATCTTTCTAGCAAACATAACTAGATTAATCCTCCTAAAACCCGAAGAACATTCTTGCTGGTTTATTGACTGATTCACCTTGAGTGCCATTAGCCTTCAGAATGGGGAAGCGACTGCATTTTTCAATTGGAATGTATAAAACTCTTTGTAGTGTACAAATAGTCCCTGTTAGTGCGAAGTCATCTGTTTGTTATGCAAATAGATATTAAGATTCTGATTCTTCTTCCAAACTGAGTATAGTCTTTTAATGTCTTAGGGCTGGTAAATGGAAGCTGTTAGAAGCGGTGAAAATTGGACGATGCTAAGAAGGTTGATCTTCACCACTTCCGTCAGAGGAGGCTTTCTTCAGGTACCACAATGCTTTGGAAAAAATGCTGATTTATTACTTCATAGCTAGCTAAGCTTTCACACACGAAATCACGCTTTTTCTTCATGAGAATGAACTTATCTCTCAGTCCTAAACATGGGTACCTGTATTCTTCATAAACAGGGTGTTCAGAAAAGGTATTGGAACAGGAAATTTAATCCTGCTTTATGATAATTCAAGTCTGTATTTATTTATTAGAATCAATCTGTATGTCTCTTAAATTCTTGATATAGTGAATAGGATTTCTTAGATATGCCTATGAGGGTTATTTCGCTGTTGCTTTC
>NW_008825073.1:3901000-3917553 GCF_000699105.1 Pygoscelis adeliae | reverse complement strand
ATTTTGTTACTTCTGAAAACACCGTATAAAAACATTTATAAATGAAACTCTCTCATTCCTGGAGTTGGGGCCAGAACACAAAGTTTGAGATCGGGTCAGGGAATCCAGAGAACTTCCTTAACTTGCCTTGTTACGTGAAGGTGGGAGCTTCTGGATGGGCAGAGGAGGAGTGATGGCCCCGCAGGCTGGTCACGGGCGCAGCAGCCCTGGGAAAGGCAGCTCGCTTGCTGCATTTTTAATATTGTGTTCTGCTGAAGGATCTCAGGCAAAACCCTGCCAATGAAGTGATGTACCTGAACTGACAGCTTCCTCATTGACTCCCGCTGCGCAAAATTCATATATGAATAGCTTGTAGATAATGGTAATAACATAGGAGTACTTACAGCAAATGAGCTGTAATAAGTGTGGCAGAAGACACTTTTGAGCAAAGCTAGTAAAAGTAATTATTCTAGCTTGTGTCTCGGGAGTCTGAATTCATAATGATAAAGATTGCTGAATCCTGACTGTAAAAGCTTTGAAATACCTACTGGTGACGGACGTGCGGTGACTAGCACCTGCACTGCTCGGTGTTTTTAAAGTACTCGGTCTGTGTAAAGTACCTTTTCAGGGGATGGGAAAAGATGCAATTATGGTGTATGATTTTCTGGATCTGATCCACGCTGGTAGATAATTCTCAGTATCACTAGTTCACAGAAGCAGGTATTATTGTCTGTGGTTTTAAAACCAAATCTGTGGAGAGATGTAGCAGAGATTTAACACATTTAACAGTTAGAGAACTAACTGTGAGCAGACTGCTCCTGCATGAACGGTCCTACTGAAATCAACCTCCTAGAAGCTCGCACAATAGTTCTCATGAGTAATAGTTACTGAAATGAATAAGGTTTTCCAGGGTCAGAAACAGACAATAATAGATCATTGAATATCCACATTCTTTTCTATGATATTACTGGAACACATTAATTAGGACATGTTTTGGAGGTGGCAGCAACACTAGATAGGAAATATTAGAGTGATCATCTACTTTGAAAATAAATTACTCATTTCAATGATGTCAAAGAGAAGTAAAACTGACCTAATTATCCACAACAACGTTAGAGAATGAAGCAGCAAAAACCACTCAGAAATAGGAGCGTATGATGTTTTACCTCAATCAAACCTGAAAGAGCATAAATCAGATTCACACAGCTGACACCGGAGGGAGCCAACTAGGCTACAACCTCTTCAGTGCTGCTCAGAGCCAAATTCCAACTTCAATCCCTCTTCCCTTTTGGCTGCTGAAGAAATACCCTTCTGGTGATGGGCTCCTCTCTCTTTCCCATTTTCTCGAGAACGCAAAGCTGAGCATTTACAAACCAATGCATGCCAGCTGCTTTCCTTCCCTTTCTCTTATGTCATTCACAGCAGCAGAGACACTTGGACAGTATTTCATATCCTTCGTCTAACATCCTGCATGGCCATTAGAAGGGAAAACAAGGGCAGCGAGAAGAGGACTTTATGGACGCCCCCAAGAAATCAGTCTGATTACCTCTGAATTCATTGCTAGCTGCCTCCTCAAACTCTCTATCAATCGTTTCCCTATTAAAGAGCCAGGGTAAATTCAGAAAGATATAATCAAGCTACGAAATCCTTGCAGATCGAAAACTGTGTTAGTAGCATGACACCGCTAGTAGAGAAGATGTTCTCTAAAAGCTGGGTGTTAGTTCAAGTGAAATTTAAAATCACAAAGTTCAGAGGGCTGGTCAGTTGAACAGCTTGAAAAATAAGCTTAGCCAGGTGTAGCACCTATGGAAAACTGCAAATTATTGCTTTCTAATTTTAAAATAGTAAATGTCTAGAGAAAGTAGCCTATTGGGTTTTTTTGACTCACGCTATCATTTATTCAATTTTCTGGAAAAAACCCTTTAAATGGCTGGAGGATTGTAAATGAAATATTGCCAATGAAGCTCAACCATTGCCATGGCAACATTGTGGTTGTGGTTGTGTCACAAGAAAAATAGATTTTATTGCTTTGCAATTACTTGGTCGGCTATATGTCAGTATACAGTATGTGAAGTACTAGGATTTCTGTTGACTCAACGGGAGATGGGTTTCACCCCAAGCACCACGTTGTTTAAGTACAGTTATGCTAGAGTACAGCATTTAACTGCCAAAATGAATGCGTTAGGTGGTCTCCGCTCTTTCATCCAGCTATTATTTTTGAGCTGATCTGCAGATGGTGTGGCTTATTCTCTGCAGAGTCCTGTTGCTTTTAAGATTAAACTGCAGAGCAGATTTTAAGGATTATTGACCTGATTATTATCAAATCCTATCAGCATTGCAGTGATTAAGAGACAAGCAGCATTACTAGGGAAATACAGTTGATATTTTTTTTTTACTGACATACATCACTGAATTTTCATGACTAAAAAACCATGAAGAAATCTGGAGGAGACACATTACCTAGCACTTACCATCAGCAACCCGAGTTAAGTATCTCGTCCGCTGTGGGTGCAGATGTAGAGACATACCAAGATGTTAGTAAAGATTGAAATGAAACTTACGTTTTATATATTTGTAAACATTTTCATTACAATAACATACTGAAAGTACATTAAAACATACAAATTGCATATTCTTTGCATGCTTTCATTTGAAATTCACTATTTCATGGAGAAGGGAATAAATATTGCAGGGTAAATTATATCAACTGAGACTTCTTAAAATGCTGGTCTCGCAGCTTGGGGGAATCTGCAGGTAGAGAGTCCAGTGCCATTGCCAGGAGCATGGGGATAATTCCGATCTCCGTTCCACCTGGACATTCCTGCAGGAAATTGCCCACGGAAGAGGCAGAGTTTGAACCGTTTTGGTTCTACGCTTTAAAGGTCCAAGTGCAGGGATTGATGTGAGGGGAGCACAACTCCTCATTGCATACGAAGGCAGGGAGACTCCTTCCCCCGATTCTTGCTAGCAGCTGCTACCTCCTCTCCCCTCCTCCTTGGCTCGCGTGGAGGGAACCCCATCCAATTTCAGTGTACTCTGATGGATACATTTTCCCTCAACAAAAATGGGGCGACTTCTGTTTCTCCTCATCTTCTTCATGTAGATGAGGTGCTTAGGGACATGGTTTAGTGGGCATGGTGGTGTTGGGTTGACGGTTGGACTCAATGATCTTAGAGGTCTCTTCCAACCTTAATGATTCTATGATTCTATGATTCTATTCCTTGCACTGCTGTAAACCAAAGGTAATTCCATTGCTGCCATTGCAGTTGGAGTGTTTGCACAAAAGCTACAGGGTTGGGAATCTGCTTCTGGATTTCATAACCATTTAAAGTTTTCTTTTTTTTTTAAATTGGAGATCCAAGTGAAAACCCAGTGCTTAGAAGACAGTAAGAACTCTTTGTAGTAGCAGGATAGCAGTGTGGTGCTGCTTTTCCAGATTAAAAGGTTGGAAGGGGACTGGAAAAAGCAAGTATATCTTAAATGCCCAGCCTTCCTTGAAAGATCCAGCGAATGCAAACTCTTTTAGTTGTGTTATCACTTTGATTCAATTTACTCCCTTGGCACAGCCCGCTTGCACTGCAGACTGCTGCAAGAAGACTCATAGCTTCTCTTCCATCCTCTTTCTCTTAGCACCATCCCTGATGCCAGGAATGCAACGGCGGCCGGACCCCGAGAGCACCGCACATGGAAGGCAGCGGGGGGCTGTCCTTGCGAGATTTCTCCCTGCTGCTGTCTGGAAAGCTGTAATGCTGTCACAGGTGCAGAAGGGAAATGGCCCTGTTTTGGCAAGTTTTACCATAATATAAATGCCTTGTATATAACATACCGAAACAAAATACCTGTGCTGTGCGGCTACGTTGCCTTTGGGCTTTTCCAGTTCAGCTGCATTTTAGTAACTCCTCAGCTGGCCAGAAGCTGTGTTTTGGGGGCAGAATGAGACATCACTTAACGGTAACTCAGTGCTGAGACCCTCCAGCCTGTCTCATCTAGGAGAAAGGTATAGTGATAATTTTGACATTTGAGTCACTTAGTTGGCATCTGAATGACCTCCTCTTTGAAATTAATAAAGCTGTTGACTAGTCTCTGAACTATTGGTACAGACCTTCTGCCTCTGTAAAGTGAGGAGGAGTTTGCTGTATCCTGTGTTTTTGAAAGATGAAGATGAAGTTGTTGGCTTTTTCCAGCCAAAAAAATTTTAAACAAATTGGTTTACCTTACTTCAAACGAATTACAGGTTTCCAGTGCTGACTGCTTAGTTCTCATTTGGCCGAAATCACCCTGCGCAGCCACTGTTTCTGAATGCTCTCCTCTGCTTTTTGCATTTGAATTCTTGAGATGTCCATTTTAGAACCTCAGCCATTTTGTACACTAAGTTACCTACTCTCAATTCTCAAACCTCTTCCAAAAGAAGCAATTTAAAGTCTACCTCCTGCTTCGTGCCTCCACCTTCCCTCCTACACAATCTCCATCTCATCTTTGATGCAGCAAACATTTATTTCTCCTTAAATTTTATTGAGTTGTGAATTATATGTTGCTCCCTCCATAGCACTTTGGAGAAATAAAGCTGATAAACTAAGCTGACAAACAAGAGGATGAGCTAGAAAAGAAGTGAACTGAAAATATGAAAAAAAAATCAGAGTTATTAAATAAGAGTGCTGAAAAGCTACAGTAGAATCCAATTTCCAGACACGATGGAGGTATATGGATTTGCCATTGTAATGCATACACTTGCAGGTGGTGATGGCTTTTAGGACAGGAATGAGGTTTAAAACATGCATTACATAAACAAAATTCTCCCTCTCTGTCCATGGTGTTTCAGCTCAGTCTTTCTCTTGCTCTTATTCTTCCTTCATCATGCCCCTTTTCTATTTTCTTTTCCCTTTCCTATGTGCTTTAACATACAGGTATAGACCAATATGGTAGTTGTCACAGGTTAGTTGTTTATGATGAGCTCATCAATGCAAAGTGTTACAAATAGTTAGCATTTGTTTGATGCCTTTCAGCTAAACCTCCAGAAATAGGTGTTACTCTTCATGTTTTATAAGAGGAAACAAAGGTATGTTTTATTTTCATGATACCTGAGGTCCCATATTGCCCAAAACCCCTAAACATTGGCTCTTGCTATAAAATGGCTCATTTCTAAAATGCTTTCAAAACCAAATACGACTTTACCACTAGGTATAAAGTACATAAACACAGCTTGCTTTTTATTCTCCTGATGATCAAATACTGTAATTTCGACATAGCAATAATTCTACTCTACTCAATGGAATTCTCACCCTGTGTAATGGTTGCAAGACCAAGCCAAATGAGCTCCTGTGTGTTGGTTTGTGGGCTGTGGCGCCAGGAGTGCCGTGCAGTGAGGATCAATTTTAATCACAATAATTGATCTGTACCCTTAGTCATTCCTAATGTCAGTCATGCATGATGTGCAGAAGAAAGTAAATGTTAAAAAGAAATTCAGGGGATAGATCATTAGAAGAAGTAAATCCAGGTATGATACAAACACTACTGAGAACTTTAAAAGTAATGCTGTGGAGAACGCTGTTGTAATTAAAATGCAATTTTCTTACCAGATGCCATGTAAAAGCAATACAAGGATTTGACTCGCATTGTATTTAAAGTCTATATATAGCGGAAAGAAATTAAAGTGATAAAGGCATTAGGGAATGAGGGATATTCGCTAACCAATGCATTTATACATCTCTGAAGCAAAAGCAGTTGGCTACAGAGGCTGAATGATGTTAGCCGTCGGGGTGAGCCAGGCAGCTTGGCCTCCTCGGTCTTTTCTGATGGAGGAACACTGGCACAGGAAGGTGCACGCGTTGCCCACTGTCTACTCTGCTCTTGTGGTTGCAGAAATATTCATTACAGCAGATGCAATCTGGAACAGTGAGAATTACTGATGGCCCAAAACATCGGTGACACACCAGATTTCCACTGCAAATGGTTGGCAACTGCAGCGGGTGAAGTTCAAAGAGTTGACGACAAAGTGCGATTAGTCCTCGTTCAGTGTGGAGAGGTGATGGCAAAATGTAGGTCTACCCACTTCCTATACTTGGGCAAACGCGGATGTTCTGACTGTAAGGGACCATGTGCCTGTGGATGTAAAAAGGCTTGTTAATCGAGGCAATCCTTTCGCGCCACATGCTGTGTGACCGTAAATCACAAAATAAGCTTTGCCATGATTCAGTACAATCGCTGTTAGTGTAAGGCGGGAGACAATGAGGTTTGCAGTGGTGGTGACTTAATGTGAGTCTCACTTCATTCAGCACTGAAGCCTTATTACCGATTTTTCTTTCACAGAGGTAATTCTGTATTATTTGATTTAAAAGATGCCACTGAAAGTGGACAAAACTCGGAGTTTCTGTTCCACAGAAAATTCACCAAAAATTCTTCTCATTTAGAGTGAATACTGGAAATTGTGAAGTTTTCCATGGAAAGGAGAGTCCAACAATTCATGTTTTAAAAAAAGCTAATTTTCTGTTCTTTTTATATTTTTTTAATTTTTTTTTAACATATATATTTCAAAAACTCCTCTTAGTCATACTTCTTGCTCTTAAAACATCGTAGACTTTCTTGTTGAGGGAAACGCAAAGAACCCCAAAAGCAACCTGAAGAAGAAAAGTGCCCGCAGCCAGCTGGCTTCCCTTTTCCCTGCATGGATGAAGAGAGAAGAAGAACCCTGTAACTTGGAGAGGAGGCAGCACTGTATTCCCTGTACAACGGAGCTATTCCGGATGATGCTCAAGAGGAGAAAGAAGTGGAGGCAGAGGGGTGCGTAGAGGTCTTTTGTCATTCTGTCTTGGCCTTTTCTGCGCCAGCTGAAGTAAAGAGAACTGAAAAGAACAAATTGGGGAACAGGAGAGCTTTCTGTGCTTTATGAGTCAAATTGGTCATGCAGCAGAGTTTTGTTTTGTCACAGCTGGTATTAATTTAATACCAAGCTGCGTAAATTTAATCAGAAGACCCTGGTGTACATAGCATCAGTGCTAAACAAGCAAATAACCCCCCCAAATCTCTGGCTTGCTGTTTAGTAGTTCTTTTAGAAGACCAGAGTGCTGTTGACAGACCTGGTGACAACAAATAGCTTTTCTTATATGTGACACCCTGTAAATACCTTTGCACTTTGATCCATAATTCACCTGCAACCAAACTGTATTTTTGTGGCTGGAGAACAGGTTACAAAATTACAATCGGGAGACTCTACAGGTACCAAGATTTTGCGCAAGTAAGAATTTAGTCCTTCAGGCCTGCAAAAATCGCTGCTAACAGACCCAGGCTGACCATTGCTCGGGTACTTTTCCCTTTGGGATATGCCCAGCAGCCCTTGTGGGAGGCTGTGTGGGCTTCGCAATCTCCGGCTTTTCCTGAGAAATCCACCCCTTCCTTGGGGCACTGTTCGTTGGCGTGAAGCGATGTATAGCCAAGGATCGACACCGAGAAACAGAATTTATCTACTTATACTGCCCAGCTTGTGCTTTTACAGATAGGTTTATATACATTATCTTTAACGCTGGGCTAGAGGAGGCAGAAAATGAGTGCTTGGACTGTTAATGTCCAGTGATTTCCTACCACTTCAATAATTCATACAGGTGACGGTTCAAGGACGGGAAATAACACGATACGGGGAACATGCTTATGGTAGATGCTAAAGCAGCACCTCGTGTTACTGGTTCAGAGTGCCTGGTGCCCCTTCCCAACATCCTTCTGTGCCAGCCTCTCCCTCTCTTCCCTGCTGGCTATCCTTTGAAATGTCACCCTCTCCTTCAAAGCTTCACTGAAAGAAAACTTCTTCCAATATGGGCATTATTTACATGGAGTAGCAGAGGGATTTCCCCTGTCTCTTCAGAGAACAATGAAGGAAAACAGGAATGTAAAACCTCAGTAACTGGATGGACTGTTTAGGTATTCAGACCTAACCTGCCAGGATCTGAAAAGCAGGCAGCCAGAGGGCATAAAAGAATCAGTTCAATAAAACCATTTAACTCTCCAATACTGGCGTTAATTATCTGATTCTCTACCTCTGAGGTCCACCAGAGCAATGCACTTGATTTGAAAATGAAAACAGGTCACTCTTTTTAAGTATAAATAAGGTAAAATGTAATGGGAAAAGGACTTACCGGGGAACAAGCCGCCTGCTAACATTTGAGAAGGCTGCTCAGGCCCTTGAGAGCCGCTCGCTGTTCCCCAGACCTCGTTCCCCGGCTTGTTCCAGCTACAGGAGCTTGCTTGTGGGTCACATTGGTGGTATAATAAAATAAGCTGTGCTTACGTGCAGCATGTGTGATATCTGTTCGTGCCATGATAATTGCAGTCAAGACTTTTCATGCTCCCAGATCGTGCAGTTTTCAGAAGAATTGGTGCAAATCTAAGCTAGATCTTTTTGAAAGTCAATGATGCAGTGAAAACCAAAGGACCCTACATCACTGGGGTGATTATTTTTAATAAATTTTGCCCCTGCTCTATTACCATGAATTTACTAAATAAGCTTCATTTCCAGCTTATCTCTGCCGGTAAGACTGACACAACCATCTACTGAGCTATAATGGTCGTGTTCTGTAATGGGATGTTGATAGTTTGAAATAATGAGATGGGGTTTCACTGAAACCAAAAACAGATTGAAGAAAACAGACCGCTAGTTCTGAAAAAGATCTGAAAGTTTATTTTTCCACCCCAAATGCTTCAGTTCTTTTCTTAAATAGATTAATATTTAGACTTTGAAAACACTCTGTCAACCACTAAACAAATGAGAAGCCTGGGACAGATTTAAGGAGAAAATTAAACTTGGTTAATGTGCAGGGAAGTGATTTTTCTTCTGGAAGAAGACTAGAGGAGACAGGCAGTTAAAAGAACCTGCATAGAAATAAAAACTACAAAATTATTTATTTAAAAAAATGAATGCTCCTTTCGAGGATAAATCAATGCAATACCCAGGAATGGCCCTGCCAGCTCAGCGGGTTGTCTAGCTGTGGTTAAATTCAACCATTGTCTTGGAGGAAGACAGGGACTTCCAAAGGCTCATGGAGACTGCAGGACACCAAAGCTTTTATCTGGAATAGCATATTTTTTCAAATGAAAAAGATATTTTTATGTCCTTGCTTTACATTTTTGCATTTTATTTTGGGTGACTTTTGAGAAATAATCATACGCAATACTTTTAGGGTTTTTTCCCTTTTTTCACAGCTGAAATTATGTTTTCTCAACTAGCTGTCTCCTCTGCAAGGTGAATGACACTGTAAAGCTAGGCTGACTTAGCCAAAGTATTGTTGAAACGTCAGTAATTTTTAATCTGTAATTATTTGCTCAGGGGAAAAAAAAGAATGTTATATATTTCTAAATTCAATTTTAAAACGGCTAAAATTGGTTGCCTTAAAAAAAAAAAAGCCATTGTTTTTGCAGCAGAAGTATGACTGACAGAGCAGAAGGTAGACTGGCAGAAGACCCAAAGATCCTTCAGGACTGGCTGTTCAGAGGTAGTGATTCCCTCAGCTCCTAGTGACTGCGAAACCTCAGAAATCTCCGCCAGTGCCATCTCCAGACCCAGGTCCGTAAGCTGCCGTTGAGACTGGTAGGTGCCCTGTACAGTATGGGTTCTCTCGCATAACACGTTCACATCGTGTCCCTTGTGGAAAGCATGCAGAGCGTAGCCTTTCCTCACCTGCGTGGCACCGCCGCTTCCTCGGCCGCCTGGCAGCAGCAGGACAAGCAGCAGTTCACGTCAGTGGAGGCATCGGACGTGCAAGCTGGGTGTGTTACAGGACCTGTCTGCGCATTCAGGGGCCGGTCCTGCCAGGCCGTATCCGCTACGGTGAACCGTGCTTGATAAGGCGCCTCTCCATCCCATGCTCAGTGGATCTGATCACTTGAGCGTGGGACGGAGAGCACCGTTCACAGTTTATTTGTCTTGTACTCTCCCAGACTTCGCCATTACAAATCTGGTTTGTAACCATGGGGAGAGACCTCTAATCAGAGCTGTGCTCAGTGCCTCTCATCCTCGAGGCAGCCTTGATGTCACGGTAGTGGAGAGAACAAACCAACACAATCCAGCTTGCATAAGCTTTTGCTCCTTGCTTTCATCAGCCTTTCCCTTTTCAACCCCCTTATAGAAGAAAATATCTATATGAAAAAAACCAAAGTGTACTTGGACAATGTCAATGTAACTGGTGTCAATATTAGTGGTTCCTTCCTGCGTAACCAAATGCTGAATGGTTTCAAAAACGTCCTAGAGATTTCTAACCATACGTAAACCAGAAATCCCAAGCCTTCGTTTTGCAGGTTTACAATAAACATAGCACCATTTAGTTGGACTCTCTTGGATTCTCTTAAGCAACTTTTATGTTTGCTTGCCCTACAGGTGAAAAGCAATACCTAGTGGTAATAAAAAACAAATTTATTTTTATACATAAAGTTATGCACCAGATGGTGTTTACTACTAGTTTTTGAAGAACAGCTTTTAAAACCGTAATTTCAGGTAATTCCTAAACAATACTCCAAGGGCTTCAGCTTTCTACAAAGCATTTCCTGGTGGTCATCTGGTTTCTAGCTGGAAGGCTGTACCAAAAGGTGAAAAATGCATTCTGCGCATTCAGGGGCTCCCTCCTCTGGTGGGAGATGTTACATGACTGTGATCACAGAGATGTTACATGACTGTGGCTGGCGAGGTAGGTACAAGAACAGGATTTAACCAGGTAGGTGCCCTCCAACGCAAGCTCTCAACAAGCAAGTGTAACTGAGGAACTACTATCACCATTTCTCAGTGGCCCGAGGATTATGTTGTTGTATTATCAGAAAGCTTGTGCTACAATTGTGCCTCTCTGAGCTTTGTTTGGACTCTCCGAGCTACTAAAACTGCTATTTTGAGAAGTCAAACAGGTATTTCACGCGATGCAAGTCACGTCATCTACCTTCAGCTCCTTTGCTGAAAGTAGTTTTCCTCCAAAGGAGTTTGTTTTTTCGCAAGAGTTTCCAAAAACATGGAGGTGGAAGCAATATAAGAACAAATGAACAAATACGCCAGTTGCATCCGCCAGAACACAGTGTATTGCTCAGGAACTGCTCGGGGCACATGGTGGTATCGCGGTTCTGACCAATCAGCGGTGCTTCACACAACCTCTGCTTAATGAAACAGCCCAGGTCAACCTGGCTTGTGCCAGCACCTCCTAAAATTCCTCACAGATGGCATGATAGCTTCATCATTATGATCAGCCTTTTTCATTAGAAATAAGCATTCTTGCTTAACAGTCAGTTCATCTTTTTTTTACTGATCCCAGCGCTCTGTCGTAGCCTCTTTATAGGATCTTTCTGCTTATTAAAGGAAGCTGCAGATTTCGGTTATGTGCAGAGAGCCACCGGTGGGAATTGATGAAAAGCATGAATCTTTATGGATGAATCAAATCAGAACATCCTAAACCAACTTGCCAGCTCCCCATAAAGCAATTGCTGTGTGATCAGTGTCAGAAATCATATAGGAATTCTTCCAGTGAAAGGATAGAGCATCCAGACTTCTTTTCCCCTCTCAAGCTCTTTAAGTTTTGATGGTTGGGTTCTTTCTTGCTGGGTGAAGCAATAAACCTATTTTATAGTGCTGTCAGCTTCACTGCAACAGGTTGCAACCTGTAAGAACTGAGCTGTGAAAGTAGCCTGCAAACACAAGAGAAGTCTCATTTCTGCAGAGCGCAATATATTCGTTTCAGATTTGGAGGCCTTGGTGAGCAGGAAGCCCTGCTTAGACATCTCATGGTTTGAAAAAAGACCAGAGAGGGCGAGGGAAGAGAAAGGCAGAGCCTGACTTGTGCTACAGCTGCCCCATCCTGCAGCTCAAAGTGCCCCACTGAGCTGGAGATAGCTCCGGCTACCCCCTGCCACTTTGGCACGTGAGTTGATGATTGCTGCCCTTTTAGCCTAGTGCCAATTTTAAAAGATCCAAACTGTCCAAGAGATAACTCTCCAAGGAGTTATGTAGGGGCTGGTCCTGGTGCAAGAGGTCTCCCGAGTTCCTTGGTGTGCTGGTTTTGGCTGGGGTAGAGTTAATTTTCTCCATAGTAGCTAGTACAGGGCTACGTTTTGGATTTGTGCAGAAAACAGTGTTGATAACACAGGGATGGTTTCGTTATTGCTGAGCAGTGCTGACACAGGGTCAAGGCCTTTTCTGCTCCTCACCCCACCCCACCAGCAAGCAGGCTGGGGGGGCACAAGAAGCTGGGAGGGGACACAGCCGTGACAGGTGACCCCAGCTGACCCAAGGGATATCCCACACCATAGGACGTCATGCTCAGCATATAAAGCTGGGGGAAGAATAAGGAAGGGAGGAAGGGGGGACGTTCGGAGTGGTGGCGTTTGTCTTCCCAAGTAACCGTTAGGCGTGATGGAGCCCTGCTTTGCTGGGGATGGCTGAACACCTGCCTGCCCATGGGAAGGAGTGAATGAATTCCTTGTTTTGCTTTGCTTGCGCGCGCGGCTTTTGCTTTACCTGTTAAACTGCCTTTACCTCAACCCATGAGTTTTCTCACTTTTACCCTTCCGATTCTCTCCCCCATCCCACCGGGGGGGAGTGAGCGAGCGGCTGGGTGGGGCTTGGTTGCCGGCTGGGGTTAAACCACAGCACCCGGTCCTCTCATGTTCAAGGAAGAGATAGGTATGTGGCTCAGAAAGAGGAGGTTTGTTGTATCTCTGCATCAGGGCCAGCACATTAATTTTGTACAGGGAGGAGGAGGAGGAAAAGACCCTTTCTTTCATTTCCTTATCATCTGCAGCAGGGAAAAGCCAGTGGGAAGCAGGAGGCCTAGAGGAGCCTCACCTTCTCCTCTTCCAGCTTCCCCAGCAGAGCAGTAGGTCACAGCATATGTGATCCTTACTGCTCGATACTATACATTTTGGATCTCGGCAGAAACTACCAAACTCCTCCAAGATTTAGGCCTGAGCTGGCAGTTTCCTTGTCTCGCAAGAAGTCCTGACGCAGCTGGCACTGGCCCCCGCCGCAGATGGGACGCCAGCTCCGGTGCTGGGGGGAGGTGGCAGCTCGCGAGTTAGGATGCTGTGACAGGGTACCACCAAGAACCCTACGTGACTCTCTCTTGCTCCGGGGATTGAGAGGGTTTTGCTGCCAGGCCTGCCTGTGCTTTACTGACTATTTAAAAGATGTTTTCCCAACGATGATCAAACCAAATCTTTCCTCTCTCTACAGTATTTGTCAGAATGGTTTATTCTCTAAAGGAATCGCTTTTGCTCTGTATTTGTCATTCTTTTCGATTGCTACAGTGTTGCACAACATAGTAAATAATAATATCAAGCTCCACTATAGCTCTTTTCATACAAAGCCCATGAAACAATTCTTTGTAGCACATGAATACTACTGAAGAGCCTTGCTGCTTCGCTAAGCCATTTCTCTGTTAAAAATACCACGAAATCTGATCTAAGCTTATTCCACTTTGTAAATGTGGAAACTACTAACGTTGTTCCTGTCTACCCGGGGTGACTCATGCGCTGCTGGCGTCATGCACCGGAGCAGCAGCTGAGCTCTGAACTCGGTGCGTGCAGCCCAGCTGCATACCTGTCAACTCCAATCGACCGCCTGCTCCGTCACGGCGCAGTCACTCGGGCACGAGTGCCATCGTCACCCACGGCCTCTGCCCCGGGGCCGGGGCCAGGGCAGGGGCTAGCCCCCAGCCTCTGCCCCACTCCTGTGCTGCCTGCGGGGAAAGCTGGGAAGGGCCGTCTCGACTCTTTTTTCCCCTTTCCACACAAAGTAGCCGTTAGGACATGCGTTACTCAGGCGGAAGCAGATCTTGCTCCAAGTCATCTTCTAAATCAGCAAATGCTTCCTTCCTTACCGTTCAGTCCCCCTAATTTCTTTGTATGCCTTCCTATACTCCCTGTCTGCTTTTACTGCTGCCTCTTTGCACAGGTACCCTTTGGGGCTGTATCCTGTTCTCCTCCTCTTGTAGAAAGAAAAGTTTAAGAGGCTGCTTGACTCCGGAATCATGAGGCCACAGATCCTGGGAAGTCACCATCAGTGCTTCAGAAGTCATGGCCCTTGAGGCATTTTTACGGGACCTTTAGTCTTGCTCTTAATCTTTGTGCCAGAGGACAGACAAAGGCTGAGACGGTATGACATCCTGTGATGCCCAAGGATATTTTTTTTTGCAAGAGAAATCTTTCAGTGGATAATGTGAATTTACAGCCAGTTAATGCTGTTACAACAGCACCAACGAGTGGAGCAGGCAAGAAATCTACGGCAAGACGTGCAGCCAGGTGTGACCACATTCGGGGACGTTTCCTGCTTTCAGCCCGTAGCTGAAGCGCGTGGTTCAGGTTGCAGAACAGTCCCCAGTGCAGAACCAGCCCGTACGGAGGGACATCATGCTGCCGTGCTTCGTGCCGTCCTCTCAAGGGCTCCGGGATGGCTGGAAAAGCCCTACAGCAGATCACCTGGGTTTGAGGGTGAGCACCAGAAATTTCGTGACGTAGTTTGAGTACTGATGCAGGAAGGCATTTCGGTAGCTTTTCTGCTCGTTTACTGTATTTAGGCGGGATTTCATTCTCGTCCCTCAAGTGCTCCAGAATGCCCTGCACACACAAATTATTTGAGCTTTACTAGGAGAGAGTGGATTAGCAGCTAAACAAGCCAGATCAGGTTATACATTTCTGTGCAGCTTTATTTTCTTCCCTGCCACCACAGGGATATGTATAAAGGGGCACATATATAAATCCACCAGCATTTGCCGTACAGGGAGATCTTGTTATAATGGCCACACATTTCTTAAGCATAAACATTTTTATTTGGGATCTGATAAAGGAGTCAGAGGTGAAAGGCACACACAGGGCTTGCCTTTCCTTCTGACAGGACACTCAGGAAATAGCATTTTTCTCAGCTTCCGAGCTGTCCGTTAGTGATGAATTGCTGCTTGTTTCCATTTAGCCCAGCTTCAGCTGGTCTGAATATATTCTGTTTACAAGTGCCCTGAGATTAGTTCAAGTTGCTCCAGACTTCAGCGTGCTGACGTCGGAGGAGATAAACAGAAGTAATTTGCTGATTCACCATAACAATTTTCATAAAATATGAGTCAGGATTTGCTTCTTTCATGTAATGATGAAATTAGGTTAGCATGCTTTGCTGAGCACTTAGCTCCACTGTGTGTGTTCCCAGTAGCATTTAATGTTCCTATGGTATATTTTTGGAAGTATAACCAGATTTATGAGGCCACATCTTCTCCTGTTGCCCTTGGCTTCCCAATAAACTGACATTCACCACCCTGTGTGTTGAATGAGAAGCCTCTTTTTCACTCTATCACATAGTCATGATACCAAGTGGATTTTCTGCAGCCTCTCACCTGTTGGACTATTAAATCTCCATTTAAATTCTATGCTTATGTGAGCTTCTCCAAAGCTGGACAGCTGGAGCAAAGTTTGCCGAATGTCCCAGGATCCACCTCAAATTACAGCGTAGGGAGACACCTCTCTCCTCAGGTTGCTCATTCATCTTGGAGCAGGGCCTTCTCCGCATCCCTTTCACACGGGACCTTGCACGTGAATTACCCCTTCAGCGTGTCTCACAGTATGTCTGCCGTCGCATCGGCAAACCTTCATCTCCTTATGATTCTGACGGTGCCTTTCTAGTTTCCCACAGTTAAAGAAGTGGGAAGTATTTCAGATTGAAGTAGTTACTGTAGAAAATGACATCAGCATTTAAATAGATTTCCTGAGGAAATGTTTTAATGATCATTTTTATAGCTTATTTTGCGCGTTTTAACTTTTTCCTCTCTGGCCAAAGGTCAAGAAATTATTTCATACAGAGCAGAGCTTGAGCATCAGTACAGGAAAAGAGCTAATTCTGACTAATATCTCATGGTTTTGATTGTTTTGATTCGTTTTCATTCCGAGCACCAATGGCAGAAGAAAAAGTGAACTGCACTCTGTCTTCAAAGAGACCTGAGCCCTTTCTGGATGAATGAAAGCATTCTCCACTTCTAGGTTCAGGCAATAAGTAAACTTAACTAGTCTCTTCACATTTAAGAGTAAAACTCCATAGAAGGGAGCAGGAGCTATAAAACCTCTGACCTCAGTGGACTTCTCTCCTTCCACTTCCTTTAATTTGCACATCAAGTAGCTCTCAGTACTTTCACTCAGTAAGATCCGATTTTCCTGCTACGGCTACTAAATTGAAAAAACAGGCAGGGACAGTATAAATTCCTTCCGAAATCTGGCCGAGCGCTCAATGCAAGGCGCCCAGTGACGAGAGGAAGAGCTTACAGTGCTCTGACAGTCGTGTGTGCAATCTGCTGGCTTCACCCTGGCAGGACGGAAAGGCAGATTACTGACAGCTGTGGTTTTTTTTTTTCTGGTGTGTGTGCAAAAGTGAATGCCTAGTTAGCCTGGAAAGTGCACTTTTCCCCCTCGTGTTGTCTCAGAAGCATACGCTTAAAATTAAGGCCATGGGGATTTTTTTTCTCAGATGATTTCCTTTGAGACAGAATATGCATCATTCATGACATGAAATTCTGGAGTTTTGGAAGGAAAACGTAGTCCTGTGACGGAATTTTCCAAAGGTAAAGGTGATTTTCTTTCACTCTGCT
>NW_008825073.1:3897769-3900968 GCF_000699105.1 Pygoscelis adeliae | reverse complement strand
CGCAGGATATCTCAGATCTAACTACACGTGAGAATTGGGGAAGTGTAGATCAGGATCTGACCTTTACAGTTTCAAGCTTGGTCATCTTCAGCATTTTGCAACTGCCTTTATTGCTATCACAGCTTGAACTTGTTCTGCACATCAGAATCCCTGTGAGAATTGATAAAATCTGAAAGAAGGGCTGGACCCCATCGTCGCAATTGAGGATTTAGGTGCTGTTATTCTAGCAAAACATGACCTTGCATTAGGTTATCCGCTGCATGCTACAGACCTTGAGCTTTGCATTCATAAAACCCAATAAAGGGCATAGTTCCAAGCCTCTGTGAAAAATTGGCTGTGCTTCTAAAATTTTATTCAGCAAGAAATCAGTGCTGTGCGTCACTGGTCAAAAGATGACTAAGCTCTGGTTATAAATGATACAAATGATAAGGATTTACAGCTAGATTATCCCACTTTTAACTCCTATTGAGTAATACCTTACTTCTTAGCCAATGAATTAGAGATAAGCGAATCTTTAAACCAGGTGTTTGCTCAAAAGCTTTGCTGATGAGAAATGCATTTATGTATACGTTAGGTGCTTTCTTGAATCAGGGCCAAAGTAGGAAGGAGGAGGCAGCAAGAGTCCAGGCTTTAGAGAGCGTTTCTTGTACACCCCATCGGCAGAGGAGACCTGGCCTCAGAGGTTACCTTTAAAATCCTCATTTCCAAACGAAAGTGCTCTGGGTGAAATCCCAGCTTTACTGAACTCAGTCCCAGCAACTTCAGCGGCCCCAGGATGTCATCGTACAGACGTCCTTCTCCTTCATTCAGTCTCCTGCCACTTTTCGACTTGTTGAAAAATACATTGCTGCCAGCCCTGTGATCGTGTCCCTGGCCTGCCTGCCTGTGGCCATTCACAGCAGCCTGGTGACATCACGACGGCACAGATTTACATCTGCCTCCCCGCAAATGCGCAAAGAGGTAAAGGCACAATTCCAAGAAAATCCAGCTCTCCCTGCCTGACATTAAATTGGGTTTGTCAGCCATCAGACACAAGCTTTTCTCTGTATATTAAACACTATTCCCTTAGCCAGCCGTGCCGTGGTGCTGGCAATTACCTAGTGATATAGAGTGAAAGAAAAAGAGAGAGACTTAGTAATTCACTTAGTAATTCAGTGTTTCCAGAGTGCAGCAGAACCATTAACTAATTAATTTGCCCAATTAATCACTCAATAGCTACATACGACGGTTGGGCAGAGCTGTGGGCTTCATCCTGGCACAGGCTGAGCGTGCGCGCTCCCGTCCTGTTCATCTCTCCGGCAGCGTGCTGGTTGTTCAGGGCCGCTGGCCTCCGGCTCGGCTGCGGTGGCCCAGAACAAGGCAACTGGAAAATGCAGTTGTTGTAGCTGAGAATTGGTCCGTGCTTGGAGTTTATGAGGGTTTTGGAAGTTACAAAAGTCTCATCGCCTTTTTTTTTTTTAATTTTGACAGCTAGGAATATAAACTAATATAATAGTAAATGATAAATGATAAGTAACAAAATAAATAATAAACTAATGTAATAATATCAACTCATTTAAATATAAATACCTTTGACAACTAGGAATATAAACTATTCTAAACTAACTTGGTGTCCACGATATAAACTGAAGTCGGCTCATGGGCGGGATTCTTTAATTACGAAGTGCTTTGTAATTGCTGCAGTTGCTTTATCACTGGAGTCATAAAACTGTTCTCAAGGGGAAAGCGACGTTGAAGATGTTTTCAAGGGCCCTGAAGAATAACAGCTGGTTTGGGGATTTTTATGTTTAACAAGGGTCTTATTTCATTGCTGTGGATTCTTTTGAGATAAAAGGTTAAAAACTTGCTTTGGCGTAATACCCGAGAGCCAGCCTGGAAATATCTGGGTGCGGTCAGTTAAAGTACAGACACGGCTATTTAAGGTTATTGTATATATTTGCCTATGATAAAATGCAGCTTAAAATACTTTCATAACCTTTTTTTGCCAACCAAGGTATGCTCATTGTTATGAGTCACCATGGTACTAAATCTGCACTTTTTTCAAAAATCATCATGGCTTACCCATTCGGCATAGTTTCTCAGAACAGTAAAGTAAATTCTCTCTCATTTTAGTTCTGTGTAGTGGCAAAAAGCAAACTTAGACACTGTACGACAGCAAGTGTAAGGGATTTAGTATTACTGCGGAGTGGAAATGACCAAAAAGGGCACAAATGCCATAACCTCATCCCATGCAGGGTGTCATTCCGTCCAGCCGGCTAAGTAATTGATCAAAGATAAGCCCGGTGTTCTAAATCTGCCATTTAAAACTAGAACCGAGCCAGTGACATCACATACGGCACGTAAAGGCGCCTATGGAATGTGTATAGAGGGACCGTCTCCTAGCAAAGCCGTGGCGGGGGGAGGTCCTGGTCCGACAGCTGAAGGCCACGCAGCAGCCGAGCGGCTCTCCGCTGCGGGAAGGGCTGGGCCGCAGGTAGGGCAGAAGCTGGGGCTCCGAGTGACCGAACCGCGGGTGCTGGTGCTTGCATCACTGATTTCTTGCATGAGTTTAGCTAAATCACCTGAATCCTTCTATTCGCATCCCTGAAAGTTCAGATTTCCTTGCCGAGGTTCCCTTGGCAGCTTTATGTCCTCTTGCTATGCATATCTATGTATGCACAGTATATGTATGTCTCTCTCTCTCCAGCGTATAACCAGGCGAGGGTCTGACCTCGGCTCAGCCTTCCCAGTGCTCCTGCAGCACAAGTAATGAGGCCGACCCCACCGGCTTTTCGTCCGGGAAGGATCTCGAAACCAAAGAAGTTTTGTGCCGACATTTCTCGGGGTTAATGAGCTGAGAAATGGGTCACCGGAGGCCGAAACCGCCTGCCACCCAGTGAGCGGGGCCTTCCTCCCCCGGGCGCTGGGCTGACGGGACCCCTGCCGCCCTGGCCGGGACGGGCTTTCCCGTCCCGTCGCTGGTGGGAAGGGGAGATGGACGGGGTGGGTTTGCAGGCGGCCAAGGGCCGGTGGCGGTCACGTCCCTGCCTCGGGGCTCTGCACCCCGCTCGGCCGTGGTAGGGAAAAGCCGGCCGTAAAGTCGATGGGACCCCGTACGCGCGGAGAGACCCACGGGGGTCCGTTAAATGCAGCGGTCCCGCTTCCCTGCTGCAGCGTTTGCGCCTCGGGCCTTCCTCGCCCGAGCCGAGCCTCGGCACCC
>NW_008825073.1:3857531-3897081 GCF_000699105.1 Pygoscelis adeliae | reverse complement strand
CCTCCGAATTTGAAGGGTGCCGTGGTCCGGAACGGGTGTTTCACGGATGGGTCCGTGGCGGATGCCTCGGAAGCGGTTGGTCTCCGTTACAAAACTTTGCAACACCTGGGACGATTGCCTCGGGTTTGGCCTTTCGCCTCTCTTTGTAAGGTGTTTTCCATAAAAAACTTTATCAACTTATAAAAAGAGCAGTTTGGCAAATCGGCAGTGATTTGGGGGGGGAGGTCTCGTTGCAGCTGTCTTACTACAAGCCTTCATTTGCAGGAATCCTAAAAACTTCTTGAATTTCGGGCAAGACCCGCCTCCCCAAATTAATAGTAGAAGTAGTAGAAGGGTAGTATTCACTGCCTGCTGTCCGATTAGATGCTGGAAGCTCTATCGTCTCATCTAGATGGCACAAAGTAGCCCTAGTATCTTGGGCCTTTTCTCTGTATTCAGGAAGGGCCATCCCTGTTCCCCGGGGAGGTCAGAGCCTGGAGGTGACGGTCAGACAGCGAGCTGGGATGCTCTGCCCTAAACTATCTGTAAGTGCTCTTCAAATAAGTGTGCCTGCGTGCAAAGCAAAACTGGTTTCCAGCAACTCAGGGCCAGTGTTCTGCATCTTCCCAGCCAGGAAGCCACTCTCCTGCGCTCACTGCCTTCTCCCATCCACAAGCATGTCTCTTTGATACATCTGTTAAGCCACTGCAGCTCTTTAACCGTATTTATTATTCCGTCAGAAAGAGCATGGTTGGCTACACAGGCACACACAGTGTCTTCCGCGTGCTGCATTAACAATAATAGTTTGTTCGTGGCTCCCATAAAAAGCAACAAGGTAGGTATGAATAATGATGTGGATCACTGTTAAAGGCCAAGCAATGAATAATAAATGAAAGTGAATCGAGAGCAGGGACTCTCCCACACTTTATGCTCTTGTGTTCTCCTTAAACTCTGGAGTCGGTTGTGGCTTGTGTATGTCCTGTTCACAAACGTTAAAATGATTCCCTTGTCCTTTCGTCCTTCAGTGTGCTGTGGCTGCAGCATCCAGGAGTAAGGAATACGGGTGTGATGTGTGGAGGGGAGAATAGCAGAGTCTGGATTATACCTTCTACTCCTTTGTATCTTAGCCTTCTTGCATTTCCACAGCTTCGTTTAAAGAGAACAGTAATAATTCCTTTAATTTGCAGTTGCTGCAGACCTTTGACCTCGTGGTAGTGTTGCTTGCACACCGTCCCTGCTCAGCTATGCATTAGAGGCATAACTTTACAGTAAATTTAGTTTTGTTGCCTCATTAGGCATCGGACATACAGCACTGTAGTAAGGACTATGTGCTCTATAATGATTCAGCTGCCAGAAGGAGAGACGTCTAACGTCAACCCTTGGCGAGCAAAGGCCTGAACTTAAATTCCTGCCCTGGAGAGCGTATCAACAGCTCCTGCTCAAGTTCGGAAGTAACTGCTGACGCAGTAGAGTCCGATAATTTATGAATCCACGGTAAATCAGGAGAGATAAGTGGACCGAGTTCCTTGAACGGTCACATTGAAATCACATAGAGATTGAGTTATTCTGGAGAGTAAATTAAGCAGCATTTAGGCTGGCAGTGGGAATTCAGTCATTAATTAACACTCCTTGAAGGAATGAAATTCTACCCGTATTTTCAAAGTGCTCCTAATCCGGATTGGTTTCATGGCCTTCCTAGTTCTGGGCTCTGAAGATCAGGCTCCGTCCTCAGCTGTAGCTCTGGGACTCCTGGGTGTGAATCGGGGCTCCTCACCTCCAGCACGGGTTTGGTCTGTGCCATCAGCGCTTGGCCGTAGCAAGGGGTGAGAACGTTGGTAGCTTGTGCTCTGCTTTGCCTCTTTCATTCACGTTGAGCAGCCCTTGGTGGGTCACCCTGAGGTTATTGACAGCGTTTGCTGAGTTTCCGGTAGCTTGATAGTCACCTGCATATGGGGATAGAATTTGTCTTATGGATTTAAGACATATATACGTCTTACATGTCATATATATGTCTTACATGTCTATGTTTAACTCCCACTGGTTTTAACGGATGAAGCTCAATGAAGTTACAAGATTTGTAGGCAAACTCCAAGTCAAATTTCACCATCAAACTATAGCTAACGTGGAGTGAGGGATGGTCCACACAGAGTGGAAGTGAGCTCGGAATTCTCTTGCTGAAGATGCCCAGCCATGCACATACCGGGCCAGTTCTGCTCTCATTTACACCAGAGCAATTGCTGGTGTGAGAACTGAACGTATGCCATTGGGATTCAAACACACAAAAAAGAAGTCTTTTGAAAGTTACAGTCCGGGTTTTCCCCTTTGCCACCACAATCTTCATGCAAAAATAATTATTCAAAGCATCAGTACGGAATCTAAGATGCCACAGGGAATCAGCAACGTACCTATTGTCTACTGCCATGCAGAATTAGAGTGCGGTACATAAAGGGAGAACACAGATAACTGTAAAACTTGAGCATTATATTGAACATGGTTTCTTCATGTTGCAGAATTGCTCACAGATAAACCATCATTTTGGGTTTTTTTCTAGCCAAGATGTTTTTGTGGCCCTGAAAACGGTTTCTTTCAGTACATGTTAACATAAGAATGGTTTTCCTCCATAAAACACTACAAACTGGTACAGCAGATGTCAATTTATGTCAACATCAGCTGATTTTCTTCTCCATTACCCTTTCTGCTGGATCTTTGCTTATCTAGCAGGTCCTGTCTTCTCAACATCCAATGTCAGGTTGAACGTTTTTTCACATTTGGTGATAGAAAGCTTGACTCAGTCTTTCTCAAAAATTGGTGTCGTCATCCGCATGATGATCATTATGCATTATTGATAGTGATGGAAAAGTCATGAATACACACATCTTTGCTGCAGGGCCTTAGCCTTTTTCTTTGGTTTATCACTGCTTTATCTTCTCTCTGCATTTTAGTAATAATGTCAACAGAGACATTTCATGCTGCTTTCACCACGAAAGAGTAGCAGTACCCTGGTCCTGGTGCTGCAGCTATAATCCTTTTTCCTGATGCAGTTTGAGTGGAGTTTTACAGTTTTTTACTTTATCACAGAACTCTAGAAAACCTTTCAGTTATCAAAAAGCTATTTGCTAGGGGAATCCTAGCTCTTACTGATGCAGAATTAAGAATAAACTCTTGTACAGCAAATACTTTGAAGTTAATAAATAATTCATATATTTTCCCCACTTTCACAATGTAACTCATAGAATTGGGAAAATAGCATTAAAAGGAAATCCCACTACTGTATTGTGTAGTCAGAGAATAACTTTCTAATATAAATATGGAAATTAATTCATAAAAATATGAATTATATGTCAACATTATAAACACAACTAGTAACATAAACAAACGTGGAAGACATAGTAATCCTTGAAGAGGGTCCCAGCTTGCCCTCTGACCAGTGCTGTGAGCAGGGTGCCGGCCAAGCCTAGTCCAGGATACAGAAGTTTTTTCCAACTCAATCTGAACTCGCCACTTGCTCTAGCAGTCACGAAGAGCCTTTACTTGGAGGCATCCCAGGCTGCTTAACAAATCAACCTGGAGCCTGTGCCCAGAGTCCATGTCATCTGCCATAAAATGAAAATACTTCTGGAGTGAAACAGGATAATTGCTTCCTAGCAAATACTTCTATAAAATATGCAGAGCAGGGCAGGAGTGATGCGGAGAGGGCTTTATGGAGCATGAGTGCGTTTGTCTTCAGCTTTCTGGCTCACCCCAAGGAAAACTCTCCAAATCCATTGTACTACTGTATGCACTATCAAAATCCACCCTCGATACTTCAGTGGCTCAGTACTGATTCAGAAGGAAAAAAAAAAAAAGCATTGCATTGATTGCATGAACTAAATGCAGCTTCCAGCAAGGCACAGCATTTTTTGGTATGATCAGTAAAAAAAAAGAAATCTGTTCCATTTACTGTGTGTGTTGTGTTGGAACCCTCTCAAAACAGACATGACTGCAAACCTGGCGGTATCCTCTCGTGCTTTCATGACCAGGGCCGTCCCACAAGACAGGTTCTTGGGGACATTCTGCCACTTTTGTAACTCGCCGGGTCTCCCTCGGTGTAGTGGAGGGGAGGAAGCCTCTGGAGAGTTTCTGAGGAGAGCCTTGACTTTGTAACGCCCTCTATACCCTGAAAACAGCCCAGAATTAGGACTCTAATGGCACACTGCATAGCTCATCCCTCTTCCTCTGGCATTTGAAGAGGAGAGATAATTATGAAGATGGTTAATAGATGGAAAAGGAGGATTGTTTCATTCTTTACCTTGCCTGCTTTTGCTGCAGTTTAGTCATAATAATGAGAGTTTTTGATAAGTGAGCTTCGGATTGAGTCACTGGTATCTCAAGTGAGTAAATAGATTTTGGTATTAGTCTGAGGAGCTAAGCAGAGCAATCATGCGCTGCTCTTGGAAGCTGGCAGGCAGAAAGGGGGAGGCAAGCACCTCTGGAGAGGGGAGAGGATCCTCGGCTCTCCTTCTTGCCGACTCGGGGGAATCACCTTGAAATGCCCTGGGTCAGCTGACGAGGTGTCCGAGCAACCTCCGCGCTCACCGAAGCCCATAGGAGATGCAGGCACCCAATAGATTTGAGGGTCAATATGCCTCATGGTGGGACCTGGGGGTGGGGGCACCCAGAAGCAGTGACCGACTGCGAATGTGCTCTCAAGCAGTGGTCGTGGCACGGCGTGTCGGAGGGGGAAACCCAAGGCGCAGAGTCATGCGTTGTCGCCTAGACCCTGCTGGTTCTCATTACAGTCTTTTGCTCGTTAGGCACCGAGACACAAGGGTAAAAGGCTTTGAAATGAGTTTGTTGGTGCGTATCATCACAATTCACATTTTGAATTCAGGAATAGGAAAATATTATCTTTGAGATACAAGGTAATTGTTGACATAGTCATTTTTATTTTTCTTTTTACTTCAGTTAGAAAAATCCTGGAAACCTCGAGTACAGAATAATGAAATGATGCACTTTTTCCTGTAATGACGGAGCCAATAAAAGGCAGCCATTGAGAATAATGTCCCAACAGCCAAAGCACTTCATCAATCTCGGCTGCTGCTTTTATGAACATATTATATAATAATGGGTGTTCTTCTGCAAAAAAAATATAAAGGTCTCTCTCCTTCCCCTAAGGGGAAGCCATTAATTCTACCCTAGTGTTAATCTATTCCATCATGATGATATATCCATTAATGGATATCATATATCCATTAAACCTTCCACCCTCGCACAGAAAGAAATAACAATAGTTCATTGTTAAAAAGACTAAATGATGTATTTTTTTTTTAAGTAACTGATTATATATTTGTCTGACTTTTCCTCCAGGAGGCCAGACTCCACATGCTGAGAGTCCTTTATCTAAGCAGTCCAGAACCTCTTTTCCTTGTCACATAACTGGCTTCTCGCTTTCAGACTAACCAGAGCTCAGCCCTTGCCAGACTTAACCCTTTATTCCCAGCTGCAAACATGAGCCGTCACTGCACGGGTTCGGGGAGCAAGCTGGGGAACATGCACTCATTCAATTAGTAGCCCGTCGTGAGTTGGAAGGCAAATGAAAGCTGCAGACAGGTCCTGGCACAGCAGGGCACAGAGTGAGGAAACGGAGTACTGGGCTCTGGCAGCAGTACAAACAGCGTATTCAGTGACAAAAATCTGACTGCTTTGGCATGGAGAAAAAAAAACCATAATGCTCTTAATAAAATGAGTAATACAGTCCATACCTCCTTGGGCTGTTATTTCAGCTTTTCCTACAGATTGCACATATATTTACACCCAAGTCATGCTTGCAAAGTTATCTTTACTCAGAAGCATATATACTTTCAGCATAAGAATGAGATTGTGGAGCACAACTCAGCACCAAGGAGTAAATTCACATGTATATCCAATCATACAGTGGACAGCGTCCTGCTCGGGATAGATTAAGGAACCTTATGTAGGTGTTACGAACTTTGTGGGATGAGGTGCTGGAATGGGAGTCTTTGAAGGAAAGCCTAAAAAAGACTCCCTAGCTGTCAGCACAGCCTTGAAGTGAGAAATATAAAAAAGTGCCTTTATGATAGCATACAAATATTTACAAAAATAGTTGTAATTCCTGCATAGCCAGTCAATGGGCCATTCAGTGCATGGAAATTCCAGTAACAGGCTGAATCCTGGTCTTACTGTAAATGAACCACCAACCTAGTCTGCCAGGAAACGAGACCTTCCTGTCATCTGCACGCATTTTTAGAAAGAATGTGAAGCCACTACACAATTCATAATATTTAATTTTGCTGAGTTGTTATTAGTTCTATTTTTTTTTTTGTACGATTCCACTATGTCCCTGCTAATTTGCATGTCTACTAATAATATTAAATCCTTATTCAAAATCCCATGGAGAAAATAGCAAGCTTGTTGACATCCTTGCAGAGGATTAAGTATGACCTGAAACCCAGCGTCTTGATAAGCACTTCTGTGCCTTTCCACTGCTTTTACCTTATCATTTCTGACTTAAAAGGCTATTGTTATGACTGCAGGACTGCCAAGTTGTAATGCATGATTTTTTATGTACAGCAGGTGACTGGTAGTTAACATTTATCTCAAAATGAATGTTATTGTTTGTTGGGTTCTTTTTTCCCCTGCAGCTTTCCCTGGGAGGTTCGTGGTTTTGTCAGTGACAAGATGACAATTCATATTTTTACCAAAGGATCCAGTGAGTCATCCTGTTAACCCCGCTGAAATACATGCTTGCCAGTCATCCTGCCACGGTAAGTCTGTGGGATTTTGCATTCTCTCTGGAAATGTTATTCAGGAGTTAGTCCATCGTACACATTCGGTAGTACAAATAATCTTTATCTAAAGCAGTAACTTCTCAGTGATGACCACAGCCCCAAACAGACCAAATATTGCATATCACACCTATTTTTTTAAAAGTTATTAAAATGTTTTAGAGCAAATGAGAAGACTGACTGTGCCTCATACCATACTATTTGCAAGGGCTTGGTTTATTTGAACCTGGAGGCCGTGTAAGAAGGAACCTTGTGTGTTGCGGGAACTGATACAAAGGCATAATGTATCTGGCTTTCACAATGTTGCCCTGTGAGGGGATCCACATGCAGCTAAGAATGAGCATACCGTGAGTCATGATGGAAAAATTCGACATCCAAAAAAACCCAAATCTCCAAGATGACGTAACGTAGATTAGGTATTCGTACTGGTTGCCCAAATTAAACTCCTTAGTTATTTTGTCCCTCCCGAGAACTCCCAGCTCATCGAGCCAATGTCCTGTAACGTTCCAGTAGACGTGTAGGCTACTCGGTTCCTTTTCCCAGCTTTGTGCTATAGGAGAGTATGGCTCCCCTTGGGTTGTACTGCTCTGCAAATTGTCTTCATCTGGGAGAAGGGACGGTGCAGGCTGGTACATGACTCCATTGCTTTTCCCTGTTCTTTGGGTTGGGTTGGAGAAAAGGTAGGACATATTTTTGTTGATAAAGTCTCTCCTCCTTTTCTGCTTACTTGTTCTGCCCTTGAAGGTGATATTCTGTGGCATAGTCCAAGCAAACTGCTTTCTGCTTAAGTGTATTTTGCACACCACGCAACCTTATCTCACCGGAGAAGAGCATATGGCCTCGAGTTATTATTTGTTATTTCAGGGTAACTAGATGGTAACTGTACTGAAAACTTATGGCAACTCATGCGTTATCTCATGATAACATAATAAATAAACGGCATCTTCGCTGCTTCCATTAACATTAATGGAAGGAAAAACTCATGAAAAACACTGTCAAACCAGTTTAAATATGTCCCCATTTAGGATGCCCCAGATGCTTTACTGCTTCTACTTGTCTCATATGCATTTATATTATGACTGGGACTCCTTCCACATTTGACATTCTTGCCTTCAGAGCTAATGCCAGCTGCAGTCCTTAAGTCAGTCAGCATGCAAAATATTTTAAAATGTCCAGCTTAATAGAGGACTGTATCTTTGAATTAAAATAAAGCTTTAGCAAGATATCATGGAAATCATTAGTGATGCATATAATCTGTATGCAGCAAACCCCATACAGAGATCTAAGGGGAGAATTGCAATAGTTACTTTGAGCATCTCTGGGGTAACCCCCAAAAGCAAGGCTACTACAGAAGCTGACAAGACACTTTGCTTGATCTGTAAAAGGTCCCTTCGCAACCGATTTCAAGTGCAAACAAAGTAAAGACAATTGGAGCATTAAAGTCTTCCATATAATTATTGTAAAACAGACAAATAGGGGAGCAGATAAAAGCAAAGGGAAGAGAATGGAGCTAACACAGCTGCACAAGAACTATTTCAGATGTGTTCTGCTTGAGAATGCCAGCACATTGCAAACCCTTTGAAAATGCACTGAAGCAACATTATAGAGTATATAAAAGGAGAATCTTAAACAGTTTATCGGTAAAATATGAGCTAAATTTGATGAGACTGTCCTCTAGACTGTAAGTATCTGTTTCTATGAAAGTTGTGTGGAACATGAAAGCTATCATTAGCACGGCAGATTTTCTTCATTCAGATGTAAAGCCAGATCTGCTCTTATTTTTTCGATGAAGCTGGTATATGGCAGAGTGCAAAGAGGTGGTTCACTAAATCTTTTAGCATCATTGTAAAACCAAGCTCATAGCCGTTTGGTCCAAACCCTGCTGAAGCAAATTAGAGCCCCTAATTTCAATATAAAAATAAATAATAAAAATTAGCAAAACTACGTTGAATGATCCCACAGTAACTAAACATTTTTCCACATTGCAACCACTTCATCATCTGAAGGTGACCACTCAAGGACAAGTTGGAACTTGAATCATGGAAATATTTTTCTAACCTTATAGTAAGGATAATATATCACAAAACTTGACTAGGTCTGATCCATCTTATTCTGTGCTTCTTTAGCCAGTATATGTGAACGAAAACACCCTGGAAACTACTTCTCCTCATCGCTTTATCTGGCAGAGATCTTAAATCAGGCAGGATTCAGGGTCCATTGCAGTTTATAGTAACATTTTAAATCCCATAAACAAAAAACTAAGAAAAATCACTAGGAGAGAATCTCAATAAATTACAAATACTGATGAAGTGAGTGAAAAAAAAACCTCTTTTCAATACACAATTCAAAAGCTATTTGCTTCTTTCACTGCCACGGTGCTAGTGTTTATGCAGCCTTCCATTTGTCCATGTATGGACTTTAAGACAGGAGAGCGCTGAATGCGAAACACATGAAATGCTTTTAGGTATTCATGTGGAAGAAGTTACAGAAACTGAATTCTTTGACAGGGTGCAGCAGGGCCGACCTGGGGAAGGCTGGGACTGTGGGTACCGGCAAGTAAGAGCTCTCAAAGTCTGTGTCACATATATGGTTACCATAAATGGCATAATGCTGCTGCTGGCAAAGGGGCAGCGAGATACAGCTGCCTCCAGGGATCGTCCTCCATTGCAAACAGCACCGCTTCCCAAAGAATGAAGCCATTTTCCAGCCTCTTTTCCCATAAACTGACCCAACCCCAGCACTTGCTTGTGTTGGGCTTCGTCTGGCTGCTGTGGTCACGTGCGGTGAGTTGCCTTCCCTTCATCCCTTGATCTCTCTTGTTTTACACAATGCTTTGACTAATTGTAGCCTCAGCGCTGTTGCTGATTTATTGTAACTGAGGCTTACTTGCATTAGTAATAACTCCTGACGTTAGCCTGACCACCTCGGTAAATAAATTTGCCACTGCTTTAAGAAATAAGGTTCCTAATGACTATAAAATTGCCCGGAAATTGTTCTTGTTGCCAGACAAGATTAAGGAAAAGAAAAAGAGAAAGTCCTTCTAGGAAAGTGCAGGGTTATGCACTGGGTTGCAAACTGGAAGCAAATTAGTAAATTATAACCAAAAAAAGTTTATTTAGGTCTATCTGTAAATTAATTATATTCTTGACAACTTAATTCCTGTTTTTCCTAGGACATTTTCCTTACTTGTCAAAGTTGAAGGCATTATTTCAGCACAGAATTCTTAGCATTTATCATAAGGTATTTCTCAGACATTAACGTTGAGGCTCCAAACTCACAAAGCATCACCGGATTCTCCAGGAATCACTTTAGAGAAATGACATTTTGAGGTACGACTCTTCAACACAAAAGAGAGATTTACTGACATTACCTTTTCCCATAATTTTTAAATCTTAGTATATTGCAATAAAATCTAAAATAACTAAAAACATGTAGCAATAAAGGAAGGCTTCCTAAGCTTATTTAGGGATACTTCCATCTTCTGACTTTCAAAAAATGTTTGAAGAGGGTCCCTCTGCTAAAAAAGGGGATTGAATTTCAACATTCCCTTCTCTAAGCCCTTTCTTTTACATCACAGCATTAACCTTGAAAAGCTCTCTCAAAGTTTTGCAATATCAGACAAATCACATAACAAAAACTACTCCTTATACAACAATTCTGACAACTACAAGTTTGCTAGTAGCTCGTTAGAGGTGGTCTACCGTAACCTGACGTATCAATAACACAGATGACAAACACGGCAGCAGGAAAATGTACACAAAGACCTCTCCTCCCAGCCTTCTCGCTCCACCCAGTGGTGTGCTACTTCCAAAATTCACGGTGGCTTTCTGTAACGGCTATTTTTGATGATAAAAATGTAGTGGGGTGTCATAAGGGCTATGAAGGATGGACAGAAGTTTTTCATAAGAATAGTTTGTGGTAATAAAGGAATAAGCGTGGAATCATAATAATAAATAGCTAATGGTAAAGCCATAGACATGTAAAGTGGGCAGTGCTGTGGATGGCAATTTTCCTTTTCAGTTCAAATGTCCTATCGTCTAAATGCCTGCAGGAATGTGTGGATACAAATATATGCATCTTTACATGTTAGGTATATGGGGTTATATACTACGTAAACAATGCCAGGAACAACATGGTTGTGCCAGAACTATAGGACTGAATCCAAGACCTTCACACCATCAATTCAGTGGCAAATTAAACTTTGGTCCCGGTTTAGCCACTTTTAAAGCATGCGTTTAACTTCAAACATATGGTTAGTTCCATTCTTTGTAATGAGGCCAGAAAGGTGCTTGAAATTACATATGCTCTTGATTAGCTGACTTGGGAGCTGAAACTATAGTAGAAGTATGTGAAAAATAGCTCTGTAATATTCCCAAGCCATTTGTCGGTTCACAAAGTTGAAATTACTAAAATATTCCGGAATGTGGAATCTGAAGGCAGGGGAAGGAAAATATATGACAACATACATATGTAGTCACTACTGATTAAGAAACAACAGCGTAGACTTTTTGGTAGTGTTATTACTCAGTATGATATTACTTTATTTTTATTCTTGAGCTTTAGCTGAAAAAAGATGTTCTAGCCATCTGCCTGCAGAAACATTTCTCAACGCTGCAGCAGTACGTTTGCGGTGCTGGCAGATAACCCGAAAGTCACTTCTTTCACCCGGCTGGTGACTCGCCGAGCCGTTTCAGATCACACCTGAACACCACCCGAGTTTCGCACCTCCAGTCACTTTTCTTCAGTCCCTCCAAACTCCAGCTTTGCACCAGCCCAGCTGGGAGACACAGCTTTGTCTGGGCAGCGGTCCCGATTGCTGCCTTCCGAGAAACAGCCGCCTGCCTGCGAGGGATTCCACAGGTTTTCTGTGGAAAATATAGATTATGAAGTTCAGTGTCACGGTATAATTCCTATTCTGCTTGCATGCAGTGTTAAGGAACACAGTGACGTTTAGTTTTATTTTTCTTTTAGGTGCTTCAGGTAGTGTTTCAACAGCAATGATCTAAACCCCCTTGCTATGTAACAAATACTTTATTGCAACTATTTTTAAATTATTTTCAGTTTCCCTGAATTCTCTCCAAACTAAGCTTGCACAAATCCAACAGAAGTATTCTTAAAACAAGCCTTAACTACAACATGCAACATTAAAGGAGAAAGCAAAATTATAATGTTTGTGCAGAAAAAAAGAATTTTCTTTCAGTAATCAAAATTGTTTTCAGTATCTGTACCTCCATCTATAAGATGTCTGAACAGCAGCTTCCCATGGGTTGCGGATGTCCACGTCTGACTCAGGACAGTAAAGAAATGCCCCAAACAACTGTATTGACTAAAGAATTTTTGCTCTCTTTAGCGATGAAGGAAGGTCCTGCTATGTCCATAAATGTTCTCTTCCTTCACCTGTAGCTCAGAGCAGCAAACACAGCTTCAAACTCAACGCACCGAGGCACAGCAGCCAAGCACTGGGGTTAATCAGAAAGTTATCAGTAAATGACAGTATCTGCCTGTGAGTTATCATGCGATTTATGAAAGAGTATTGAAAAATGCTATGATAGGATTCAGCAATAAATCTTTCTGACTAACTGACTGAGCATTAACTACCACAAAAGAACGGAGGAAGTGTAAGCAGGCAAGCGGGGACACAGCATGACATGATGCCTGTGGATTCTGGAAGTTTTTTAGCCCTCTGAACTGTTTCTGTTCTGTAACACCGACATTAATGTCATTACACCTTGGACACCTAATGCTCAATGACGTTCTTCTTTTCTGCAGTTCCTTAAATTCATTACTTACTGTAATCACACCTAATTATATAATTCTATGATTGCGTTCAATTATATTCATAGTGTACATAAATAAAATTTAAAAAATAAAGCATTCAAATCCCCATTAGAAAAATTTAATTAAAATAAAGTTTGCATATGATCAATTAGAAAAAATTTAAAACGGATGTTGCGGGGTTTGCAACTTTTTCTTTCTCATTGTAAAATGTAAACAAATTATCCATGCTAAAGTCTATCTGCTTGCTAACTATGATGATATGAAGACAAGATACAATTTTAAACTGAGGAATTCCAGAGCCTGAGCTTTATCCCATGTATTCTACAGGCGCTTCTTTGCAGGCTTTCTTGTGAGGTTTTCGGGTATCAGTGCAGACTGGAAGGGGTTTTCTTACCGGTTCTGCAAACCATGACTTGCAGCATTGGTACATTAATGTAGGAACACGGTTAATGGCTTAGAAAGAGAAGCTTTTTCCTCAGAAACGTGGTGGAAACAGCTTGACAATTATTGAATATCCAGTTTTTAAACTGTAACAAGTGGCATTAAAGGATGCATGCGTGTAGATGATCCATAGAGGCTAAAGTACATCCAAGGCATATGGCTAGATAAACAAAAGGCGTGTTTCTGCTTTTTAGAAAAACTTCCCAGTCTTTCAGTAGTTTTAAGTATGTGAGTCAGTGCAGATAGAGGGAGATTTCTAGGCAGGATGGAAAGAATCAACTTTGCTCATTTTTGCTCGTTTTAGCTCTTCACAGTGAAATTCATTTGGAGTTTCATTATAACCGCCAAGTATCTCATGTTATTAACCTTTGAGTAGTTTTAAATGAAGTCTATATGGTTTACTGCATTTACTTTGAGTCATGGATTATACAATAACACAATGGTTTCTCAGCAGGATTAAAACCCAAGTACATTAAAATTCAATTAAAAGCCTGTGACAAGTGCAGTGGTTGACTCAGACCGTTAACTGGGAATGTGTCTCTCTAAAATGAACTGCTTTGTCGCTGCACCGAGGAAGGAAGATATACGTTTGTTATAGCGTAGTGAAATGTCGGGCTCTCTTGTATTTGAGCAAGGTCTAACATTTTTCTCTTAATTTCTGTTTCTCCCTAGTTAGCCAAGCGACATCACAATGACTGAGGACTTAGACCACAGATTCAGCAGTCTCACCTGGGATCAGATTAAAATCCTGGATCAAGTTTTAGCTGAGGTCATACCTATTCATGGGAGAGGAAATTTTCCAACACTGGATGTAAAGCCGAAGGATATCATTCACGTGGTAAAGGAACAGCTCATTGAAAAGCAAATCAACGTTAGAGATATCCGCCTGAACGGTTCGACAGCCAGTCACATCCTAGTGAAGCAGAACGGAACCAGTTACAAGGACCTGGACATCATTTTTGGGGTGGAACTTCCAAGTGAGCTCGAGTTCCAGGTTGTTAAGGAAGCAGTTCTTAATTGCCTATTGGACTTCTTGCCAAAATGTGTTAATAAGGAAAAAATCACTGCTCAGACCATGAAAGATGCCTACGTGCAGAAGATGGTCAAAGTCTCCACCGACCACGATCGCTGGAGTCTCATCTCGCTGTCAAACAACAGCGGCAAGAATGTAGAATTAAAGTTTGTCAACTCGCTCAGACGGCAGTTTGAGTTTAGCGTGGACTCCTTCCAAATCATACTGGACTCCATACTAAATGTTTACAGAGCAACAGACTGCAAACTGACAGAAGACTCTCACCCCACTGTCATCGCCGAGAGTATGTATGGAGACTTCAACGAAGCAATGGACCACTTAAAATACAAACTGATTTCCACAAGGAGCCCGGAAGAAATCAGAGGAGGTGGCCTCCTGAAGTACAGCAATCTCCTGGTTCGTGACTTTAAGCCAGCAGATGAGGCTGAAATTAAATCTCTGGAACGTTACATGTGCTCCAGGTTCTTCATTGATTTTCCAGATGTTGCTGAGCAGCAAAGGAAAATTGAGTCATATCTGCGCAACCACTTCATTGGGGAAGAGAAAAGCAAGTATGACTACTTGATGACTCTGCGTGGAGTTGTAAATGAGAGCACAGTCTGTCTCATGGGACATGAACGAAGACAAACTCTGAATATGATCACAATTCTGGCTTTAAAAGTACTCGGAGAACAAAATATCATCCCAAATGCAGCCAATGTAACATGCTATTATCAGCCTGCTCCATATATCAGTGACAGAAACTTCAGCAATTACTACATTGCTCACGGACAACCACCTATCATCTACCAGCCATACCCATTTCACATACAAATGCAAAGCGGCATGGTTTAGGAACACGATGACCTCCTCAGCACTTACACTCCTCTCTCTTTCCAGTTCTCTCCGTAATAAAGGCCTCATTAAAGCAAGTTTTATCATCACTTTTGAGTTAAGGACATATTTTTGTGCAAGTTGCCAAAGTTATTTGGTTGATCAATGTCTAAATCACTGTTAAGCAGATCATAAAATAAGTGAAACGGCTATCATTCATGAAGTATTTATACCCCTATGTGTGTTTGGGCTAGACTTTTTTTTTCAACGAAAAGAGAAGGATATAAATTATTCTAATTTTATAAAATGAAATGCACTAAGTTCTGGGGTCTAAAAAATTCCTAAGCAAAATTTAAATAATGTAAATGAAAAATTAAGCCAGTAAAATACCTCTCAGTAGAAATGCCTGATTTTAGAAGCGATAGTGTTCTGGGTACATTAAAGTAGATCATCCATCAGTTATACCCGTGCAGTTCCAGCAACATTTATTTGCAGCACCTTTTGAAAATAGGCATTGATGGGCTGTCTCTTGGTGGTTTGAGCTCTGCTTTACAGGCTCTGGTCACTCTTCAGGTCCAATTAGAGACGTGAGGTCCCTCTCCTCACCAGAGCACTGTTCAGTAATGGTTAGCAGGAAACATCCCTACCAAGAGCAGACTCGGCATTTTTGCGTATCCCAAATTTCCACTGATCCGAGTGAGAGATTTGGCTGCTTAAGTAATGCAGCGTTGGACCCCAGGATCTGCCTCACAGATCATGAAAGTTGTAAGAGATACAACCATTCTGAATAAATTGGTCTTGAAAAACAAGGTAATAGAATGAGAAAGAAGGTGAAAATTGAGCACATAGGGCTTGCTTTCTATTGCTAATTTGTTATCGATCAGAGATGCTTTAATGCATAATAAACGGAGTCAGGAAAAAACCAAAAAGCCCAGGACTGCGTTGCTTTTAGGTGAATTAAAACAAATCCTTGGCAGTGGCGTTTGAAAAAAATATTTTATACTAGCAGTGTCCTGTATATGTTTAGATACCCGCACACATACACTAGTAGCAAATGAAGATTTCTCTTACGATCAGGAAGTAAAACATTAGTTACAAGTCTTTGTGTGTGTGAGTGTTTACCAAAGATGAGTTTTAAACATGTCACATAAGTGCCTCCCTGTGCCAGTTGCTCCTTGAAAGTCGCAACGCTGTTGGCAATCACGCTGGAGAGCTGCTGAATTACAAGAAGGGAAACATACGCCCTCGGTACTCCACCGATGGGTCGCAAAGTGTTCGTAGCACTGAAGGTCAGAGAGGTCTGCACCGTTTTGCTTCAGTATGAGCAGGTTTGGGACAGATGGATCGAAGGCGGTCTCACCGAAACTCCCTCGGTTTAGATGCTGAATATGGTACGAGAAGGAATAGTAATGAAAAGGAGATTTGGAATGGGTGCGGTTGTAAACTTGGAACAGCCAACTGGAAATGCAAGCGGTAGAGTTTCTTACATCTGACGCTTAACACGTCACTGTGTCATACTGCGAGTTCGTTACTGGTACACCACTGTGCATCCTCTGCGTCACCTTTAGAAACACTGACTACGTTTTATCTATTTGCAACAGGTGTCAGGTCTTAGAAATTTCTGCTACTTGGGAGTGGTTGGTTTGTTTTACACAGAGATATGCTACATACCACTATTTTAAATCAAACATTTCTAAAAACTCTAAGGTCTATGAAGTCCTGTTGCCAGTGAAATGTAGCTTTCCTTTTTCCCATTGTATGCCTGTACAGTAGAACAAAGAGCTGTTTAAAGACAACTTTGCTGACCATCATCATTAAAGTAAACTCTTTTCTGTAAAATATAGTGCAAAAAACAATGTTTCTGCAACATGAGGAGGGTATACTAATCTACTTGGAAGCTGACTCATTTTGTGATGCCTTTCATGAATATAGCACTATTATTTTTGCTGATTTTTCAAGTATGTCCAATTCCATGTCTAAAAGCACACTTTATTTCACTTCCACTAGTATCCTTCCATTGGCTAAACTGTATTAATTAAAATTGGCAATTCTAATTGCTGTGTTATCAAATACGATAACACTATATTTGCCTGTAAGCACTTCTAGGGAATTCCCCCTGTCAGAAGCAAAATGGAGTGAAACGTGGTGGATTTTTATTTTTTTTTTTCTTTTAATTGAGCTGTTTAGATTACAAAGGGAACCTTTAAATGTGGTTTGGTATTTGCCAAATTAAATAGCACTGTGAAATTCTCTAAGAGCCTTATGCAGGTTATGTCCCTGCTAACGCCTGTGCTTCAACACTCAGCTCGTGTGATCTGCAGGGCTGAGGAGCCGAAAGCTGGACTGGGCGCAGCCGGGACTTTCAGATGAATCTGTGGGAGTTAGGCATCCAAATGGCTTGAGTTTCAGGAGGAACTGGGCTCCTAAACTCCCTAAATTTGTTCGAAGATCTTAGTCCGTCTGCATTGACCTGTGACCTTAATGTAATGTAGCTACATCGACTTACTACCCCTCCACTCCTGGCTTCCTTGCTTGCTGGGTGGAGGAATGGGTTGATCTTCTCAAGAACCAGGAAACAGGCCAGCCAAGAAGGGGCATTTTCAACATGCCATGTGTAGCCAATGAGCCGTTACCTGGAGAAACAGTTCAAAAAGTTGGTTTTTAACCCACAGGTAGAAACATGTATCACCCTGTATAAAGGACCAGAATCCTTTTTTTGAATCAGACGTTGTGAAAAGTATCAGGAATGGTGAGCTAGCTCTGGATTTGTATAAACCAGCCTGTCCACTTGTACAGCAACTGTTTATTTAAATATATGTATTTAATTCTGTTACGCCTCTGTTTATACATCCAGGTTAGGTAAGGAAGGACTCAGCCAAAGTCCATGGAGTTAGTGGGAAGAATCCACCTAACTCTAGTGGGCTTTGTGTGAGACCCCGGAAAAGAGTAAAGGACTTACGTGAGTACCTACAGGTAAAGGTACAAAGACATCAATATGCAAAAATGTCTCAGGTATAAATAAACCCTTTAAATTCCTTGAAAAAGGTCTTGTATTTCTTACCTAGAGGTAGTTCAGTTTTGAAGGTTAAGTGAGGTTTATGATTTTATATATAGTTACATATATAAAATCTCACATATCTACACATACACGGGCAATTAACAAAATCTGGTGGTTTTAAGTATTTCCTTCCAAATGTTATATTGACAGCTGGCAGCAGTATTTGACCTGGGGATTTTTTTTTCAAGGTAGTAGTGATTCTGTAAACTAATACTAAAAAGGGGATGATGTTGTATAGACTGCTGCTTGCAAAACACTGATATCGATACGTAAGACGAAATATTGTAAGCTCTTCTCCAGTTGTTACAGATTTTACTATGTGCAGATATAAATCCACAAAGAATTGACAGAGTTTTCTCAGTACCAGTCTCCTGAGCTTCATGTTTACATTATAATTATATCTTGTCATTACAATCTGTTCAATAATTATAATACCTGGAAATTGTAATGCTGATTTTATTTAATCACATAAAACTTCTTAAGGTTTACAGCTTAAAGTAATCTAATGTTGTCAGGACCTAAGTGTTAAAGTTTCAAGTGCTTTCCTAAAAAATGTCATTTGAGTTTTGTGTTCTATTGTAAAAGGTCTATTTGAAGCGTATACTTTATGGTAGTTCCTTTAAAATGTCATTTGTGAGCTTTATACTCGACACATCACAAAGGTTTTTGCAGTGGATAAAAGAAATGTAAAACTGTCCTCAGTCGAGATGTTCTATCGTCGGTTGCGTTGCACTGAGCCAGCAGATCCGTGCAGTAATGGATGTGAGGTACCACCGCGCCACTGCAGTTCTCTAGCTGTGTAATTTGACGGATGTTAGAGGAGTTACAGCAACATAAATTCGGAGTTACACAGGTGTGCATTCAACACGGTTTGCAGAAATATCTGGAGAAAGGAGAGCAAAGAGAGTCTGGCAGGTCAGCATGATCCTTACAGCTCAGTTTTTGTTTGGTACGTTTTTCTGTTAACCTAAACAAACGGAAAGGTATGCAGGACAAAGCTGTTGCAGATGAAGGAAGAAGTATTTCACTCAATGTGCCATCTGAAGCTGTTGAAAAAATATTGTCATGCTAAAAACGTGTACTAATCACATGAATTTGTAGGTCATTAGTCCACAGTGTTGACTAGTGCCTTTGGGTATTTGGGGAGTGATCATTAAAATAACTTTCTTGTTTAATGCATGGTTTGCTTGTAATACCTTCGTTATTCTGGTTGGCCGTCAATTCTAGCATGCAAGACTTCTTCTAGCAGCCAAACTGGCATATTATAACTGCAAGAGTGCTAAAGATCCGGTTACGGTTCGTTAGGTCAATAAACCACCAACGCAAATTTACCACTGATCCGCTGTCAGACCTACACTGACGGTTACAGAGCTACCGGATTCTCATGAATATCTTTGATACGTTTGAATGGCTCTACGCTAGTTGTCAAACAGGCTTGTGTCAAATAGTCACATTTTAAGTGCCTAGACATATATATTTATATAATAAAAACATGACTGTCTGCTGGGTAAATAAAATTAATACTTAACTTGACAAATGATTTGACTTTACATATGCCTAAAAATACATTTTACCTACGCTGAATGCACATTCCCATAAATCTAAACACATGTTTATCCAGGCTGTACAATTTCTGTTGAGTATGAACACGGCCAATGCCAGTGATGTTGGACCAAGGTCAGAGAAACTCCTACAAACTCTGGAGTTTTCAGTTGGGCGACATAACCACATTCATCACAGTTAGATTTCTGGTTGCTTACTTGGATTTTCTGGGGGTTTGGATTTTGGGTGTGCGGTTTTTTTGGTTGGTTGGTTGGTTTTTTTTGTTTCATGGGCTGGGTTTTGGACTACTGCTTATTAATTCCATCACATTTTTTAAAAAGGACGAGACAATATTGTTCTTTCTTCCTGGGGGTGTCAATACACCGTTAGATCCTATGGACCCTCCGGTGCCTCACAGAGGAGGGGAAGGAACGTGCCAGAGGTTTTAGCCCCATGTGAGAGCTCGGAAATTCCTGACTTGGGTGTTTATTGCCTTTTAGCCTCTTGCGCATTGACTGCAGTAAAGAGACTCGCTGCAGTTCGCATACGGCAAAGATGCCGCCATTTGGTGGAAATGGGGAGGAAAAGCAGCCGGGATTGGTGTGCCTCAGCAGCCTGGGGATGCCGGCGATGCTCCCTCGCCCACGCCAGCCCCTTCGAGCTGCGCCCCAAAGCCCCTTTGCTATCAAACGCCTGAAGAGATTAAAGGGATGGGAGGGGGAATGGCAATCTGTTGTGCAGGGGAATCTGCAAATCTCCTCTCTGCTTTAGTGACACTCATAAATTGACTCAAAATGGTCTTCGATGTTTTACCACTTTGCTTCATGCGTGCGTAGCCAGCTCTGCTCCGTTCTCCCTTGGGCTCCCGGTGCTGTCCCGAGCTCTGGGTGCGGGGGGGCAGCGAGACACCCACAGTCATGGGAAACCTTTTTATTCTTTTTTTTTTTTTTAACATTGCTCAAAACATGCTCTTTCACCTGTTTTTCACAGTGGAATGGATAAAGCCTTCCCATTTTTTAACCAGTAATAACCATTTAATCATAATTTCATTTCCTGGCCGTTTCTTTTATTTTATACAGCCAGATTTTCAATAGTCTGCCTCTTAATAAAACGGTACGGTAGGTGGGGAAATGGGAAGGTAGCCCACATAGGGGGGTTTCCTTTCCTAAAATATTCACCAGACACTTTCCCGAGGAATTAAAAATCTAAGGAAATACATGAAAGTAACGGAGGGCTGTTTTGTTTTCTGGTCCCTGCCACCCCCCATTTTTTCTGCTCCATCAGTCCCCATCATTAAATACTATTTCATAAGCAAGTGATTTTCTTCTTACCAGCTGCTTCCATATTCAGCTCTGTTTCATCTTGTACCATTGCAGAACCTGTGTTTCTGAAATCACAATTAGTTACCATGGAAAGCAATTCAATACCGTAATAAATACCCTCGAAGGCTGCTCACTCAGCTATGTATTACAAAATAAAAATAAAAAAAAAGCCCTCCGAAGAACTGGATCCAGATCACGAGCATCTACCTTTATGGGCAAGCGTGTGCTTGTATGTACACAGGTTAGTGTAATTTTTTATTTTATTTTCCTTGTATGCTGGGTGTATGTGAATACAGACAGCGTAGCAAACCCCACCGAGCGAGACGCAGCCCTGCTCCCTCCCAAGCCCTGCCCTCCAATATGAGCCCCTTTTTCCCCATCCTATATTTCGTTTTCCTGTAAATATTCTCACCCTGTTGTTGATACGAATTTATTTCGCACTCATTCTGTTTTGCTTTCTGGAAAAGACAGGAACATGATGCTGCCCATATGTTCCTGTATTTCTGCGCGCACACGACCGGCGGCATTTCAGCATCCTCGGCAGCTGCCTGGTGCCGGCTTTGCCGTCCCGTTTTCCCCGCGGAGCAGAGGCGGTGTTGGGAGCACGACAAGTCTTGGCTCAAGACGTTGACGCGACCCCGCGGTGCTCTCTCCATTCATGCCAACAATTTTTTCCTCCAGAGTTTTATCGGCTCCTGACATTTTCCAGGCAATAGGCTGAAATGGCAGCTCGTAGTTTTGCCTAAAGGATAAAAATGGATGTTGAAATATATCTCTTTTTATTGTATTGCCTGCTTATCCCTGGCAGTTCCCAGGCAATTACATTTTCCAATCAAGGGTCTGGATTCATTACCCGCCTTGAACAGCTTATATACCCCATCAGGTCAGAAGAGCTGTCAACTTCTCATATTGAAGTACAAACAACTCGTTACGCTTCTTTAGAAGTTGATTAAACTGTAAGTTCCAGCCCAAACACTCAGTCATGTTTTCAGTCACGAGGCAGAAAGATGACCATAAGAAACAGCGTCGCAGCTGCCAAGTTTCATAGTGTGGGACAAGCACAGCTGGTCTAACACTAAACTCTAAATAATTTATTGCATCGATTAGCTCTTTCATTAAATAATGTATCCAGTCAATGAATTTCCCAAATCTTATTATAGGAAACAAGAGCATCAGAAGTCTTTACATCCAACGTGCGAGCCGGGCACGTGCTCCGTACGGCTTCCACGGAGGCTGCCCACAGAGACGCATCCGGGTGTATGTTGATGTGCTTTTCTGAACTGAAATGTGATTTTTTCCCCCATGGTTTCTAAGTAAGGTCGTAAGAAGAAAACAGGTCATAGTACAAAAACTAACCATAACCTGGGGGAGGAGCATGTTTTAGGTAAGAGTTTGGTTCCCCTTGGAGTCAATAAGGTTATTAAGTTAGACTACGAAGCAGAGCTACAATAAAACACAATAAAACCAAAAATATTTAAAAATTGGAAGTGTTTTTTTCTTCAGGTTTAAAAACTGAGTGATTTGTCTTTATTAAAACTTGCTTTTAACATCTTTAGATTAAAAATATTTTTTGTTTGCTTCTTGCTTACTTTGTTTCTGGCACTTTCTCCACACCCCCCGCCCCAGCTTTTGCTCCCTCTTTTACCTCCCCCTTTGTGCTGGGATGTCCTTATGGCTTAAAACACCGAGCAGAGTGTCAAAAACCTCCCTCCTGCGCGTCCAACGTACATGGCTGGGCTGACACCTCAGCCTGAGGGCTTTGCAGCAGCAGCAATACTACGGGGAACCCCCGCACGCGAAATGCAATTCAGTGTTTGGGAAATACAAAAAACCTCATCAACTTCTCCCATTAGTGATGTTAAATAGCGGAATGCAAATGTTCTAAGGGTATTTTGTGTTTCACGGTGATTTGGATTTGCATAACAGTGTATTAGTCAATACATGTTTGTGTTAAACAACAAAAGGAAAAGAATTTATTTTATAAAGTAAGGCTGATTAATGAATTGTTGCCGTGGCAGCTGGGTCCCGTGCGGCGAAGGGATGGGGCTCTGCTTCGGGGCTCGTGCTGCGGTCTGGGCAAATGGATGTATGGACTGAATATAGACGTGGTCACTGCTGGAGCTGAGATGGGATGAATTTAACTATTTCCTCGTTGTTGTATAACTGTGAATATGCAAGTCATGGGGCTATTTTCAATTATTAGTATTTCTTTATTCACCCCTTATTAAATAATTGTGCACTTCTCTACCTTCCTGCACTGATGTGCAGAGGCTTTGTGCAATGACAGCATGGAAATGAAAATACATCCACTGAAATGCCACCTCCTGGTAACTATCAGTGTCTCAGCAGTTGCGTTCATCAAAGCAGCATTTCTCCCAGCAAACAACTTCTGAGTTAAAACGGTGGAGAGAAATTAGTTTGAATTCGTTTTGACCCAGCATTTTCCTTAGCACCTGCTTGAAGAACGTTACAGATCTTACTAGCAGTTTAGCTCTGTTTACTTTAATGGCATTAGGTCTTCAAATCCTTGTAGAGGGCTGGCAATCAGTCCGAAGGGCTCTCAGGTTGCTTAAAATCAGTGGAGAAGTCTTTCCTGGCTCTGCCCTGATAGCCCACCCCCTGAACTGGAGCAGTAACCCCCTCCTCTGCATACGTCTATGCTTTGAAAGAATAAGCAAAGGTGGCAGAGCTGGAAACTGTGCGTGTATGGGCTTTGTGCAGCTTGTGCTAACAGCGATTGACTGCAGTTTTACAGTATTAATTTGCAGAGCTCAGTAAAAAGTAGGTAAGAAGACTGGACTAAATAAAAGAACAGTAAAAACAGAGGCTTTAGTTTTTTTTTTCAGTCACGGTTGCATCTTAGACACTGTAAAAGCCAATTTTAAAGCCACTGGAAATCATTAGAAATCCTCCCTTCGATATTGATGGGGTTTGGGTCAGGTTCAGCCTTGTGCCCATGGCTTTCTGCTTCTGGTTTAACACGAATGGAAGATTTGGAGATTGCTTTTCATTTAAAAACGCATGTTCTCCTCCTTCTCTCTTCTCCCCGTTTCCCATTTGAAGCCTCCTCCGGGACGGTCCTTAGAGTCCACGCCGACGACCCCTCCAGCAGCTCAGCCTTGTGCAAACACCGGGGGCACGACTCGACCCCGGCTGCTGCAGCTCATGGCTGGCAGTCACCTGCTTTTACCCCCTTACGTGAATCGGTTTGCTTGGCTGTTAAAACGAGAAGGGGAATGTGTGCCTTTAATCAACCTGAAAACGGAGTACGCAGCATTAATGGAGGTAGCGGAGCAGCTGAACCGAATCGAGCCCTCTGCTTCAGCAAAAAGTCGAAATAATTGAAATTGCAAACCACAACCTCTTGGAAACACGGCAAAACAAGAGTGCATGAGTGATTTTTTTTCCTGTGGACAGATTCCTTCCCAAACCCTGGCTTGTTTAAAGCACGGGCATCGCCCATACAAGGACCGTCAGGACATCAGATCCACGATAAACTCCACATTTCTGAAACAAACCTGCAATTTAAAATGAAAAATACAGCTGGGAAGATAGATGACAGGCAGGGGCGAGTGCATGGCAAAGGTGTGAGGAGTTGGGGAGCCACAAGGATTTCCCCACATCGGTGGTCCCCACGGACCAGGGGACATGTGCGACACATGGTGGGGCGATGATATCCATCGATCTGGATGTCTGAGGTCCCCTGCCCGTGTGGCAAGCTGCCAGAAAAGTGGTTCTTCACCAGAAACCTGTGGCTGAAGCAGGTTAAAACCATGTTCTTCCCCATTTTGACAAATCAATGATTTTCACTGGAAAATCTCCCTCTCCTCCCAGCCAGCTTCGGGGAGGGCTGGAGGCAAGAACTGAGGTTTGGGCTCCTGCTCATGAGTTCCTGGTGACCAAACTCTTGATGTATTTACACACCACCTCTCTGTGGAAAGCCGAGGAAGAAGGATCCCAGCCTGGAGCTGCTCCCTTTGTCAGGGTGAGATTCAGCGATCTTGGCTTTGCCCGTTTGGGAGGCAGAATGGAAACTTTTGACATGTCCATCTCCTGCCCGTTGACCATGAAGGACCTTCTGTCCCACTCCTGCTGGGGACAGCAGCTGTATGGAAACACTGCTGGACATCATTATTTATGGTGTTTTAGTCACCCTGGAAACAAAGTAGATGCTACCAGACATGACTTTTAACACAGCTAATTATACCATTAGTGTCAGTACCACTTAACAACTGGCATATCCCTTCCCTGGTCCAGTGCTGGCAACGTTGCCGTGGGAATGACCCAGCTCCACGCCTCGCCAGGGACGTGCACAAGATGCACCAGGACCACGACAAGGTGTCAGGTCTTTCTGCCACCTGTCTCAGAGCGGGCTTTCTGGCTAATCTAAGTTCTGCATTTGCTAAAAAATACTATTTGGTGGACAAGAAACTGCTCATGAATTGCTCAGTCAAGTTTTGTAAACACTCTGCCCCGGAACATTTCACACTGCCATCCCTATGTGCGGTACTTCAGCTTCTCATTTCCCAACAATGCTCCCATCTCAAAATCTACTGAGGCAAAAGAATTCATTAAATGGAAAAAAAAAAAACCACCCAAGAGCAAAGCAAAAACTTTCCGCCCCCTTTACTGAGGACTTCCCGATCGGTCCCAGCGATGTCAATCAGCATTTTAAGATTTCAGAATGGCTTGGAGAAGATTTTGGTGGGTGTCCAAACCATTTGTTGCCTGGCACAAACCTCTGGCTCCATGGGGGATGTGGCCACATCCAAGAGCCACGTCCAGCCAGGACATGCTGCAACAAGAGCCTGCCAGGCTCCTGAGGTCCACAGGCGAGCAAGAAAACGCTGCTTCTTTTTCCTCCTCAATTGTACATACCTGGGGCCAAATCATTGCTGATGGGTTTTCACGAAGTTTAACAGCGTTATAACCACACACACACATGAAGAATGTTGGCTTTAGTTTCTGAGTGAGAAGCAAACAGCTCTGTAATGAGGTAATAAATGATCCTTGGAAGAAAATAAAATACTAAGTTATTAAATCCCTGTCCTGAAGGCTGCACACGTCGGCTCTGCAGACTTACCAAGCCATTTCGCCCCAGGAGCAGCCGTTATGGATGGGCTGGTAGGTCTCAGGCTGTTCATCAAGATCCAGCTATTTCACAGAGATGCTGTCACCATGGCCTGGCCGTGGCTGGCAGTGGTTTTGGGGTGATACGTGCGTTCTGAGCGGCTGAGCCCCCCGCAGAGCGGCGGGTGGCAGGTGGCAGTTTCCGAACTAGGGGAAATAAGAAGCTGAGGGATGGATGGACGAGCTGAGGTTTTAAAGCAGAAACCTGAAAACAGTGTGTTTGTGGAATCAGACAAATCAGTTAAAAAATAAAGAAAATTACTAAACTGCCACTGAAAACCACGTGTGTCTGCTTTCCCTCACCTGGGAGAGACGAATCGCTTCACTAGCAGATGATAACCGACGCATCCAGCACGGCCGGGGGCTAACACGGTGGGATAGCACGGCTTTAGAGGGGGAATATGTAAACTAGCGGGGAGATAGATGTTACGGAGATGTGCCCGAAGCCCCAAGAATAAACCCAAGTTCCCGGTGGATGTTTTTCAGCAGATGACAAATAGCGTAATTTTGGATCGTTCTTCTGGGGATTGGGGGTTCAGCTCCGTGGTTTAAATGCAATGGGATTTTTTTAGTCTTTTGGTGATGTTCATATTTATCCCCCCGGCCCATCGCCTGTCACCCCACATGGGACACCCCTGAATCCAGCCACGCACGCGCCTCTGACACCCCTTTACGACCACTGAAGTCCTCGAGACCCCGCTAACTGCTCTGTGCTGCAGCTGTTCCTTGCTCTAAAGCAAAAAAGAAATTGGCAAAATGATATATCTTTTTGTCTTTGCAGATGAAGCAATGTCAAAACGGCTCGAGCCTGCAAATAAAAGGAAGCAGGTGGCTCTCGACTGGGAACCTTTTATTGCAAGGTTGGGGCCTGAGGGCACTTATTCCTACACCCGTCCTGTCCCTTTCTGCCCCAGCCCTGAGAAAGCCAGCAGGAGGGGAGGTTGGGCACTGTCACCCCATTTGCCAGCATGGTTTCGGACTCCTCCCCCAGCTTCCCATGAGGACGACCTCGGGGGAAGGTAGGGCTGAGGGTCTCCAACACACCAGCAGAACCTGTTCATCGCTGTTGTTCTCCACGTACCGCCCAGTGCCCTGCCCAGAGCGACACCGGCACAGATGCAACCTGGCGGCCAGCACCTTTCTTGGGGGCATTAAAAAGGTACAAAACACCCACCAGAAGATAAATTCGGCCCTGAGGGTGGCGTCAAACCAAAGGCACTTTGCAGAAGCATCTCTGCTGCCCACCACAGTCCCCCAGGCAGGCTCTGCCCCCAGGTGGCAATTATTTCAAAATTGACTCCAGCTGAAGAGCACCTGCTCATCAATATCCGCAAATCCCCCCCCATCCTGTTTGCATCATTGCCCCTGTACTTCGGTGGGAGAGAATGCGAGTAAATGACTGACTCACAACGTCTTATTTCTCAAATTTCATGCAGTTTTAGAGTTTTCCTTGTATTTTGCATTAAGACGCTTGTTCCTTTTATAACCTTCATTACACATTAGGAAGAGTGCACGCAGACCCAAATAGCTCTTGAATTTATAAATATGGAGCAATCAATGTATTTTATTTTGCAATTATTGCGATAAACAAATGGGATATTTCAGTAATGCTCGAATGTGCTCTGTAAGTAATGCCTTTCATTGTCCTTTAATTGTATGTATTTGGTAAATGAGCTTTAAAGGTTCTATTAGTATTCATTAGGCAGAGACTACCATACATTTTCTGCAAAATTAATAAAATATATCTTTGTTTCTCTGGTCATGACGTAGCTAAGTTGCAGCCCAGCGCAAAGCACTTTTATTACAGGTATGTATTACTGTTTCTTCCCAAAGTCCGGTTATGAAGGTTACCAAGTGGCTATTTTTAGTTAATGGCTGTGTAATGAACATAGGTGTGTGCACTTACCAATGTTCTCATGATTTTCAGGCTAGAGTCCACTGCCGAGCTAGGAAAATGATACTTGAAATCCAACTTGCTCTTGGTGCTGGGGTGCTAAAATGCTCCCATGAGCATTACCGAGCCCAACACCTTCGGGGTGTCCCAGTGCTCCCTTGGGTCAAATGCCCAGGGTCAACCCCAAAAGTGCAGAAGAGGCTGCTGGTGTCCCCTGGGATGGGGAGGAGGAGGTGGCCGACCCCCACATGGGGCCATGCAGCGGCTCATGGCAGGCAGCTCCGTGGAGCCCCAGCTGAGCAAGGAGAGACCAGAACTCAAGAGAGCTGAAATTAGTAACGCTGGGGAAAGGCGATGTGCCTTTTACACCGGCGGGGTTGTGCCGTACAGCCATTAATGGACTGTCAATATTTTGCTGCCATTAATTCTCACTCCCCCTCACCTTCCCTGGAAAATTCAGTACAGGCGGGAGCCTGTTCTCTAAGCCATCGTTAACTCAAGCCCTCTTGGTTACAAGCTCCTGCTTGGCAAAATACAATTTTTTTCCTCCGTGTCCTGAGTTGCACTATTCAGCAAAGTTTGTTGTCCAAAACCAGCCCTTGCTGGGTTTATTTTTTTTTTTATTAGGACCAGGAAGTCTTTATTCCTCTAAAAACAAACTATTTCCCCCTGCCTGTGGGGAGCACTTCTGTGATCGCTGGCGAGTCTTCCTCAAACCTTCACGCTCTGTGTGGAGGAGCTTTAAGTGGCTGTGAAGAGCTGTACTGAGTCCACAGCCAAAGAAACATCAAGAGAAAGCCTCTGGAGAGGCAGGTCCATCTCGGAGGTCCAGACAGAGGTGGTGTGTGGCACCCGGCGAGGTTAAGGAGAGCTGCGCGCTGGGCTGGAGCCATTTTGCCACGGAGGAGCGGACGGGAAAGCCTTGCCTGCGAGCCAGGGCAGCACGTGAAGGTGAGTCTCCTGAAATAAAAATGTCACCGTTTTTGTCACCTTTTTGCCTTTTTTTTTAATTTTTAAAATCAAATGAATTTAAAACAGTTTGCAAATTATATAAGGGGGGGTTGGGTTTCGGAATATAAAACAAAAAAAATTATTTGAAAAATAAAACAAACTGCAACAAAAATCCCAAAGAACAGCTATAGCAGTCCTGAAGGCTTGATAAACCCACACAGACAGAGCTAAGGACATTTTTCCTAGCGAATTAATGAAAACTTGACCTAATGAGTCACTGGGTGTTGGGTCTCAACATAGCGGAAAACACTTCAGCCGGCGGGGAAGGCGAGCCGAGGCTGAAGCAGGTTGTGCAAACGGGTGAAAATGCCGGCCCCAGCACTCCCATCCAGGCAGCAGCTAACGGCTTCGTGGTGGTAAAGAAGAGAGACGTGTGGTCTTGTGTGAACATCCACACCGGTGGGTTTTTCGGGAGCAGGAGGCAGCTCGGCAAGAGTGGGAGGCAACAGACCGTGGGAACAAACCTGCCTCCGGAGCAGAGGTGCATCATCACTGGAAAAAAATACCCACCTCTTGTCAAGGTGTGAGGATACATATCATATGTAATAGAGGATATAAAAGAGGAAAAAAAAAACAGGTATGGTAAGCTCTGCTTAGAGAGGGAGAAGGTTTTTTATGAGTTTGTTGTGGAGACGCTAACTCAGATCCTGCCAAGTCATTAATAACCCCGAATTGAAAAGATCCGTCAATCAGTTTGAGGAGCTGAAAGAAAAACGACCGAGGGCAGAGCAGGGGTAGAGGCTGCAGAATGTGTCCGGTTCCTTCAGACGGGTGTAAAAAATGACAGAAGCAAAGTGTATTAAAAAAACCAACTCAAAACCAATCAGGAAAGCTATTAAAAAAATCCATTAAAATACAACAAAGGCTAAGAAATACAGAATATTACAATTTTCATCCTCCCATGCAGGCTTCCCAAAAGGACTATTAAAGCCAGGCAGCCCAGAGAGGCGAGGAGCATGGGCTCTCACTCCGAAAAGGCAACGCTTGTTGGGATACCAATACATCAGACGGTGAGAAAAGTTCATTACCGGAGGATTATTTATGGCAAAATATAATGCCACCCCCTGCAAATCACAGCAAACTGTTGGATTTGGCTCTAAATCGCAACAGGAACGGAAGAAGCCATGTTGATTTAGCAAGGAGGAGATATTTAATATAGAAGGAAACAGGTCAAGCAGCTGATAGCTCTATATAAATATTTAAATGGCAACAGAGCAGCCCATCATGTGTATTGCCTGGGAATTTAGGCTAAATAAATGAAGCTGGCCTTTCCCACCTTGTCATCTGCGAGTCGGTAAATATTTGGGGTGCTCAGTCACCGAGTACAGACACCTTGGGGGAAAACACCCACAAGCATGCACTGAATTTTAAATGCAAATAACTTCATGCTGCCAGACTCAACGGAAAGAAATGATTGCTGGTTTCTGTTTAAGTCAGAATAATGAAGAATTTAGTTAATTTGTTGTTTAAAGGCATCTGAAATTACAAATAAATTATGTAAACTGAAATCTTATCCACCTTTTCTTGATCCGTTACGGGGTCAGGCAAGGACTGGCGTGTACATGCTGATGGCACATGACATTAATGCATGGAAAGACAAACTCCAGCCTGCTTTTGCTTAAAGCACAGGAAGAACTCTGCCGGTTTTAATGGACATCCCGCTTTAAAGCATCCCGAGAATTACATTTAGGACGCGAGCTGTAGTGCATAGGTGATGCGTGAATAATTCAGGTGTTTGTCTCTCTTGGAAGAGGGCAAAGAAGATGTGTGCTGGCACAAGCATCGCCTCTCACTTTTCAAGGACAGTGCAATACATGCCTTCCATTCCCCACCCAAACCTGAAGAGCTTGCACGTCTCTCTTCCAGGCTAAACGCTAACTAAAAACCACCGTAGGGGTATTTCTCACCGGTAAGTGCCTGGGCAGCTGCGAGCCCATGCCGAGCAGCGCAGAGGCTCAGCAGCGCCGACCAGAAACAGCCACGCTCTTCAGCGGAGCTTGAACTTAGAATCATAGAATCATTAAGGTTGGAAGAGACCTCCAAGATCATCGAGTCCAACCGTCAACCCAACACCCCCAGGCCCACTAAACCATGTCCCTAAGCACCTCATCTACCCGTCTTTTAAATACTTCCAGGGATGGGGACTCAACCACTTCCCTGGGCAGCCTATTTCTGATACAGGAACTGATACAACTTGCTGCACTTCGCCAGGGTTTGGCTCGCGCTTGGGGAAGGGACATGAAATTACTGCATAACCCTGTTGGCACTGTAGCTAACGGGCTGGAGGATCCCCGGAGGAGTGGTGTAGGGGTGGGAGGGGGTGAATCCCAGCTGGAGATTTCTGAACGAGCTGTCCGTGATTCAAGCTGGCAGCAGGCGTGAAGGGGAGCACGGGCTGAGCTGGAGACGACATGCCACAAGCTGGAAATGCCCGAGTGGTTTCCCTATAACGCGGTTTTAAATTTTATAATTTTATATGCAATGCACAATAAAAGGTATTTCATAAGTCTTCCCTTCCCCAAAATAGAACCAGGTAAGTACAGCCAGGCTTGAGGAGTGCTGTAACAGCAGAGGGACAGAAAAAGTATCTGGAAATGTAATACAAACCTCTTAATACCATCGCTTGCTAGACTGAGGCAATACATATATACCGAGCAGGTAAAATCATGTTATCAAGGAAATAATATTCCCCCCATCAGCTTTATTGGGGTCAAAATTCACCCCACTGTGTATGGTACCCAAGGTTTGGCAATGAAACAGCATGTATATCCACTCCGTGGCTACATCCCCTCTCCTTAAAGGAACATCTTGTTGAGATAAAGAGAGATGGGGAATTATATATTATTGATTTAGATCTTGCAGCTTGTTTTTTCATCAGAGGAGCTTTGCTAGTTCCAGTCAATTATTCATTTTAAGTCTCAACAAGAATTACTTTTAGGGGTGGAAAGAAGAGTGGCTCGTATCACATTAACGATTCAAACATGTGCACGGCTGCTGCTGAGGATGGCCCCTTTCCCATGGCCCTTCAAAAAGGGCAAATAAAGTTGTGCCAATTCTGGAAGAGCAGTCCTGTGAGCATCCACAGCTACGGCACCATCTGATGTGTGCTATGGTCTGGCTGTTCCCTTCCCAGGGCAGCTTCTGCTCAGGCTGGTACAGTCAGTGGTTGATCCAGGACCTGAATAAAAGAAATATGCACCTACAGTAACTGGGCAATAGAAAAGATGAGATTTCTCCTAAAATGAGTTTAAAAACGCAACATCCTTCCCAGCTCTGAGGTGTATACAAATTCACTCTGAAAGGGAGAAAACTAGAATATCACCCTCAGGAATGCTGCTCAGAGACTTTTAAAAAGCTCTATTGGTTTCCCTGAAATATCACAGATAAATGAACACAATGTAATATTGTTGTGCAAATCACGCAAGCAGATATTAAGCGTTTGAATGACAAATAACTATTTGATGTAAAACGCTGCACAAGATAACTTCTTAATACCTTGGGACATCATGTCATGCCAGGTCAGGTTGACAGGCAGTTACTGTTGGCTGTGACACATAAAGGTGTCCTCGTTGACTTCGCATGTTATTCCAGACACTCTGTTTTGGCATTCAGACGTGATGGGGGAAGCAAAATACACAAGTAGGGATGCTGAATGGTACCCAGGAGGCAGCTGCCACACCCACCCCTCATCTGTCCCCAAATTTAGCTCATCCTTGGTTCTCCTCACAGCTAAACCCAGGTCTGCCACCTGTGCTATGAATATCAGGGTGGTTTTTCCCAGTCCCCCTTTTTCCCCCCTTATGTTCCCTTTTTCCCCTTGCGGCATGTTTTAAGGAACATAAAAGTATACAAGCTTTTTTTATAGTTGGGGTAACACACAACATTTAAAAAGAGAAAGTCCTACACTCACCATATAAATAGTTACTTCTGCTGAGGGGGAGCTAAAATGAATACAGCGGACTTTCATTACAGGGGAGTAACAGTGAACCAGAGCACAATAAATAATGCAGTTTATGAAACCCAATGGAAAGTAGCAGACCTGCGTGCTTTCTCGCCAGGTCCCAGCTGCCTGCTCCGGCTGGAGGCAGGAGCAAAACTCCCACGAGCTGCCGCGGAGCAGGCAGGGCGAGGATGCGAGTGGCCATCTCCAGGAGGGGCTGCCGGAGCCAGCACCGCGGCTGCCCCGGCACCCCCGCTCCCCGAAAGCCTCTCATCCGTATGTGCGGCTCATGGCTTGCACAAGGCAGAGAGCACGGGAATTGCCTCTATTGAAGGGAATTTGCCCTGGGATATTATTAAAAGTCTTTTCTTCCCTATAACCTCATTTTTCTTTTATATTTGAATTTTTAAAATTAAATGTGCATAGACATGGTGCCACATATGCACAAACACCAAGCACGCGAGCACACCCTTTCATACTCACACTGCTCTTTTTCTGTCTATGTTATTCAGACCCACTTCAGGTGCTCGTGAGAAGCTCCACTCGCGGAGTGTCATTCACGTCAGGGCAGCTCAGATCCATCACACTTCTGCCATCGCCAAAGCAGGCAAATGAAGAGGAGACAACTGCCCGTCCATTAATGAATCACAGCCAAGTGCCTGTAACAGCCAGAGTGTTTCCAAAATTCTGGCTGATTTTGCCAGAAATAGTTAATTTTTCAGTATATGGGACTTGCTCCCGGCAGCTGCATCTCTGCAGGCGGCAGCCCCGTGGGTCACGGTGCTGAAAACAGGAGATGCCAAGGGGGATGCGACGGCCCTGGGTATCGCCTCTGCCAGCCAGGGACAGTTTGGGGCCATTTTGTCACATGGGGGGATATTTGCTGTTTCCCCCATGCCCCAGAGACCCCATGGTTTAGCTCCTCCACTGCTGCCCCCCCCCCCAAAAAAAGTTTCCTTGCCCAGGTTTTGGGGACTCTGAGCAGGATTTGGTTTTGGCATGCTATGGAGAAGGATTATTTCTGCTCATTTAGAGCAGAAATGCAATTTTTAACCTCACCTAGAGCACAGAGGCATTTTTACTACCGCAGATGCGAGTGCGGTCTTGGGGCAGAGGGTTTCTTCCCCTGCTCCTGCTGCTGCCCTGGGGTGCAAAACAGCCCCGGCCCGCTGGCTGCGTTACACCTGGCAGGTAACCAGAGGCAAGCATTAAGCATAGCAAGCTCTTTTAAGGTATCAAAGCTTTTTCCTGATTTCTTGGGTTTTGTTCAGGAAGACAGAAACACCGGAGGATATTTAGATCTGCTCAAATAAGAGAAACCCAGAGGAAAAAGAAAAGGACATCTGGCTGCAGTACCAGCCAGGAGACAACACTGCACCCAAGACAGAAGCAAGCTCTAATGAAATAAATATGTTTCTCTTAAAATTGAAGACAAAGACCTACCCTCAGAGCCCACTGCCTAACAGCTACACTCAGCTGCCCCTCCTGCCCTCTCTCCTCCGCCCCAGCTCTCTGAAGGCAAGCCCCAGCCCAGCCTCTCCTTTTATTTACCCAGAGCACCTGGTAGCAATTTCTTGCAGAACATAATCAGCTTTTAATTAACAGTCAGGTCATTTGTCACCTGTACCTGTTGAACAACATACTGGGTGCTCAGCTACAGCGCTGAGCGTCCTGCCCTCCCTCCCTCCTGCCCGCACCAGTCAAGGGACCTTGGCTCGCAGGAGCTGAGGTTATGTTTGATGTAATACCTAGCACTAAAGAAAGTTTATTTCTTATAACAATTCTGTAGCATTGATAGGGTTGTTGCATTTCATTACCTGCTGGTAATGAGATGTGCTGAGGTGAGACCCCTCTCCCCTGACTGTCGGGAGCCTCTGTGGAGGCTGTAAGTAGTGAAATAGGGCTGGCTCCGCTCCAGGCTGTAAAGTGAGGGTTGTTCAGGGGCAGGTAGGTGAGTCTCGGTGGCATGAACAGCACAGGCAGGAGAGGAAATGTTTGGAGAGCTGTGCAGCAACACCGACGCCTGCTCTGCCGGTTCGTCGGCTTATTCCGATTGTGCCCGCGCTGTTTGAGCCGTGCCCTGGTCCATCAAACAATAATTAAAGCAACTTCTCCTGCTCTGATGCAGCGTTCAGCCAAGGGAGGAACTGGGGGACATCCACCTTTAGTTATTTCTTGGAGGGTCCCCTGGTGCCCGGCAGGATGAGACCACCGTGCTGAGTGTGTCACGGGTGTGCAAGCGGTTCTGCGGGGCTCTTTTTCCCTGCCAGCTCCACTGCCCTGCTTAACTGAGGGCTTAGATGCAAAACGGCGGTGCGGAGGGGAGCTCGGGGGAAGAATGCTATTTTAAGTAAAGCCATTTGTTAATCAGGGTGGAAATTTACTGAGGAGAGGGGACCTGGGCACGCACAAAGAGCAGCGTTCTCCCAGATTATCCAAATAATGTGGGTTTAAAATACTGCTGATGAACACACCTCCTCATCCACCAGGTTCACCCAAAAACTTTAAGCTTCTCTTTTGAGATTCTGTGGGGGAAAAAAAGCTGGCCGAGTACTTCACACACTGGTTAAGAAGAGTAAATTTTAGCTGGGAAGGGTTGTATCGCTTTCCTCTATAACATACAGGTCTTTTCTGGAGCTCCTGTGGCTGCTGCTCCAGGAGGCGTGGGCTCCTTCGACAGATGCAGTCTGTGCAGAAGGGAAAAAACCCACTAAACTTAGAGGAATACCATGGAGAACTTTCTTCGTTGATAGCGCTGGGCTACAAAACACTTTTTGACGTGTATTGATTCAGCAAAAAGTCTGTAATATATAATGATGCCACTTTGTCATTTTATATCCAATTATTTCTGCTCCACATCCTTGGGATTTCCCAGCTGAGCATTATGAAGTGGGCAGAGGGCAACCTTTACTTTTTCGCTTGCTCAGAAAAAAAAAAAAAAAAAAGATGCAGCTGATGCTGGAGAAGCTGCTGAAGTTCTTCAGCGTAGGCCGGGCAAGAAGTCAGCTCCCGTGGCCAAAATGCTCCCCGCTCAGATCTGGCGTTCTCCTACACGTGTCTGCTCCCCTGATTTTTCTGGTCTTTGCTTCTTTCTCCTTGCAGGAAGCTAAGCTGTAACGTACCCCAAAGTCATCCGCCAAGCCCGGCGCTGTGATGTCTGTAGTGAAGAGGCACACCGGCCCCCTCAAACAGCAAAGTGTCAGGGCCGAGGGCACAGTGCTGGCTCATTAAGGGCGGGAGGAGTCTATCTTGCTGGAGATATCATCACACCCTTGAAATTTAGCTGCTCTAACCTGGAATAGCTTCAGTGACTCCGAAACACTGCCTGAACTTGTTACACAAATAACCTGTGTAGTGAGTTTTATAAATGAATCATTATTGATGCTCAAAACCACTGCAGAAAGACCTTCCGCTTGTGACCACTGTTCCAATTAAAAAGCCTTCCGCTCTTAAAGTCTGAAGTCGGAATTAGACCAAACAAAACCAGTGCAGAAGCGCAGACTCCTGCGTGCCAGCTCGCAGCACCCGATGAATCATTCCTCGTGCAGTCGGGCAGATGCACTCCGCAAACGACAAGAGAAGGACCGAGCGTGAAGAACATCTGGAGCCACCAGGGGAAATAGCGTGCCCAGGCCAACGTTTGCTCGGCGCCACCTTCCAAAGAAAAGCCATTTCAAATACTAACAACCGAATATCCAGAACGCTAATGCTTGCAAATGACAGGTCATCTGCACCTCCGCATTTTCCCTGTCATCCCACGTTTAGTCACGTCGCACACAAAGATAAAAAGCAAAATCATGCCGTGCGAATGAAGTGAACTTTCACATTAGCCTATCTATTTATTTTCCCTTAAATATTGCAATTATTATTTCTATTGCACAATCACTCCTCGCTGCTTTGGGCGCGTTATTAATATGCAGGAGCACAGGCTCTTTCACGAGCTGTTAACATTCATTAGCACTTCAGGTCCTAATGCGGAGCGAACCTTTCCTCTGCTCATTGTCATTCACTGCCTGACACCAATAGCACCGGGGACGCGGCCAGAAGCCGGCAGCCGCGCCGCTGACGGCGAATTCCTATGGTGGGTTCGCTGGGGCTCTGAGCTGACATCAGAGCATGCGTCACCATGGTCCTTCACGGTTGTCCCTAGAGACATCAGAAGTCCGGGGTGATAATTATTTAGATTCCCCTTGAGCTCCAGAGGTTTCCAAAGGATTTTTCTTCCGCTGTCCTGTGCAATCACGTCGTCATGGTGACCAGAGCGGGATGCTGGACACCAGCCTGGCTCCCCTTCTCGGAGGACGGGCTGGCCGAGTGATGAAGCTGATGGTTTCCAGTGGAGTTTTGCCACTCCTGGGAAGAGAGAAATGTTAAAAAAAAGGGAAATCTTTTCTAAAACAGACTTGGAATTTTTTGCTTGACCACGATGATGAGAGATTCAGGGTTCTCCTTATTATTTTGTAGAATAAAACATAAAAATTAAGAAGCCTAATCACGGGACCGGACTAAAAACTTCCCATGGAGCAAAACTGGTTTGAGTGGTGCTGCACCGGCCAAGCCTGAGCTGTGGCTCCTTCGTGCTGTTCTCTTGCACAGACTGACCTCGCTACACGGGCGATCATTTACTCCTGTCACTAAATGTTGTCTCAGCAGGAGTAAGGCTCCATAGTGTGGTCCATAAATTACTGGATAGACTACTCCTAACCAATTAGTTGATTACTAATGCGTTTCCGTATTACGTTGTAAATTATCTGCAGACTTCCCTTATTCTCCAAGCACAGCACTGATGAACCTGTTGCAATTTAGCATGGCTTCGTTACTGAAACAATCACATCAGAAACGCACCCTCCCTCCTGCCCAAGCCATCCCTCGGCTGTTCTGTATCCTGAGCAGCTCCAAAAAGATTTCAAGATGTTTAACCAGTTTTGCTGATGGGAATACGTGCAGGAAGGAGTATTTGCTAGTCTGCCAGAGACTGGCCAAAGTTTTGCTCCGCTGAATGAAAGAAATTATAAAAGGGGACTAGAATTGCTGCAGAGGGAGCGTGTGCTGCCTTTACAAGGATACAGCGTTTCGGCACCTCCTGAAAGCCCTGGTACTCCTGAACTGTGTCAGGGGGTAGCAGATGCAGGCTGGAGACTGTCCATGGAAACAAAGCCAACTCTTAAACGGTAGCTTCCTCGGCACTTGAGTAGGAGCTCTCGGGAGGATCAGTGCGGCGTGTAGGACACGGCGCTGAGTCAGCAGGGCCTGGCGGGGAGCCCGTGGGCAGTGCTGTCACCAGCTCCACTGTCCAGGGCTTGATGTTCATTTTTTTGGCTGTCATTGAGAGGATGAGGCTTTGTGCTGACCGGGATACAATAGTCTGATGTTTAGCTTTACGGCTACGGTAATAACATTTTACAGCTCCTCCACTGCCAAAACAATACGACTTTCACACGCCTGTAGGTTAATTAGACAAATGCATGGAGATAATTTCTCAACCACGTAGGAAACACTGGGAAAGGAGTTGGCGTTTGTCACTGAGAAACGTGTTTCCTCCACCTCCATCCCCCCATGCCCCCTAACCCACCCCGTCTCCGTCGCGCTCTTTCCCGGACAACCCAAGGTGGTGTACTCGGGTCTGTGCCCCGCAGAGCCGGGATGGTGATGCTCCGGTCCCCACGCCACCTTCAGCCACCTGCACCAGAGCCACCTCAGATCTGCTGGCCGCAGCCCAATAATGCAGAGCAGGATGAGACCCCTCCACTTTGGGGCTTCTTGGTTAATGCCAAAGGCCATATTGGTTCACAAACGGGCAAAGGAGCCATGCAAGGGCAGGAAGGATTCACTATGGGTGCATGGAAAAGTCCAAACGGAGGTTATCGCACTCCTTCCACCTAGCTTTTGCCATGCAAAGCACTTGCCATTTTAACGTGAAAATATAATTTACCTTCCAAAAAATCCAGCAAGTTGGCCACGTCACAAAAAAAAATAGAAAAGCAAACCAAAAAGCATAAGGAGGGGCAGGACCAGCGAGGCAGGGATGCCCCCAGCCGGGACAGAGCACCCCGGGGCTGAGCTGGTGCTGCGGACCGTGCCCTGTGCCACCAGCAGCCACCAGCTCGGCTCACCCACACGGCAAATCCGTGATTCAGCGGGATGTTGGTATGTGCCAAACAACGGACGGAGATTGTCCCGCTGGCCTTCCTGAATGCTCCAACAGCTTCACTATGGAACTGAAACTTTCCCCCCGATAGCTCAAATACTATAAGCTTACATCAATAAGATGGGCACAGTTTCCTGACGGTTTTAACCAGAGCGTGGCTTTTCACCGCTCCTCCATTTTACCACTGTAACAATGTATTTAAAGGAAGAACTTTCTGTTGTCCTGTAAAATTTCTTATTAAAGCCACGTATCCTGCTGGTCTGCAAGGAAGAAGTGCTTTTGCAGCCTTGAAGCAGGCCACGCTTTGCGACCTGTTTTTTTCAAAGCAGCTCAGCTGATGTCTTTTGCTGAACACAGTGTCCAAAACAACCTGTTTGTCAAGCCCAGTCGCTACATTCATTAAATACGAAGAAACTGAAGGAACACAAATTTTACGTTGTCCAGCCCGGCACCAGCAGTCGGGGTGCCAGGAGGAGCTGTGCTTCAGTACCAGCCACTTCCGAAGCAGCTCGAACCCCTTCCTATGCCGCCAATATCTCTTTTTCAGTTGGAGTATAGCGGGCCTCGGATCCTCTGTACCCCCGACTCCAAAACCCCAGGGGTTGACCTCGAGTCTCCCCAGGTGCTTTCTGCCAGAGGCTCCAGGTAGGGCCGTTCTCCCCGGCTGCGGGGTCGG
>NW_008825073.1:3829627-3857158 GCF_000699105.1 Pygoscelis adeliae | reverse complement strand
CTGTGTTGCTTGCTGATGATGTCATCAATGTACTGCAGGTGTTGCGGAGCCTCACCCTGTTCCAGTGCAGTCTGGGGAACCGCTCACTGGCACAATACATAAAACATCACAAAACTCTAAAGGTTGTTTTTCTTAGAGAAATTAGCAAAGGCAAAGTAGGCACTTTAGTGTTTTTCTACTACCAGACAGATGATGATTAATGAATTATGTCTGCGTGAATCCAGCAGTGCTATTTATATTATCTGACCTTTGTTGAGTCGACTTATTGTTATAAATAACTACTCTTAATATGCAGTCAGTGTACAAGCGGCTTGTATAATGATTCAGGAACAATCACAAACTAATTTCCCACTGATAATTCCTAAGAAGTTTGAATAAAAAGAAGACTGTATTTGCATATCTCCCCAGGAGGAAGTAATCTCCCTCAAAAATATTGTGGTTTGCAAACTGCATTAGTCAATGACTTTAGCACAGTCACTCTCACAAGATATTATGTTAATACGTGTGGAAGATTTAATTTTCCTTAAAAAAAATGTAAGCGCAGTAAGACACAGAACAGTCCAAACGACTGCAGAGAGATACGCTGCCCTGAGTAATTGATTGCAGGATCCATTCAAATAAATCATGCTTTGTTGGGGAAAAAAATCAGGCAAGTTAAAATCAGATACAGCTATAGCTTAGCCTTCAATAAACAAACAGCATTCAGGATTTAATTAGAGTACACATGCATTGTGTTACACACAACATGCACGCGTTTAGGACTCGCTGTGCTTAGCTACCGTAAAAATAAGCACCTTTGAAATACCCAAGAGGGCTAGAATACAACTCAAAATCTCACGTGCCGTTTAGAATAGCAGCGTCGCAGATAAGCAGCGCTGCCACACGCGGCTGAGCAGCCCGGGCACGAGCCCTGGCTTCAGCCACGCCGGCGGAGAAGGTGCCCAACCCATAGCGGCATGGGGCCAAGCGATCCCATACACCCACACAAGCAACGGGGCGTGAAAATAATCCAATAACCTCCAGGCCACCCATCCCGAAGCACTGATTTTTTTTCAGTTTCCATTTCTAGACTACTTAATTTTGTATTCAGTGAGGGAGACGTGGAAAAAAGATGTCCCCGTCTGCGGCTGGGTCGCCGGTGCTGCTGACCCACAAGCTGTGCATGGCTCCGTCGCAAGGCATCTGGGGTGAGCTGCAGAGCTTACACCCAGTGTTTGCTCCTTAGCAAGCGAGACAAACCCCAGTGCGAGCACAAGGCGTTGAATATTTCAGTAGTGGGGATGTGATGCCTTTGCCAAAATCCCAAGTTCTTAATTGCCGGCTTTGAAAGTCGTATCTGTTTGAATAACACCACCAAGCTATGCTTTAAACCAGCTCTTTAGTCAAAGGAACATACAAATATTCTCATGTCCACGAAGCATACCATTACCTGAAAAAATCATGAGAAAGACTCTCCTGAATGAAGCCTACAGTCTAGTTTGTGAATCTTTAATATGCATTTCTGCAGCTCTGTTCAACACTCAGCAAACTCATACTCTCTTTGACAGAGTAGACATTTTCATAAAGTATTTATAGCAGCCGAATAAAATAACCATATTTCTGGGGATATTAATTCACAAACATTGTTTTTAAAGTAACAGCTTTTTACTGGGTCTGTTCCAAAATCCCAATCATCTTCCTCATTTACACTATAAACAGTAAAGAGATCAAATAATAAAATGGAAGCGCAATTAAACTGTTTTTTTCCAGTGGAGAATACCTGCATCTATAAGACTATGTGTGTAAATTCTGACTGTTCTGTACGACTCAATTATTTATGAGCGAGGAGGATAACCTAGGGCCGGGAAGGGCTGAGGCTGCCCAGCCCTGCAGAGGCAGGAGGAAAGAGCAAACCCGAACACGCTCCTCTGTCGTTGAAACGCAGCCAGTCCTCTGGGCATGTCCCCAGCGTGGTGAGAATAGCTTGTTCTTCAGAGAAAATGGCTTTGATCCATCAATTGATAAAAATCACTACATGCCACAACTGACAGCCTTCTACTACACGGGTGTTTTTTCTACAGCTACATTTCTTCCGATAAGGCAGTAATATTTAAGTGAAAGAAAGCACTACAATAAGACACTATTAATCTATATTCCCTGTTATCAAACGTAATTTCCATTTGTTCATAACTCTCTTCACGCTTCCAAATGCAGATTTCAGAGTGGAAATGGCAACCAAAAATAACGTTCAGACTCCTCTCTGCTGCTATGGTTTCTCTGCCTTCTCTGCACAGCCCTGTGCAAGGCAGGTTGACGCTTCATTTCAGCCCAGCACCGCAGCCCGTTTCAGCCAAGCACCAGTTCCAGAAGCTGGTTTCAGGTGGCCACATCCCTCCTCATCTTCCACCAAACCCGCTTGATCCTGACACAAAGCCAGGATCGAATATTATTAATTGCCTCTGCACAGACTTCTGCAAATGCCAGCACAGAATGGTTCTGGTGGTTTGGCTTTTTGTTTTGCTTTGGTTTGTTGGGATTTTTTCTCTTTCCTGACCCAAAGGTCTTTTTTATTTTTATGTTTATTTTTATGTTATTTTATTATTTTATTAGTATTATTATTATTTTTTAGCCATCTTTGGCTTTATCAGTGGTAGTCGTGTGTCGCTTGAGCTCCTTGTTTGATAGTCTTTGAACAGGGATGGAGAGGTGCTTTTGAAAGAAGATGCTTTGCAGTGAGATATATTCCTTCTTTCCACTAAAAGGAAAGGACTCCTGTAAAGTTAATGATAGGGCTTCTATTCAAGGAAACATTATTTCACAGACTCTAACTTTCAAAAGTCCTTAGAAGTTTGTCGTAGCACGCTGGAGGATGCCCGTCCTCCAGCTCTCAGAGGAAAGTCTTTGCCTCCCTGGTAAAGGTGAAATATTTCACCTTTCTCCAGTATTCGGTGGCAGCGCCAGCCAGGGACACAGCTTCACGAGGCCTCTTGGGAGCCACGTCGCAAAAACAAGTGCCGAGAGCTCCTTCTATGACAGACTCACGTGCTAATGACTCATTAGCGCAGGGGGGCATTTCAGAGCTAGTCCTGTAGCCATGGTGAACGTTTTTCATCACTTCTATGTTATTTTTCACCTCTTGCTGATTGCATTAAGGAAAGTTTAATTGAATACACGCCGATTTAGGCCAGACTTTACGTTTCGAGCTAGCTGCTGTGCAGCATCCACAAACACAACCCCCCTTTGACATTTAGAAGTCATTAACCCCGGCATATATTTTTCTGACGCTCAAAGGCTGTTATCTCCACTCCTCAAAAGGACGTCCCAATACAGACAACATGGACTCGTTTTTCTTTCAGATGAGAATTACCATAATGGAGTATTTAATGTCTGATCCAGACTGCAGAGGCCACGAGCGAGAGACCACAACTGATTTCGGTGGCGTGAATTTTTGCTGTCTTCCTCCCATCTCAAGCTCCAGGTGAAGACCACGGCGCAGATGGTTTGTCTCCAGCACCAATTTCCAACAGCTCCCAAACCCTCCTTTTCTTCCATGGGGGTCTCAAGTTTCAGCTGGTCTTCCAGACCAGGATGTGTTCAGTAATCCTTAAATGATCTGCTTTGATTAGTGGTTTGCTCTTCAACGTCTTTTTTCCGAGCATTTCAAAGACCTTTAATTAAGCCTCACAACCCTTCTAAGCTGGTAGGATTATCCCTGTTTTACATGGACTTGTAAATCACAGTGAATCACAGGAGGTTAAGAGGCCGTGGAAAATAAATAATAGGACTTGTAAACCTGTATCAGTTTCTCTATTTATTCCTCCACCGAGGGCATGAAACAGCCTCGAGGGAACAACCACAAGCCGGGACCAGACATACAAGTTGGTTTTGTTCTGTTTTCGCTGGGATGCCTCCTGAAACACCCAGTCCTGAAGCTGCCCCCCTTGGTCCGCTCTCTTGGTACCCCAATAGTGGGAATAATTAGCTTTCTCATTAGCAGACTCAGAAAAGCAGGGGCGAGACAAGATTCTCCGTCTTACGGGTGATTTTGTTTCCTTTCACTTGGTGGCAAAAGCCCTGTTGGTTGGAGGACGAGACCCTCGGAGAGACGTGTGGAGGACCAGGGCTGCTCCTCGACCTTTCCTTCTTGGTGGTGGCTTGGTGGTGACCGAGTCCTATTTTTGTCCCCCGGAATACCAGAAATATTTCAGGCTTCTGGCCAACCCGCTCTGTCTGCTATAAGCTTATAAGCCGCAGGGATACGATTTGCTGCCATTAAAGTAGTTGTTTTTAACCATGATTTCAGTGGCAGGAAGATGAAAATCTAGCAAATGTAAAAGCCTCTGCTCGAGCATCTGCATTTTATAAGTCACTTGATATTTTTCATTTTAAATTACTCCAATAAATGTGGCTTGCTGGTCAATTTAGCAATATAAGTGCTTCTGATGAGCGCTCAGTGCAAGACAAATAAGCAGGTTTCGGCAATATGACTCAATGTTTCATAGAAATTATTAAAAAATCATAAGTCAGTGTTGCTTCCCACTAATTGTCAGTTTACAGTCATGTTCCCATTGCTTCCTTAAGGAGTTTCACCATTCAGACCTTTAAAAAATAGACAAGGAACTTAGAGAAGACATTTGCTATGATTGATTGGATGCAGACATCTATAAAAAAAAAAAGAATATGGGAAAACGCAAGCAATATCTCTGAGTTTCTCTGAGTTTTATGGGCAGCACAAGACTCGGCTGCCGTCGTTACTGAAATACACTGCCTGCAGGCAAGGATTTCCATTACCAGCGCATCAGTCACATGGGCAGAGAACGAGATAAAAAAATTGGCCCTTTGTACAATGTTCAGCAGAGGTAATTAATTGGGGATCGATTCAGAAGTAATATAACTCCTTTTAAGTTTACAGTGATAAAATCATGATGGATGGGATGGAGCAGGAGAAATTCCAGCCTGGCAGGACACGAAAAGAGCTCTGTCTGTGGGAGCAGCCAGCCTGCCCCGAGACTTTCCCAAGTATTTCCAAACATGGGTATTGACGGTAATTTTTTGTATAACTATCAGTAGTGGCACTTCTCTCTCCATTTCAGCTGTGGAGCCCATTGCAGTATTGATGCTCTCGCAGCATCGCAGTGAGCGGCGGTGGAGGGCCGAGGCTGCAGTCTCGTGCCTTGTTCTTCTGAGACAAGACTATTTAAAGCATGTAAATGGTAATTATTTATAAACCACCTTTATAAGCCACAGCTTTTTTTCCATCTACACAATTTTCCCTGCCTCTGAAAGATGATCCAATTAATGCTGTTATGTCACTAGACCATCCTGTCCCTACCCATAATCGTTTTGGAAAAATTGATGCCATCTAATGCTATTTTTTCAGCACGGCACCCCTGACTGCTGTCAGGGTAAGAATTACTTCAGAGGATTATTGCCGAGTGTCTGCTCTGCAGTTTCAGCCTATTCCCTCTCTTTCCTCTTCGCCACGCAGCTTTTGCTGACCCTGAGATCCTCTAATTGGGAATTCCCCAATTAACAGTGTCTTCACTCTTTCAGTAATTTCTTTACTGAAAGAGTGGTTAAACATTAGAACAGGCTGCCCAGGGAAGTGGTTGAGTCCCCATCCCTGGAAGTATTTAAAAGACGGGTAGATGCGGCGCTTAGGGACATGGTTTAGTGGGCATGGGGGTGTTGGGTCGACGGTTGGACTCGATGATCTTGGAGGTCTCTTCCAACCTTAATGATTCTATGATTCTATGATTCATTGCTTCTCCCAGGCCACCCAGGGCCATGGTTTCACCACCCTGAAATATTCCCTTTAATACCCGCTTTTGATCTAATTATGTATCAATAAACTCGACAGGTGGAGAAGCATCCCTACTGATGGTGATAAACGGAGCAGCATCAGCGGGATGTCGGCAGGTCGGAGGCACACTGCCCGTCTCCAGGACCAGGATGGATGCATGGATCCGCGCATGCGTTTGAAACCTGGGGATTGAAAGTAGATTAAAAGCAGGCAATAAATTCTTGCTGCAGAATTTAATATTCCCATTGCCAATTTTCAAGGTGTTGCTACAAAGCAATACTTTTTAATTCTGTTGCTCAGTAATGAAGAAGGATCAAGACCGACCAGGCACGCGGTGGAGAACCAGAGCAGTGTGACAGCCCAGTGTCTGAACGCAGAGCTTGCTTTTTGCATTGGCATGTGCAGCCTTGGCTGCTGAAAGCAGCATATTTCTTGTTATGAGCTAAAATGAAAAAATAACAATTAAGTTTCTTGCCGGCTCCTGGGGGAAATAGTGGTGGAAATCATGCATTCATGTATATTCTTTGTGTGCTGTAAAATAGTAAAGCAGTACTGAAGCAAAGGAGGTTGCCAGCGCAACAACTCTGCAGCAAACCTTTCCCAAACTTTTCTGTGAAAACAAACTCCCTAATTCCCTGAGCCCTCTGGATACCTGTGACAATACTGGCAAAAGTAATCCCGACTCTTGTATTTTGTCTAACTGATATTTCTTCTTTATATTCAGGTGTTTGTTATATCTTGGTGCATCACCAACTCCCAAAGTCTAACGGCTCAGCGCACGTAGCTTAGGTTTTACCAGGACGCAGGACAGTGATGTATGGGTAAAGGAAAATCTTTTGAAAATGCATTTTTTGCCAAGTCTTGAGAAAACAACATTAAGATAAGAGATCAGCTCCTGCATGACAGTTACAGTGTTGGTGGCGATGGAGGCTGCTTCTACGCTATGTAAGCAAACAGAGTCTTTTTCAGTTTTGACGTGTATTTCTGCATTTTGAATTGTACATGAAAATATAGAATATCAACCTATCTTTCAAATAATTGCAATACTCCTCCATATGCTACCAAACTAAAATGTAGCGATTTTTGTGAGCGTAGAAGTGTTTTGCAGATATAGGTAATAAAAATGCTTCAGACGGAGCTAACTGCCGCTCTCCAGAGACAGCAGAGTCATTACAACGCTCTAACTTTATAGATTCTTATTCTCATTAGTTTTTTATTTAAAGAAAGAATAAAACCCACACACTTCAGTGGTACAGCACACTCACACGTAGTTAGCACAGAAGCAAAGCCCCAGGAAAATCTATTTTAAATAAGAAATCAATTTAATTTTGCAGCACAACTCCCCTCCACATTCTTCCCAAAAATCTGCTCAGAATTATAAATTTCCGGCGGGACACTGCGGCTATGAGCAATGCCAGGCAGAAGATACTTCGATGACATTATATTATATACATAGTCCATAATGCATTATAGTCCGTAACTGGAGATACGCAGATGGATTGCCCGCCCAGCAGGCAATCCTTCACCTTCTCCCTGGTGAAGTGATTGGAAGCGTCGGCGGTGCCTGTGCTTCCTCCGGGGAGGGTCTGAGCCCTTTTGATGGCGTGGAAGCCGTGCCACTGATTTCTCTGAGTCCCGTCTGCCATTTGAGCTCTCCCGGATGCGCCGCAGCCCGCCATGTGCATCCCTGGATGCGCTACAGCCCTGCATCCCTCCTGGCGGTCCCCGCTGCTGCCTGGCTCACTTAACACCTTTTCTCCTGCCCTGCCAGGCATAATACTCATTTTTATTTTTATTTTCTGGGCGATGTCTCAGGCGGTGGTAGACGATGGGCATCCTGGCGTTTGTCCATCTGCTGATGACAGCGTAGTGTAAGGGACTTCCCAAATGTTTGCCCAACATGGGCGACCCCAGGGCCTGGATTGCTTGGTAAGGGATGAACAACAACATTTTTTACTAATATCCAGGCTATTAGTAGCAAGAGGAATCATCTGTGCACTTTGAGTCAGCCTCTAACCTCATTTAATGGGCTGCGATGGGCTCCGCTTGTGGGAAGTGAATAGGAGAGCAGGACCAAACCTCTTCTCCTCCTGGTGCTCAAAGCAGGGTGGAGGAGATCAACACTGAATGTGTTGATCAACATCGAATATGACATTTGATAGGTGTGGAAATAGGAGGAATTTGTCAGTACTCTATCAAATAGGAAATAATTTCAAATATAACAGGTTGCAGGGAGATCCCTCCTCTGTGATACCACAAAAAGAAGATGAAAGGTGGTTTTGAAGGAAAAAATAAGCTTCGTTTGAACTGCTAGTACAAAGTGAATGAGAAAGCTTTAACCTATTGATTCAGGGCATGGCATAACGTGTTTCAATGATCCGTTTCAGTGTTGAATTAAAGAAGCATTCAGAATGCTCGCACTGAGTCTCTGAAACTCTCTTTTCTTTCAAACGCGTGTTTTCTTTGGTTATTGTATGAATTGTATGCATTGTTTTCTTGCTAGCAAACTGTCTGAGCAAAATGCTTTCCAATGGAAATTATTTGCCATTTTACAAATAAAATTATTCTATTATATTCAGCGATGGATTTCAGAAAAAGGGCATTTGCTCCCATTTTCGTCATTCTCAGTTTTCCCTCTTTCACGTTTCAGGCACTGTATCATGGCTTGTTTCCAGCGTTAACAGAAAGGGAACATTGCGCATGGAGTAAATCCCAGCTCAACCCCTGCCCTTCTGCAGAAGCAGAAGCCCAAGCCCCAGTGCCCAGGCTGTCCAGAAACCACCGCCCCGGCACCGGCGGGTTTTCCTTGGGCTCCCTGCAAACTCACTGCGAAAGACACATTTTTGCCCCATTTTTTCCTCATATAAACCTATTTTCCAAAGAACGTGTGTTTAGCTGGGAGGTTCCTGAGCAGTTTCACCCCTACCGCCCTGTGCTGAGGTCGTGCCACCCACCCCGGGAGCCACGTTTGGCTGCCCCCACAGTTTCTGCTATTAAATGCCCCCAGTAAAGCACATGCCACGAGGACATCCCGGCGCTGAGGCTTGCGTTCGCTCACGCACGGCGGTGCCGGCATCGCTGGCTGCCAAGCGGACCACGAGCTTCCCAGGGCGAAGCGGGGCTGCAAGCAAGCAAGTAGGAAGGACCAGCCCACAGCACCAGCGACCCTGCTTCTCAAGGGTGTAAAAAAGCATCTACCATCAGCATAATCAACCTTTTTATTTTCCTTTTGCCCTCCTAAAACTTAATGGTTCCTAAATCACTTTAAAATAAAGTGTCTGGGGAAAAAAATTTCTTCCTAAGCAAAGACTTGGACCGTCACAATTCGGAGTAAATGTTTATGGCTGAGCTATAAAGTGCTGGTAATGGAAATGCTGACAATCCTTTAGCCGCAGTGGTCCCAGCTGGCCCCTCTGATAATAAATTACATGAAATGAGGAGTAAACAGGACTTTCTGATTCACCAGGGCTATGTGCAACAGAGTGGTAAAAACAAGTCGGATTTTCAGCACTGCCTTTGTGTTATTTTTCCAGCTTCTATATTGACCCAATGGCTGGAATGTTTTAAATTAGCGTTGGGTGTGTGTTTAGATTTTATACTGTGAATATTTCAACATATATGAATCTTCAATACACCGCTGCTTAGCTTAGCTCAGGAAATTTGAAAATTATCGTGTATCAACTACACAGCTTTCATAAAAACATTGTTATATGATGTACCAGCCGAATAACAAGCTTAAATTTGTCATAGTACTGGCTGCATGCTTGCAATCAATTTAGCTTTGTACAAATGCAAAAATGTTCCCCTTGGGAATGTACTAGATACCAGATTTTCCCAGTGCCTATGGAACACAATAAAGGGATCAAAAGTGACCCAAAACAGCATGCATATGGATGTTTCGCTGCACAGTCTATTAAAATGTTCCCAATTTAAAATACTTCCGGCCAAACAAGTAAAAATGATTTAATACCCTCAGCACAAACTGGAAAAAAATGGGGAGCTCCAGTTTGGGAGCAGTGAATTCGCAGGTTGCCTGGGTAGAGTCCGGCCCAGCCAGGCACCGGCGCTCAGCCGCGAGCATCTCAGCTGCACAGCGTATGCTAATGAGTTTCATTATTTAATAATAAACAGCAGCATTTAATTTGTGCAACCATTACTATGCATAAAATACTTTAATTACACTGAAGGCTGGTGGAAATAAGCCAGTATGGGGTGAAGTTGAGTAGGAGGCTCAGCTCTCATCTGTGCACTGAAACGTGGCCGTCAGCAAAGAACAGAGACGGGGTTTTGCTTTTGATGCCTTCACTCACAGGTTAATTGTACACTGAAATCGCTTTGGTTTGGCTTGTAACGGGCAGAGGGGGGGCATTCTCAATTTCCTCTTGGTTGCGTCCACAAGAAGCTGCCGCTGCTGTCGGGCGAGGAAGGGTATCGCCGGGCGAGGAAGGGTGTCATCGGTCGATGGCTCCAGCTGCGCTCGTGCGAGCGTGCAAGTGCGCAAGCATGCAAGGCGACGGCAGAAAGCCCCTCTCCGTGCGACCATGGGCCCTCTTGGGTGGTGCAAAGAAACCGGAGTTTGGAGGAAATGAATGAAGATTTTTAGTGCACAAAATGTCGAGACTGACATTTCACCTATATTTTCAGGATATCACAACAATTTCCAGCCATTTCCTGCCTTACTCTAGATCAAACCACTCGGACAATTAGCAACGGTGCATGCAAAAAAAGCAAAAGTAGTTGCAGTCGCAGCCATTGTTTTAAAACATGCTGGGTGAAGACAAGCCATGGGTCCTTCTCCAATTAATCGCCGGCTGCTGTAGAAGCTGACCGAGGCCGGCCCCGGCACCGTCTGGTCGGTGTGGCCGGTCTGCACGGTGACGGTGCAGGCTGAATTCATGAGCCAGGACTTCAGCCCCGTCATTCTCTTGCACCCTGCATGCCAGAGCGTGCCGCCTCCCTGCAAACCATCCACGTTGCCCCCAGTTCCTTCCTCACCCTGGCACTTTTTCTCTTCCAAAATGCATCTTCAGACCTGCCCCCATTTTTGGTGAGGTTTTCCTTGCCGTCTGCAGGGCGGGGCATGGGGCTGTCCACTGGCACGGGGTTGCGGACGTCCCTGCGGCCACGCTGAGCCAGGAGGAGGCATGGCTCCAGCCTTCATCTCCTCCAGCATCCCTTGCCCAAACAGTCACTCCCCATCCTTCAGCTCAGGAGGTGTCTAAGTGAGGGATTTGTAGCTCTCCGGAGCATTCCATCTGCCGTGACTGTTCCGTGTGAATCCACACATAAACAATACCTTGTGTCATCACCGGCGGAGACATTAGTCCTTGGTACCCATGCGGCAGATGGGCTGGAGGAGTCTCATCAGCATCCTCGGTGTTGCCAAGCGGCTAAGTGGCTGCATGTGTTGTCACCACACAGGAGAGTAATTTTGGGACACTGCACATTGCCGGCTGAAAAAGCGATGAAGCGATTGAACTGGAGTGAAATCACAGCTCAGGGTTTATCCCTGGCTGGATAAATTGAGGCAGGACGTGAACCCCGGGATGGAGCCCGCCAGAAACCACCACTCGGGTTTTCCTTCACGCCAAAGCCTGTGCTTGTGCATCCACCTGCCCCAAAATTGGCTGCCCCCAAACCCAGAAGGATGCTTTAGTGCACAAGAGTGAAAAGTACCTTCCAGCTTTGCCAATGTTAGGTTTGCTCAGGAATTTTTCAAAAATTTTTTTATCAGTTAATCAAATCTTTCATGGTTAATTTCATCCATTACATTGCTTTTCTCAAGACAGTATTTTGAAATTGCTGAAAACTTTTATTTTAGCCTTTTCTAAATGAGAAGTAGCCATTTAAAGAAAAAAAACCCACCCCCAAACCAACCAAAAAACCACATTCAGCAATAACATACATGTGAAAAACCAGATTGCGATGAAAACGCTTGAAAGAAACTGAACTTTTTTAACTTTCTGATATGGGTCAGGGACATTTCAAGACCTTACAAATGTTTGTGGAAGGAGAAAACTAGCACCTGCCCAACTCCCTTATGATGCTGGTGTCTAGAAACGGGGGATGTGATGAGAACTCTCTGTGATAGCCATGGCCCAACGTGTCGGGTCCAAGGGTACCACCCAACTGCGTGCTGGGCATGGTGCTAGCACCGAGGTCCGTAGGCTTGTACAATACCTCCCACATACCCGGGGACCCACAGCTTTGCTGGCGGATGCAAGAAGAGGTCCCACCAGCTCTTCTGGTTCCTGCCTGGATGGAGAGTGGGGAGGGGAGGACACGGATTGCTCATCGTTGTTGCATCCCCGTTAGTTATAAAAAGCTTTTGACATCCAGGCTCCACGTCCTGGCACAAAGATGTGCTGGACTGAGCGACCTCATGGAAGTCACCGCGTGCGGCCGTGCCGGGAGCGGAGCGGCAGCAACATCCACCTTCCGCTCCTCCAGCCCGGGAGGGGAGGCATGGCTGCTAAAACCAGGCTAGCCTCCCAGAAATGGGAATTTGCACATCCCGGCTGGCCACGCTTGCCCCGTCTGCCCTCTGCTCGGCTGCAGGACCGGATCTGCGGAGCAGAGGAGAGCTCAGAAGAGGAGGCTGTGTCTGTGTCCATTTCACCTCTGAGAAGCTAGCACATGTAACTTGAATTTCTTCAAAGCCTTCCCAGCTCTCAGGGTTGCATTCAGCTGCCCAAGTTGATTGATAAAGGGGCATAAATGGCATCCCTACTGACTCTGTTGTCAGTTGCCACACAAATCGCAAAAACATTAAAATAAATTATAAATGTCTGGTTTTATAACAAATTCATACTTTACAAGTTTGAAAACTTCAGTTTCTTGTGGAACATATTTTCTTCCTGGAACCTTGTGCTTCTGCCTTTATTCATCAGAAATGTTTTAGTCTTAATTTAACATTATTCTGTTGCTGCTTTATGGATGAGAAACACACTGCTCTCTCCCCTGCTTGCATCTGCTGCGAAAACAAAAAGGACGATATTCTGCACCTGTCCCTGCTTCACAACCAGCTGAAACGAGATTCGATTCAATAGTCGCTAAACAAAGTGCAAGCAATGACTCAGTATGGAAATAAGACTTATTACTTTTTAACTCTATTATGTGACAGCACAAGAGAGCGGGCATGCTTTCTTGTACGGCGGTATATATATGGTGTGCCTATTTCAAAATCTTCCAATGCTTTCTCAACAACTCTGAGACAAAAGGAAAAAATACTGTATTTCTCTCCTGCGCATCTGTTCTATTCGCTATTTACATTTTTTAAACTTTAACTAGGCATGGTCAAAACACAAGAAAATGGAACAAAAATAGAGGAAAAGTCTCGAGTCCCAGGCTACAGCCAACCTGCGCTTGGATTTTCCCAGAATCCGCCAAACATTTAATAGAAACTTGTTTAATAGACCCCCAGAGGGGTGGCTTCCCCGGAGACTGTGACGTCTCCATCCCTGGAGGTTGTCAAGGCCTGGCTGGGCGAAGCCCCAGCTGACCTGGGCTGGCGCTGGCAGTAGCCGCGCACCCATCAGGATGCTGGGCTGGATTCCCTTCCAATCAACATTGCTATGATTTTGATTTCCTGCTGCTGCTATTATTAAGAAGGTTGAATCAAAACCATTGCTAAGTGTGGGGGTTGTAAGTACCATGGTCTTTGTACGCTGCTGATGGTTATAATCTACCAAATCCCATCTGCATTGCAGATGTGGTGTGCTGAAGTGGCCTAGCCACTTAACTCTAATTGCAGGTTGGAGCTTTAGGCTTTAGAAAGCCGAGGTTAATTTACTTACGATGACCAGATGATGGCGTTGCCTATTATTAGCCGTGTTGTAAGGACATTCCAATGGCACATTCAAAACTGGGAGCCTGATGAGACGGGCTTTTCCCAGTCATGCAGAATAAGTTTCCGTCTGAGGACACTTATAGGAAAAAGAACCAACCCTGAAACTACTCCTTGCCTTCAAAAACAGACAGAGGAAGAGTGGAAGAAGCTAAAAAGTTTGTGAATACAGCAAACAGATCAGAGAGAGGCATGATGTAAGGTACTTTGGTGCTGTTGCATCTTCATTTGTCTCTGCTACAGTTTTCAATGGGAAACAACCCTACTTTAGAAAAAAACATAAGGGAGAGAGAGACATTGCTGGAAAAGAAATTGATTGTGAGCAAAGATAAAGCAGGACACAAGTAGGGAAGACAGCGAGGAGAAGAAAGGGCAGGTAAGGAACATCTACAGGGGAGTGTTCATGGTGTTGGGGTTTATAGAATCATAGAATAGTTTGGGTTGGAAGGGACCTCTAAAGGTCATCTAGTCCAAACCCCTTCCATGGGCAGGGACATCTTCAACTAGATCAGGTTGCTCAGAGCCCCGTCCAACCTGACCTGGAATGTTTCCAGGGATGGGGCAGCCACCACCTCTCTGGGCAACCTGTGCCAGTGCTTCACCACCCTCAGCGTAAAACATTTCTTCCTTATATCTAGTCTAAATCTACCCCCCTTTAGTTTAAAGCCATTCCCCCGTGTCCTGTCGCAACAGGGCCTGCTAAAAAGTCTGCCACCATCTCTTTTATAAGCCCCCTTTAAGTACCGATAGGCAGCAATAAGGTCTCCCCAAAGCCCTCTCTTCTCTAGGCTGAACAACCCCAAATCTCTCAGCCTTTCTTCACAGCAGAGGTGTTCCATCCCCCTGATCATTTTCGTGGCCCTCCTCTGGACCCTCTCCAACAGGTCCATGTCTTTCTTATGCTGAAGGCTCCAGAGCTGGACGCAGTACTCCAGGTGGGGTCTCACCAGAGCAGAGTAGAGGGGCAGAATCCCCTCCCTCGACCTGCTTACGGTGTAGGTGGGAAGCCAGCAGAAGAACAGAGTGCTGAGTTTTCACTTTTGTTCTGATTAACTTCAACCATATGTCAGGCCACATTTAATATCTGCGTTTTGCCTTAACCATTCCTATCTTCTCCTTGACCTTAGTCTCATGGGGGAACTTTCTCATACTTTCTGGGAGTCCGAACTGCTGTGTTATACCCATACGTATAGTTGTAGTAGGAAGCGCATCTATAGGTACCACATGTCCGCTACCTGCGAAATGAAGATGGGTGCGACATATCGAAATGATGCTTCTTGAAACATTTCAACTCTGAGGATGCTGGAGCAAGAACTATGAAAACTTTAAAAAACTATGCAAACTTCTGTAGCAAACTTACCAATATCTGCTGTCCATCTTAACCAATCTAGGTTCCTTCTTCACTCAGATTTATATATTCATTAACTTCCAACAGAAGTTTGGTTTTCAAGTCTTTTATCTGTTCCCTGTCTTAAACAAAATCCGTTTTGTTACAGTGAATAAACCTAATACATTCCCAACTGCAGTAAACACAGCAATTTTTTTTGACTGCATAATATAGCTATTTAAAAAGTGCTAATTGCTTCTTTTGGAAAAAGTGCCTGAATGTTCTCGTTCCAGCACAGAACAAGCAGCATATCTACGGTGCTATCAAGATTGTTTATCTTCCCTGCCCCTCTATTCTTAATATTCTCCACTTCAGTTATTCTGAAGCCTGGCAGGCTCCATATAGAAAATTGGGCAAATGATTTGAAAAGTAGCCCTTTCAGAGCTGAGCTGAGTGTAAATTCACAAGTGAAATAGTCTTTTTACTGCACAGTTACACCGTCCTAATGTGGAAAGCCGTGGAGAGCCTTTCCAACATGCTGCCCTTGCTGACAGGTCATCTTTGTCCCTCGGAGAGGCACTGACGTCGTTATTTCTCTTCCCATTTGCACAACATCAGACTTAAATGCAGAAATATCCACCTTCTGAAGGGCATAGCTTGAAGGTAAAAAGGCAGTGAAGGTCTAAGGGCCTGGCTTTGCTGACCTCTCAACCGTGTCATCCAAGCACACACGAGAGGAGAAAGAGGATTTGCTTTTGGAAACCACTCTTCCAGTTTTCCAGCTTCATCTTTGATTCACATCTCATAAGCTCTTAACTGCCTGTCAAGTATTAAATACAAGTAAAAAGTGTTCTTTGTGGCCCACGGAATGATGTACTTCAATAATCATGCTTTACAATATTGACTGCTCCTGTTTTGTTGCTTTCTGCCCACAATTTCATCTGAAAGCCACCAACAGAAGTTCACTAGCTGTCAGCCAGTGTCTCCAAAGCTTTCTTCGGGTCTCAGGTTTATTGCTGTCCTAATATTTTGGAAACAGGATTCTCTGTTGAGGAATATAAGGGAAATGATGGCACTCACTTGCCCTAATTTTGTGAAGAATAAAAAATACTGGGACTGTCCTGGAGGACAGAGAGGCCACCTCCTTTTCCCATAAAATGCAAACGCTGCAGGGTACCTCTCAGAGTCAGACTCCTCCAATCCAGACAGCACACTTGAGCTGTAAATTAGCCTTGCCTCTCATTAGAAATGGCTTTGTGTCTTTACAAATGGGAGGTAAAATTCGCTCTCAAGTGTATTTGTTACAATAAAGTTGCAGCTTGACCCATTAGCTTTTTTTGAAGGGAAAAAATTATGTGGTTTTTAAGTCAAAGCGAGGACATGGAAATGGCCCTGGACTTTTCAATAGAGAAGACCAAGGAAACGTCTTCAACATTTTCCAGCCCATATTCATAAACACACCGTGTGAAGCAGCCGTTGGAGCAAACCGAGAGGTCACAACGGCAAACTGCCCCAGATGTGCCTGCTTTGGAGACCACTCAGTCTGAAAGAACTGGCATCGGGATACATTTCCGTACGCTGCAAGGAGAAAAACTGCTAAAATTAGAAAACCTGGATTAACGGCTCCTGGTCTTGTGGCCAGGCCACGGCCCATGGTGACAGGTCAGGGACCCAGACCTCACTGTGGGGAAGACGGGCACCGAGCAGAGACAGCCACCCCTGGGGAGACCCCACGTTGCATCGGTGCCTTTCCTTGTGTGGGGAAAGGCTGGGTTGGACAGGGGCCGATGCAAGGATGCCCGCTGCTCCTGACCAAACTCTAGAGAGGGTCAATAACAAAAGGCGAATGCCTTTTACGTTTTGGGACAAGTGCTAAAGGGCAACTCCAGCAGCTATGTCAGCTGCCACCCCAGCTCTGCGTTCAGGGCAAAAGCTTGTGTTTCAGCGGGATGTGTGCACAGCTGGCGGGCACATCTGCAGGCCCTTTGAAAATGCGTCCGCTGAGCTCTGCCCTACCCACACGCTGGAGTCGGTGGGGAACGAATACGGTCTGTTGCGCTCAGTGAAGGAAGCAGGGACCGTACCCACTCGAGGGAGGACGTGCTGCCTCCATCACCGACCGCGTTGCTGTCGTGTTCCTCCCCGCAAACAGGACACGCAGGTGTGAGTCAGGATGAATCAACTCCTGCTGGTAGCAGGGGACAACTTGCTCTGATTACGACCAGGCTGGCGGCTGGCTGAAGGACAGGCGGGCTGAGGAGCAGGTCTCGCCGGAGGCAGTGCTCCCACATCACAGCTGTCTGCCACAGCAAGAACACCTGGGCAACGCCGCAAGGATAAGCAAAAGCCATGCGCGTCCCTTGCTGCATGCTTGCTTTGTAAAAGGGGTGACGGAGTCCCAGAAATTTATATTAGCACCCATAAGCTACCCCTTCCCTCTTTAGCAGGGCACCAAACCGCCCTCGGCCTGCGGCTGCCTTTAAACTGCAAGTAAATTTACAGATTTTTGCCTGCTGAAATAATAATTAAAATGACACCAAAGATATAGGAAGAGAGAGAAAAAAGCCTGATATTTCAAGATGCAGTGGGCTCTCCTAACAGATGTGTTTGGACAATGAATGCTAATGTGCACATCTGTAAAAGCAAAAATAAAAGACTCCCCTAATAAAAAACCCCTGTAACATCCTGCTCACGCTCGAATGTGCCAAGGATAAGTGAAAGTCCGCACAAATGTCAATCAATCAAATTCATTTTGTTATAGTGGGTTTTAACCATTCTGTTTTGAAAAAAGATTACATGGGTGCCCTTGCCACTTCAATGTGGTTTTTAATATCAAGGTTAAGCAGCTGGTAATTATGCCGCGCGATGAGACTACCTGCGGCTCAGGCTGAAAACCATATCGAGATGTCAGACCGCTGCCGATACCCCCCTCACCGCGCCATCCGCAGCAAGTCTGAGACCTCCCACCCGGTGCCTGTCCGGGAGTCAGCCCCCCGCCAGAAAGGCGACGCACCCAAAAAGATGCATACACCAAGGTATAAAAAAAGCTTGCAAATCCTCCAGGCGTATTTTTTTTATATACATTACACAGCTGTAAATAGACGTTGGTAGCCAGAATAAATCATTGAAATGGGGTGTAAATTGGAATTAGGGAGCAAGGCTCTTCCCTGCAGCCGAGGACGGCGAGCCATGTGCCCCCAATACCTGCTGCCGCGGTACTGCTGCATCCCCATCCCTGGGTCACCTGCTGCCTCAGCGTGGCCCGAAATGCTCATTTTTCACTTGCAGGTACAGCAAATATTGTATATTTGTACCACAGCACAGAGGGGATTTATAGTCAACATTTTTAGGGGAGATTTTTTTAAAAAAACATCATTCGTTACAGTTTTGAAGCAGCATACATAGCGAAGACATCAACGGAGCTACATTATTTCACCTCACATCAGAATCTGAAAATATTACTGGGAAACTTTATTTATTCCTAAGTCAACTACCTCTCTTAGGAAATGCATGTATTTAGAGCAGCGTAGCTAAATAAAGTAACAACGACAGAAAAAAGACGGCGAGTTTCCGAGTAGCCCAGTACCAGGTAGTTTTCTCCCACCCCGCTGGCTGGTAACTGTTCTCCTGCCCAGTGGCTGAAGTGACTCATGCCTTCGCTTGGCTCTATTTTAAGGCACCAGAATATCCAGCCTCTGCCTGAGATGGGGAATGGTTGTCTGTAATGTAGATAATTTGTACCTTTTGGCTCCAGTCGCTTTCCTGTTTACTCTCAGCAATAAAACACAGAACGTCAGGAGCGAGTTGTTCTGGTACTTGAATTTCAACGTACGCGCTCGATGGGACCCCTTTATTCAGGTTTTTGTCTGTTCTGTGTCTGCTATACCTTGTTAGCCTCCTCCCTTTAAATAAAATCTGCCTTTAAAGCTACTGGTGATGCTTTACAGTGGAAACCACCGTGGAACTTGATGTTCTCTTTCAGCTTCTGCCAACCTTATTTCCCACACCCGTGTTCCCGCGAACCTGTTTTCCCATAAGCTACAGAAAGAGCTTATTCTGCATTATAAAACAGTATAGAAAAATACATATTAAGTGGATGGAAATCTTTAAGGATGAGCTGCAAGCCATTCATGCGGCTCCTGTGCACTTCAAAAAAAGATCTCAGATGGAAAGCAGCTCTGATCCTTTAAACAAACCCCAAAAGCCGCTGATGCAATGCAGCTCTCCCAGCAAACGTCCCGTGTTAGATGTTTCTTCTTCTCCTCACACCACTCCAGCACGCGGCGTACCATGAATAAATAGGAATTCTTTTCAATAATGTTTTGCAATGAGTTACAATGGCAAATCACCGGGGGTTCAGCCAAGAACCGTGGCATTTACTCTGCTTTGTCTGCACTTGATTTATACCCATCAAAGACAAAAAGTGGGTTGTGTACAAACAGTGAAGAGCAAATCCAAGGAAGGTTTCAAGGAGAAATAAGCCGGGAGTGAAGCACTGAATCTGAATTCTGTTCAGAGCAGGCAAAGAACCCAGGCAGAAATGGGGAGATACCTTAGAAAGGATAATTTCCAGGAGGCTGAAGGGCAGCGGGTGCCTGGTCCCATAGGAGGGAGCAGAACCGCATCCCCTCGAGCTGAGAGCCTCAGGCATGCAGCGAATGCCATGGGCTGCGGTCATTTTGGGGGTACCAGGGGTGCAGCCCTGCCGGCGATCAGCTGTGCTAAAGAGATGATGGTTGCTGTTACTTTGCCCCAGCAAGGAGCGTCCACACGCTGGGACAGGACACAGGGGCTCCAGGTTACCTGCCCAAAAGCTTGTGCAATTGAATGTCAGGGAACAGGAACACAATTTTCTAAAGGATATTCATAGTCAATTTTTTTTTCTCTCACTGTTAATGCAACCCGAAAAATTACTTATTCAGAATGAGTGAGAGGCTTTATTTAAGACTTCTATTAATAATGGAAATTTTGTAGTGGTTGGCTACCTGGACTGCATACTGATTGACAAAACCACTAAATGAAACCCCATTTTCAGAGAACCAGACATTGATACAAATTACAAGGCCCAGAGGGGTTGCTTTGCCATGAAAAACCGAGTGAAAAACTACCCGTGAAGTTAGGATTGCACCAAACCTTTAATTTAGGGGCCATTTAAAGCTGCGTTTAATATTGCAGGCACACTCCGTGGGCGGCAAAGGCAGCTCTGTGCCCTGTTTCAAAGAAAAGCCACGGCATCGCTGTCGCGTGTACGTCACACCACGGCCACTGTCCCGTCCCCCTGCGTGACTCACTCCCGAGCCTCCGCAGGCTTCAGTAATGCAGATTGCTGGCGACAATTTCAAACTATCCTCTGGATCTGCCTTGAAGCTTTAGAAATAGCAGTTAAGAAGCAAATCATCCCCGGAGAAGCTATTATCTACTCGTCTCATCATCTGATGCTAATGTGAGATCCTGGCAGACCGCGGCGCGCATCCATCGTTTCCATTCAGAAGTGGCGTAATGGGAGAGCTGTGAGTATAATAAATTGCCACGGATCCCTTTTCTCTCTCTCCCATCATGAGTACTTTGCCCTCCCAGCTGAGCAGAGACTGTAAATCAGCCCCATTGAAGAACTTCTTAGGTTTCTGCTCGGAAAAAAAAAAAAAAGAAAGAATTGTGCAAACAAGGCTTCGAGCTCTGGCAAACAGGAATTTCCAGTCTGAGCTGCCCCTCGTGCTGTTTGCGTGGTGGTTTGATCCAGCCTGAGCCAAGCAGGGCAGCTCGGGGCTGCGCTGGTGCAAGCATCTGGCCCTCCTCGGTTCCTGCGTGTCCCCACTACTGCATTGCCCCATCGAAATCCCAGATTTGATTTATTCCCCTGATTTTACAAAGCAGAAGGATTGGAACAGGCCGTTAACGTCCATATTTATGCCTTGCATTATTGCCTGTGGGAGCAACCTTCTTGTTAACATAGGCAACACGCTTTTAGATGAAGAACCGCAAAACACAGAATTTTAAACGTACACATTCCTATGAGAAGTATGGATCGAGTAACTTGAACAGAAGTCACTGCCCTCAGTATTAAAAAAAAAAATCTAGCCAGCCTATTCACTGTTAATACGAGATTTTAGAGTTTTACCTTAGCTTAAACTGAAAAGAAGTCTTGCCATGAATTCAAGACTGGTTTTTACTGCTTAAAATTAATCGGCGACACAACCATTTCAAGACAGTGTAGGAAATTAAGCAAAAATTGTGTGTTTGTTAGTGATCAGTTTGAAAGATTTCAGTTCACCATTTATGTCAGTGGAGTTGCGGAGATATTTTTTTCCCTGACAATTACAAAAATGTATGTTCTTGACAGGGCCTCTCTCAAGAAAACGGTAAAAAAATGTGCTTTGCAACGTTCTTGCATGCCAAGATCGACACACAAAATAAAAGGAAATGTTCAACATGGAAGGAAACAAGAATAAAGAAAAATACCCCTATTCTGATTTTGTAACAGGTATTAAATGGATTTATTGGGGAGCTCAGGAAGCATCAAGGGTCTCCCCTTGGGAACAACCGTATCCGAGCTGCGGAGATGGGCATGTTTGGGAGCGCAGGGTGGGCAGGGACCTTAGGAGACCTCCTGGACCTGGGTGGAGGCAGACTCAGCCCTCGGGTCCCCCATCCCCATCCCCGCACAGGGACCATCTCCCGCAGCCTGGGCTTACGGAGCGGGGCAAAGCTCCCCTGGTTTCGGGGCTTAATTGCACAAGAAGGACCCGTGAGGACTCTGCTCTCCACGTGTCCATTTTCTCCTGACCTGGCACCTGAATTCAGAGCTCACAAGATGATTATTCCATGACTCCTCTCACAACAGCTCATTGTGCATCTTTCTCAGGTGAAGCTGCTCAGGCTCTGCCGGTGCAATTTTACCGAATGAATGGGAAGAGGTTCATTGTTAAGAGAAAAGAAGCTGAAAAGTTGCTGAATAAAAAGAAAATCACAAAAACCCCCAATTGTTTTGGTCTCCCCAGGAAGAGGCAGAGGGTTGCTATCAATCGCCCACGTGTGCCCCCGTCACTACTATCAGCGTTAACTCTGTGTGCCCACAGGGGTGCTCAGGGTCCCGGGGACGCGGTGCTGTCATCTTTCAGGACTCAGAAAGGGCTTTCACCCCCAAACTGGAGAGAGAATAAGCAACAAGTGGCATCCCTGGGGCCGAGCTTTGCCAAATTCCCCCTCCACTCGCCCCACAACCCCCATATAAACTTGACCTTTTTGTCCAAAACCCCACACCTGGAATATCTCAGTGAGCATTATTGATTGTTGTGTTCTTTCCTTTCCCTGTGTCCCACCAGGGACGTAGCCCTCGGCCAGACACCGCCTCGGCAGGAGTTTGGGATCTCCCTTTCCTTAAGTCTTTTCCAATTTGCTCTTCTCTGGAAGAACACTGCTCGGTGCTGGTCAATCAAAGCAGTTTTGTGCAAGGCCTGGCTTATTCCCCCAAACTTGGGTCTGAGATGCTGATACACACAGTGCTCCCCTCTACACCGGTAAGCTGTAGCAGCACATCCATGAAGACCCACTAGAAGGCAGCGTTGGAGAAAGCTTCAGAGGAACTTCTTGTTCTGAAAGCTGCAGGTCAACAAACCAAAGGAGTGGATTTTCTAAGACAGGGACGCCTGTAAAAAACACGAACTGCTTCATCCTAAGTTATTTCTGGCAGATTTTGCATGAGTTGACTGCAGGAAGAGGCATGGAGCTCAAACTTCATCCCTGCCAGGGAAATCCAACAGCAATATTTTAACACTGGAAAACACAACTTATTTCACGCCTGTTAGAGAAACGCCCTCAAAAAGGATCCAAAACTGAGATGCGACCTGCTCCGTGCTGCCCACGCAGATCAGGCTGCTGGGACACCAAAGACATCCAGTTGAAGTAAGCACCAAAATGACACTGAAGGGAGCCCAGTTTGCCAACAAAAACCAAGGATGGAGTTTCCAACCTGTTGCTAGAAAGACAAGTGGCTCCTCTGAATTTCTTGGCAGTGATCCCTACTCCTGCAGAAAGGCTTGTGAGCCAGATCTCTGCATTTTTCAGTCAGGCAGCAGCAGCAGATATTTGATGAGCTCTATGAATAGAGTTGTTGATTCACTGGAAAATACAGGAAAAACCGGGGAAAAACAAATCAAGTCAATTTAAACTGCTGACACGTTTTTGTGTTGGTGAATGAAATGTAAAAAGTGTTTTGAAGCATCGCAATAACTTGGTAGCCCACACAGAAGAATGAAATTCTAGTTTGACGTTAAGCATGCTTGAAATAAAAATACCAAGTGTGATTCCGTATACAAAGCCTTTTTGAATAAAAAAACCCCACTTTTTGGAAAGTTTCTGGAAATGGAAATATTGGGTGATGGTTTTCAATGGGAATAGTCTGAGGAAAATGAAAATATAATTCATTAAATCTCTCATCTTGAATTAAAACATATAAATATTTTGAGTTAAGAATTTGTCCTTGCTCTCGTGGCGGGGTGTGTTATTCAAGGGCAACTGGCGTACAGCAAAATGGAATTACAGTCCTAAGCACTGATGCAACTTTCCCCTCTCCGCTTTTGCCAATAAACATGTATGTCTAGAGGTTTGGCCAAACATATGCTGCAAATCGAACAGAACTCAGGGAACTTAGTTCCTATTCAACGTTCAGGAGGCTTTTAAAATGCTGCATTTACAAGAAATTATTCTGTTTGGGGAGTATTTGTTGTGACATGAAAAATCAGCAGTGTTGAAGGGATAAAAATTCAGTGTTTGTATTGGAATGCACGAGTCCTCCCGGGGTCTCTGAGCAGGAACGACAGACTGTTAAGCTGTAATAATCTACCTCGCCTTAAAAAAAAAGTCCTATAGGGGGATAAAATTGTTCTGGAATTATTTGCTTGTCGAAATGCCAGGAAAAGATTTTATACTCTTCAAAAAAATTATGTTCAGCGACATTTCTTCAACTGAAAGACTTTGCAAGTGAAAACCAGTGCGTGCTGCCAGCGCAGTTATGAAGGCTTTGCACTTTTAAGCCAACTCCTTTTAACGCATTTTACTAAAAAGTTCCTTTTTTAATGCATCTCATTCTGAGCACGTCGTTACAGAGCAGAGCTAAGGGGTTTGGGTAGCCTGATTTTAACTTAACGTGTTTGGCTTTCTCTTAATTTTCCCCCGAAGTGTGAACTCCCTAAATTTATGATGCTCATTTGGGAAATAATTAAAACAGCCCTCTCATGTATATTCTTTGAATCATTAAAGCAGGTCCTCCACCTTGGCTTCATCATCTCCAGGCATATTCATAAAGCGAACGTGCTCCAAATGAAGTCCCAACCTTTACTCAGAAGAGAAAGGAAACTTTCCCATCCTGACGAATGTTCATGCCCACGTTACAATATTATTAATTACTTTGCTATACATTAATCAGTCTCCATCTGAGGCCGATATTTAATGAAAGGCAGCCAAGCATCAGAAAAAACAACTGATGAATAAACTCATAAAGTCTCATAAACCCCTGAAGCCACCGGTGGAAAGGTCTGCTCCGAGGTGCAGTGTTTCTCCTCTTTTTCTCCCACTTCTTTAACTCTTCACCTGTCCTCGTAGCACAAATCAGGGCTATTTTCTCGTTAATCCTGTACGCAAGAAAGGGCGTTGGTGCCACCGGCTGCTGCTGCCGGCAGAGAAAGCTGCAGCCCCACCAGCAAAGGAGCCAGCGCTCGGGGACCGTCACCCCCGTGCCGGGCTCCGGAGGAGGTTGTGCTCCATGAAAACCCCTGTGAATATGCCCTGGCTGAAAGCACCGACCGTAACACAGTGCTTTTCCTGCGCTTTATGGATAATCATTTACTGGGCAGCTCAACCAGTTCTGCAGGGCTGCCGGCACTGCATGCTGCCCGGTGACCCAAGCCGGGGCTCAGGCAGGTCTCTCCCGAGGCCGGCGCTCGCTCTGCAGAGCGGTTGTTTGCACGGAGCCACGCTGGTGTGGCGTAAAGCGTGGTTAAATATAAGATACGCTGCATTTGGATTTGCCACCTCCCCTACCTCGCTGAGGTTTTTCCCTTCTCTGTGTGTTCTGGGAGTCTGTAAATAGTCTTCAGTGCTTCCCAGGAGGCTGCTTTTGCAACTGCACATCAAATGTGGTTTTTAACATAAGATGTAGAGGGCGTTTCCCATGGTCTGGCCACATGAGATGGGACAGGGCAGGCGGTCCCTGCCCCGCGCTGGAGAGGCTGGTTGGGAGCAGGAGCCACAGCGGCACCGCACCGTAACACGGCGAGCGTGAATAAAGCTCGTCCTGCTGCTTGCTGCCTTTATCTCATTTCCACTTTGGGAAACTTCCTCTGGGGCTATTGGACAAGCAGGAGAGAAACGAACCAAGAGGAGGCCACTTCTCTGTGAAGCTTTGTTGACAAAATCGTTATTCCCATCTTCATCCCATCGAACGTAGTTCAGGATGCTGAGCCCAAACTCAGTGCAATTAGGGTTGTATTTGCTCCCCTTGTGTGTTCGCATTTTCATATCGTCTTTAATTACATGACTGCATCTAGTTTTTAGCAACGAACTCAGTCTCTGGCCTCCTTCAGTCCCCGCACAGCCCGTCCTCACTTCACGAGCCGCCCCGCAACATTTTGTTTGCTTCACTTCCCAGGGTTCCCCCTCCTTCCCCACCGCACGGTGCTCGGAGCGTGCTCCAGGCAGCGCGGTTACGGGAGCTCAGCCCTGAGCCAAGCACATCCCCAGCCTCAGCACCGGGAAGGAACACCAAAATTATGGTCCGGCCATAAAACGCTACAGTTTTGGTGGGTTTCTTAGCGCCGCCGGGGAATGACGTGTTGGGGAAAGGGGGATGCAGCTCTTGGGGCGCCTGGGCAGTGAAAGCATCCCGGGATGCGGGGATGTCCCAGCTACACCCTTCCATCACCAATACACATGCCTCCCGACGCTCCCACAGCAGCGGTGCTGTTTGACTTGTGCTTTCTACAAATTCCAGGGAAGAGAGAAACACAAAATTCAGGCATTTAAATCACAAGCCCTTGCTGCGCTTGCCATCCTGGATTTCCGTTACGGTTATTTTTCTATAGAAAAAAGACCATTTCTTCTCTCAGATAAAAAGTTGTGGGTTTTTTTTAAAATGAAAATTAAATAAAGAGGTAACTTCCATTCATCAAGTTTTGAATGAAAAAGTAATATTCATTTAGACCTCACAAACAAAAAAAAAGAACGAGAAAGCGGGCAGGAGCGCAGACCGCTCAGCCTGGCTCCCCAGGGCACGACCGCTCTCCTCAGGATGGACCTTCCTGATGCTGGGAGTCTTCCAGGTCAACAGAAAATATCCATATAGGGAAAAGAGGTGCACTCGTCAGCCTGAAAATTAAGTTTTCTAGTTTCATTAAGAATTTAACCCAACAGACACACCAAGAAGTCATTCCGTTTCTGCTCGTCGTTAAATTTGGGCTAACTGCTGCAAAGAAATAACTCACCCATCCACACTCAAGAGGTTAGTGAGGAATTGATTTATTAAGGCTCAGTCAGAAGACAAAAATAAACCTGAGGGTGGCCGAGACAGCTGGGACCTGACCTGACCCCAGAAACTGCCAGGACACAAAGGGACCCTCCGCGAAGCGGTCCCGAGAAACTTAACCAGGCCCCAGTTCTGCTGCCGGCTCTCTAATTTCAGAGGCTTTGGGAAATTCAGGTGGTATCGCGGGGACCGGAGGGAACGGTCACACCGAGTTTCCAGCGCACGTGTGGTATTAGCAGATTCGGCAATGTGCAGGTTGAAGTAAGAGCCCCTCTCCTGCAGTCCCTCCAAAACTGCATCGACTGCATAAACCCTCCTGGTGTCACACCGCAGGGTGGGCTAAGTGGGACACCCAGCCACCCATCCCAAACCTGAACACCTGTGTACAAACGAACAACGGCGAAAATGCGACATTAAGGCACATAAAAAAATGCCCAGGAAGTAGAAATTGGAGAAAGCGTGGAGAAAAAAGATTCAGATGTGGTGGAGGAGCCTTCGCGCTGCCCTGTGGTGGCACCAAGCCATCGAGTCCCCTCGCGTGTAACAACAAATTGTGCCAAAAACTTCAAGAGGCTTTTTTTTCCCTCTCCTTTAAATAATAATAATAAAAAAAGAAACATTAAATTTTTAAGTTAGGTTCCATAGTATTAAAAGTGCTTTTCCTTGTTGGATGCTGCAGTGCTCTGGGTGCCTGTCCTGCAGTGCAAGTGTGGTCTCCATGCCGTTATGCAGGGTGTGCACGGTCCCTGTGCCACCGTGCAAGGGGTGTGTGGTCCCCACGCCACCGTGCAAGCTGTGCGTGGTCCCCGTGCTGCCGTGCGCGGTGCGCATGGTCCTTGCGCCATTGCACAAGGCGTGCGTGGTCCCCGCGCTGTCGTGCAAGGTGCGCATGGTCCCTGCCCCGCCGTGCAAGAAGTACAAGACAGCAGCGGCTTCTCCGTGACACCATTTCTTGCACAGACACAGAGGGGAAATGCACGAGAGCTGCTGTAAGATCCTCCCGGCGCAGCTCAGGCTCATCGGGCGGCCCTACCGAGGCAGGGCAGGCAGGTGCAGCA
>NW_008825073.1:3819942-3828608 GCF_000699105.1 Pygoscelis adeliae | reverse complement strand
GCTGCCCTGCGTCAGCCGCCGGGCCAGACCCCACCGCACCGCGCGGCCGGCGGGGAGGGGAAAGAGGCTTTGCCAAGAGACAGAGCGGGAGGAACGCAGCCTGGGGTGGGATGGCTGCCAACGCCGCCGATGCCTGCGTCACGGGAGAGGCTCTCCGGGCTCAACATCTGAACCTCCGGGTTTTAAGACAAAGGGCTTTTATTCACTGGGAGACAAAGAAACCCCAAAAGTCCAGGCTGCCGGGGGCAGAGGAGGGGGCCGCCCGCCCGGCCTCCCCTCCTGCTGCAGGGCCCCGTGGTGGCACCTCCATCCTGCACCCCGAAAACAGCCTTTGAACAGCTTTGAGGGAAGAAAGGGCATTTAAGCAAACATACACTGCACTCCTTTTCAGACCTCTTAATGAGCCTTGGAAAGCAGCTTCGATGAGGATATAATAACCGAAGGGCAAACCATCCTATTGCAGTGCCTATTTTGGATTTAGAAGATGGGACGGAGGCGAAGTTTGGCTTCCCCCTCACCCCCCGTGAAGGGCGGCAAGGCTCCGAGAGCCGGACGGTGCCCCCCCAACCATGGTTGCAGGCAGTGCCCCGCACACGTGAAGCATCGCGCCAGCAGCTGATGGGTGGATGGAGGAGGGTGCTTCGGGGTTTTCCAGGCTGGAAATGAGCGGCGGGATGACACAGCTGTCCTGCACGTCAGGGCAAGGCAGTATATTTAGTCCACACAGTGCTGAAATGCATAAAAATTACCATTTAATTCTAAAATATCTGCAAAAATTACCGCTGAAAAAAATACTTTACAAAATGCATTTCCAAAGTGTGTGGGAAGAATAATTGAATTGTTCTCCACCACATCGGTATTTTATAACATGTATTATCATACATGACCTAAACATGTGATGATATAAAGTATATGACGTAACACCTATGATATAATATCTACGGGAGCGACAGCGAAGGGTGGTTTGACGACGGTGAAGCAGCTCTGAAGAGAGCGTAATTTCTTCTCGCTCATGCCTTTTGATGGATGTACTGAGCAGGGCGGCTTCAGCAGCTGTGCAACACGAGTTTAATTTTGTTCTCTGTAACCAGCAAGGCCAAGAAAAAAAAGCCCGTTTGTTCCTGGGGCCTGGAGTATGAGCACTGTGTTAAAAAGCAGATATTCATTCACATCCGAAAGGGATTTCCATTTGGCCCATTTGAATCAGCTCAATAAAATGAAATGTCAAGTCAGTCAAGAGATTAAAGAGGGGGAAAGCCAAAATACTGTACTGCGAGAGCGATACATGGCAGGATAGGCTTGAGAGAGCGCTGAACGGCAAGGGACGGGCTCACCGCAGGGAGGCTGTCCTTAACTGAATGCCTTGTAGTAGCTATTTTTGAGTATTGAACCGCCTGTGCCTGATGGGGTGCAAGGGCTTTAAAGCCTTTGTGCAGCGTGTGCGGGAAACGCGGCCCCGCGACACTCCCCGACCCCTCCCCGCTCGTATCTGGGACGGCGCAGGGTCCCCCTTATCGAACTTCGTCATTTAACCGCTTGCGGGTGACGGTCAGCATCTGCACGACGCCAAGGCGGCCTTGAGCCAACGCCGGTGCTGTCCATCCCGCGGCCGCAGGCGCCGCTTGCGTAGGAAAAGCCCTGTTTGAACAACATTATTGCTGCGATTTAACAAAAGGGCAAGAACAGTGATGAAAAAAGAGTAGCTCTTTGTTTTGCAATAAATACCCCTTAAACATAGGCATGACCTCCCCCTCGAGCTGAGTCTCACCGCCTGGACCGACCTGTGTCCCGCAGCGGCAGGAGGGACCTCGCTCGGAAACCTCCCGCTCGCCACCCGCTCCGGTGCTGCTCGGGGAGGCCGTGCACAGACCTACCGCCCCGGACAGCATTTTTCACACAGTTTCCCAAGAAAGCATTAGCTGTTCCTCTCCTTTTGCCCAGGAAAACGGTATTTTGGAGCCAGGTCGGGTGATGATTTGGGTGACAGACCCCCAGTGAGCCCTCGGCCTCGGCCGAGGTGAGGGTCTCCGTCCTGTCCTGCTCGGTTTATAAAAGTTCCTACATTCAGTTTATAAAAGTTTCCCTTTTTATAAAATGATCCGCTTGAATCAAAAAGTGATTTTCATTTTACGTTGAAAACTCAATCTTAAATTTTTTTTTTTGTCTTTTTAATGTCTAAACTATTTAGTAAGTAATGCAAAACCAACGTAAGAGTTTATCTTTTTTTTTATTAAGACAATCCCACAGCTGGAAAATGAAACATCCTAGATTACATAAGTGACTTCAAAAAAACTCTAGAAAAAAATCTTTACAAATTTACATTTGTACAATACAAAAACTAACAGCTCATTGCATATAAATATTACATTTGGTCTGCCAACAAGTGGCATCAAAATCCCTGAAGTATTCATTTAAAGGGACCTGAGATAGCGGATGTGAAGATATGGGCATAAATATCACCTGGGGGGGAAAAAAAAAATCAATATAGAAAGTAGACATAATTCTAATAGTTTTGTGCATTTTTGGAGTATTTTAAGTCATCCAGAACACGAACTGGAGAGCCTAAATCACGTGAATTTCATCGCTCCAACATCAACTGGTATTTCTAAATGAAGTCTGCTCTAATGATCCATGGAGGAATGAATAGCCTATATTAGTATTTCTAGAGAAAAATAATCATCAGGCTTTGATTTCTGAGTATATCCGAGCAGCCACCACTCTCCGAGGAGGCATTTTCAGGAAGAGAAACGGAGGATTTTGATTTCATCTGCCAAAGAGCGGTGCGGCCGCGAGGCAGGCGGGAACACCAGCCCCGCCTGCGAATATTCCGGCGGGACCTCGGCTCCCCCGGCCCCCGGAGCAGCTCCTCTCGCCATCCTCTCTGCTTCTCCCAGACCCAGAAATCGGGGAGATACGCAGTGCTTGCCAATTAAAAAACCAAAACCGGAGAAACTGTTCTTCATTGTCCACCGGTTTCAATATTTTCCAAATATTTACACGCTCGTCAATTCCCAACTGCGGCTGCAGTTATCTACCAGGAGTATTAACTCGCAAGCGCAGCACTAAGCTGCTCGGTTTTACTTTAAATTCTCACAAACTCTTATCAGGTACCCACATCCATGCACATAAATGTATTTAAGCACCATTTTTATAATACTAGAGTTAAGGCTGTGACAGCAATTCCACTGGAAATCTAATTGTTTCAGGGATTCATAGCACAGTTGTGTACGCTTGCTGTGGGCTGAACGTGACATATTAAAAATGTACAAGCTTCCAACAGGTCTTTGCATTTCTAATACTAAAAAAGACAACTTTTAGACTAAATTTTGCAGGCTGTTACTTACTGTACATAAAGGAGTTTTTTTTTTTCCCAATGTGTAAACCTCTGATATACTAATATTTGAAAATTATCTATCGCACATGCGCAGTAATTTTCTATAATACATACTTGTAAGAACACAATGACAGCTCCCTACAATACTAAATATAGATTTATCCTCGGATTGTTAACTGCTCCTTCAGTCTATCACGTAAATAATTAGCGTTTTATAAAACTCTGCATGATGGTTTTAAAAAATAAAATAAAATCAAGACATGTAAACACACAAATACATTTTTAAAACATTGACTTCATGACACAGACCAACGATAGCAGGACACGCCAAGTCAGGGCTGACAAGACATCCTTAAACCTACAGCTACGCAGTTTTCCCTGTCATTCACCGCTCGGACTAAAGATGAAATATTCATCAAGTTCTTATCAAAAATTAGTGATTTAAACTCGTTTTCTCATGTTAATACTGTGTGACTTCGAACGGTTGTCAAAGACATTCCAGAGACGGCCAGGAGCAGCCTTTTCAAATGCTTGACAAGGTTCATCTTGCTTTTTGCGGTCAAGAGAGCCTCCAAACATCGTCAAAAGCAATACATCGCAGTCGGTCTTTCCGCATTTTTTAAATTACTTGAACACTCTCTTTACCACGCACGCGGTGTCAGTTCTTTTCAGTGCTTTAGGAACTACACAGTCGTCCTGCTTTCGTGCAGGAGAAGCAGCTGAGGTGTACGTTTACGAAAACGTTCAGGGGAAATTAAAATACGCAACGGGACGTAAAATTTTAAGCAGCCAAAAATCCTCCACAAATTATTTCTGTCTAGCTTGTTCCTCTGCAGGGTGGGGGCGATCGGGATAAGGGGGTGGCCTCTGCTTCGTTTACGGAGAAAGGAGTGATAGAAAGACAGGGAGGAGTGATAAAACCGCCCAGACCCATCTAAGTTCAAGCACCGACATAGAAGTTCCACGGGTTATTTAAAACAGAAATATCTCGTGAGGCTGGAAGCACACGACTTCTACAAGGGTTACATTAACTGCAATTCACATAGCAAGGGGGAAAGAGAAAAAAAAAAGGAGTAACTCAGTAGACACGGAGCGCACGCGTTAAGGGACGCCAGGTGGGAGAAGCGTTGTTTTACGGCGCCGTGTGTAAGGCAGCGCGGAGGGAGCCGTCCCGCCGCCGTGCCTCCCTGCGACCACCGCCATCAGAGCAAGGGAAGGCACGTGCTGCCCCGTCTGACCTGGCAGCACTTCCACGCGGGGTGCGGGTGGCCACCGAGGCGCAGAGCGGCCGAGAAGCCAGCCCGCAAACTTTCCATCTTCATTAAATCCACCTCCAGCAATTTGGGAACGTTGCTAGCAAAGCAAGGCAGATATAAAAAACATGGAAAGTCTTGGGGGGAAAAGAGGGATAGAAAGAATTAAATCTTACAGTCTAGCCGAAATAAAATTCATCAAGATACCACAAGTTTCCAAAAGAGTATCCTAAATAACCTACAGGGGCAATAAAGGGAAGCTAAAGAAAGAGGGGTGGAGCGTGGCAAAGAGGAAAACAAAAGGTGATGGAGAAAATAAAAAGCAGGCAAAGTTTGGGCTGAACCGAGACAACAGCACGTCGCTACTGCAGAACAAACTTCATCATTCATGCCCTGGTTCGGGAAGAAATGGGAGCGCTACAGGGACAGCAGATTTGTAGCCAGGAGAAATCCGAGAACAAAGGTGCACGCGAGACTTTCAGCCCCATCTCCACAGAGGACGGAGCGCATGGGGCTCACGCTCCGCTGCGAGTAAAGCCCCTCGGGGCGCGAGCCCTCTTTTCCAAGGTGTCTCCGAATGCCCTCAAGTCCCCCGGCAACTCGGGAGAGGGATCATGCACCACCGCACATCTAGAGAAAACTCTGAAGCACCGACGCGCCCGAGAATTAATCCTACAGCAGCAGAGGAACCCCTGGCCTGCCCGCACGCCTTGTTAGCCTTCAGGAAGCCGATACATAGCCAGACCTTCAAAAACCCTTTTCGTAGGCAGAGTTTTGGAGTTTTTTGTTAAAAGTGCAAGGAGAGAGACTGTGCTCCTGACTCTGCAACACGCACCGGGCAGTGCAGCCTGCTGGGAGCTCGGCCACTTCGTGGGGCGCACCCAGGTTTTGGATCAGGGACCGAGGCGGTACAAGGTTTAAATCATTTTACTGCTTCTGCTGCACCCGTTGGGTTGATGCTAAGTTTTCTGCAACCGTTAAGTGGCTCCTAATAGGAACTGGGTTTTGAGAGAAAGTGTCCAAGTTACTACGCAATTATAATTATTCCACAGAACAAGGCTATGAGAAACCAATTGCCTAACTCAGAGAAAGAATCCAGATACAAAACCAAGAAAAAAATGACATCTCTAAAAACAAGTTCTTTCATGCTTATAAAAAGGTTCTCGTGCACAAAAAAAAGCTGCTTTTTTTTTTTTTACAATAAGCAATAGTTCTGTTGTTCTAGCACACCCTGCTGTCTAGCTCTTAATCATGTAACACATTTGATTAATACTTACGCCACAGCAAAGTGATGCTTCACTGTTATCTTCACAGTACTTCATTACATAGAAAAGATACATTTAAGATCATATTTAATATTATTCTAATTGCTGCTAAAATACACAAACTTATAAAATGATTTCTCCGGAATCCACGTGTTTTATCTCTCCCCAACCCCTACACAAAATAAATAAGTAAGTGGATTTTCGGCCAGTCAGAAATATATGAAAAGCAGTTCTTTTGCATTTCAAGATTTTCAGGCTTTAGAACAGAAACCATAGTGTTTACATTAGCTCAACAGGACTGATCTAAAAGGGGTATGATTCTGACTATGGACTGATGCATACATGCTATTCCTGGTTACCATATGTAGAAGGACCAATCAGTCAAAGAAATAATACATTTCTTATAAATATATATGTGTGTGTATATATATACATATATATGAGAGAGATGATAGGACAGGAGTTTATATGTTAAAGCCCAATACAGAACTAGGAGAGCCTCTGCACTTTTTCCCCCCCATCAAAACACAACTGAATCAAGTCCAGAAATGCGTTACGGCTGATGCAAAACATTCCTTAAAAAATGAAAAGTGTGATTTTTGTACTGTACCATAAACTCATATGGATGCTCTGAGCAATTTAGGATATACTCTCCTCCATCACAAAACTAAACCTCTGCATTTTTTCAAGTCATTTTGCATCTAACTAGAATTTTTGGAAAGCGAGATAAAATAGCTAGTGCTTAGTATAGAAAGCCAAAAATTAAATTCCTTCTGCATCTGAGAATATACATGGGTCACTCTTTGCTGCCTGAGGTTTTCCAGAATTATTGACCAAGCTGTGCACAGAAGAACTTAAGGATATTGGATGAAAGTTAAAAAAAAAAACCAAAAAAACCAACCAAAAAAGCCAACCCTTGAAAAACTCCACCAAAACTTTCTAGTCTCTTTTTTCGTTTGTTCTCTCTGTGTAATCTAACTCACTCTTAGCCAAGCTAGAACTGTCAGATTCGTTTAGACAACGGGAGAAAACTTGAAGTCCCATATATTCTCCAGCCAGACCCTAGGACGTAAGCGGCTGCTCACCTCCAGCTCGGCCCACGCCAAACACCTGTGTCTGTTCACCGAGGAGCAAGGCTACAAATGTCGCCACGTACTGTACTATCACTACCAAAATGGTTTCTGTTTTCAAGTTAGCATTTTTCAGGATAAGAGGAGTACAGTGCAACACGAATTCTCTTCTGGAAGCTTGAGGCACAAGGGTCCGTCTGGAGGATGTGAGCAGGAGCTTATCCGTACTGCCAGCCACCAGAGGTACCAGAGCTCCGTCCAGCTCCCTCGTCACCTTCAAGGGGCAAATTAAACCAAACACGGATTTGCACCGGGCAAGTGGCAGCAGAAATGTGTGGGAGACAGTCGGCCTATCCGCACAAACAAATCACCATCTGCTGAAAACGTTATGCTTCTGAAAACTCTGAGAATTACTTAGCTTTGTTTTCATTGTGTCAACATAATGAAGATACAGTTACTCTACAACTTCGCGAGCAATTCCATCCCTCTACGCTCCTTCTTGCCTCTTCTTCAACACGTACTGAATAACAGCATCTATTTTCTTTTAAGTTTCCAGTAGTTGTAAATAGAGGTAGCTGAGCTACTATTAAAAATCACGTTATGCTTTGAAGAGGAGGAACCTTTCAAATGTTGAAGTTACCCCTTAGCTGCACAATCTCTATTAATACTATAAAAATATGAGAGGACAAAAAGAAAATAGATGCAAGTAACTTTTGCATTTGGCACCTTTTGTCTAGATATTCATACTTCTCAAGTATTCTCTTTTTAATAAAGTTAATGCACACATAGGACACACCACATCAAAGGTTTGCTACATATTTACAAGGCACCAACCCTTTGTCACTTTTTACATGAATAAAGAACCGATAGAAAGCACATCAGGACCCCCGTAACTGTAGTATAGACATACTTCAGTTCAGCACAATTCATGAACGTTTGGCCTGGGAAGATTAAAATAATCCAGATCCTTCTTACAATATAGAAACTGTAAACATTTTATAGCTGCCTTTAGGATTGGTGTATTGTGCAAAAGTTATAATTATTACTGTGTATAAGGATTTATGGCAGAAACCACATAAAAACTCTGTAAGAAGGTGCTATTTCTATAATACAAAAACAAAACAAGGGAGAGAAGTCATAATCGTGACTCAAAATGTCATGTTCTTACTGAGAAGCTGGAAGCCTCTTTAATGTGATGAACTAGTAGTGTGTGGGGAAGAATTTTTGTAATTTAAGGCCTAATGAATAAGGCTTGTTTTGACCAATGAAGTGTGGCGATCTGAAGTTTTAAAACAAACGCAAACTGACATAATGGAAAAGCACCACTGTGAAACGTGAGTGGAGTCCCCGCACAACTTGCTTGGTAGATTTTCTGGTAAAATCCCTGCAGTAGAAGGCCATTGAAGTTCTTTTAAAATTGTTCCAAAGTTTTTCATCTGTCAATAATTCCATCCCATGAGATGGCTGACCCTGGCTTTTTCTGTCATTTTCCGCACCCTGCCTGACCTGGAAGTACCAAGGTTCAAAGGATCCTCGGTGTGCACAAAATTATCATTATCGGAGTCGTCATTGTACAAGACAGTTCTCCTGCCCTCGTTCCTTGTTTTGATTCGAGGCGGTCTACTGAATCGCCCTCCAAACACGTTTTCACCAAATTGTCCTCCAAACAGATTTTCAAATTCATCATCGGTAATTCGGGCACGTTTCGCTCTGGTGGCTCCTCGCGAGGCTCCTCGGCCTCCTC
>NW_008825073.1:3765456-3819913 GCF_000699105.1 Pygoscelis adeliae | reverse complement strand
GGCCTCTTCCTCCTCCCCTGCCGCCACCTCTTCCTCTGCCGCAGCCTCTTCCGCCTCTACCACCTCTTCCCCCTCTACTCCATCTCCCCCACCTCCCCCATCTACCTCTCCTCCCTGTCCCTCTGCCCTGCCAATTCCGTTTCCCACCGGTGATTTTTCTTTTGATTTTTCTTTTGGGTTTTTTGGATTGCACAACTTTGCTGTAGTCATGGTCTCCATCAATGTAATCCTGATCTGTTCTAGATGTCGATTCAGAGTCTGAATCAGAGCCACTTCTGCTTTCAGAACTTGAACTGGATCCCGATTCCCCACTTTCTGATGAAGATAAACCGGATTTTTCTTTTAATTCTCTCTTCTTCTTTTCCTCTTCCTCCGCCTCCTCCAGATGCTCATCTTCTTCTGATGCACTTAACAACTTCCTCTTGACTCCTGAACGAGGTTCTCTGCCATCACCATTTGTAAGTGGTCCATCAGGAGAGTGATCTAAGCAAACACAAAACAACCCTATCAGTTATCATCATCACGCCTGAGCCAAATAGGATACAAAAAGTGGGATTCGCCTCATCTGCCTCTGAGGTGTGCTCTGGGGATGATCCGGCTCTGGGCTGCTCACCACAGATGACCTTTATATGCTGTGGAGACAAACAGGTGCTCTAAGGGGAATATTTATCAGACAAAGTAAACACAGTTCATCTTATCTGGAAGCAAGGACTGCAAGCTCTCTTGACTAAGAGTTCAGTGAAGATCCAGTCAATAAAAGGAGCCTAGAGTGCCTAGGTTAGACACAAACGTCTAACATTTAGTCAGATGAATCCTACCTAGGGTGCCAAGGCAGAAAAAACTCTAAAATCCATTTCAAACCTATATACATTAAAATAACATTCTGCAAGCAGCATTTATTCCCCATCAGATGTGTATTCTCAAATGGCTTAGTCCAGGGAACACTTGCAGCAAGCACAATTTCAAGACAGTAAACAACCCAAGAAAGCTCACTAGGATTGCTGAACACCTTAACTTAAAAATATATAAAGCATCTCGCTGGTTTGGGACCCAAAACACTACAGGTTTTCAGAGTTACAAATCTGACAATGAAGATTAAATATCTTCTTTAACACGGGATACAAAAAGCTCACCTGCGACATACAACACTGCTGCAGCACAGCAGTATGGACTTGACAAAGGCTTCAGGGTTTCAGCCAATGCTCGTTCAGTGCCTACCTCAGTGGAAAGTCTGATTAACACGTCCCGGAAACAAAATGCCACAGTTTTCAAACAGTGTTTCCCTTCTAATCACAACCACCTAGTCTTGACTAGGATAAAAATGTTTACATTTTTTTAAACTTTTTTCATCTTTGGTTTCAACTTGACGAATAAAAGGAGAAGGTTTTGGGATGGGGATTCTTTTGGTTTGGTTTGCCTTTTTTGTAACTCCTGAAGGAACTGTAATCCTCAAGAAATTTAAGAGCAATCAAGCTTTTCCATCTGGAAAAATTTTAAAGGACTCCGCTGAAGTGCATGTGGCATCATGTGCCTGCCCACTTCAGACGAGACCACAGAACTGTGAGAAGTGAGGTAAATTCAATTCTTTAGTATGGTTTGGGGATATAGTATAATGCTAGACTCAGGCAAGAATATCATAAGCATCAGACAGAAGCAACATCTTTCATTTCTAGTGAGACCAGTCATTCAAAGAACAGAATACTTATTTCTCACCTTGTTTCACTGGTGTAGATTTACTCCTGATTGGTCTGCTTTTCCCTGGATCAATGGTATTTCCACTGCGGTTCTGTGCATTTGAGCCTGAGGAAGATGGCTGGCCTTCCATCTCTTCACCTGTGGCCGAACCCAGAGGTTCTTCTGCTGTATCTGAAACTTTAGACAGGACACGACTAACGTGACAGAGTAACTTTTATCCTCTATTTATAGGGTTGTAATGCAAGGCATTTTGGGGAAGTTTTGTATCACCTGAGTTAACAGCCCAAGTCAGGAGGTTAATCTCGCCAAGCTGCCTCTGCACTCATGAAGAGACAGATTCCTCTGGGGTGTAATCCAAAGTAAGCTTAATGTATTTGTAATCGCTGTATGAGAAAAGCCCGTACACAGGAAGTCCAAGCTCTTGCCACTAGATTAATTCTTACCAAGGTCAGACCCAGGTTCCCTATTCTCTGACCCTTACCAATAACTTACTAACAGCTGGAGGGCCAAGGTCAGCTAGCACAATCTACAGACAGTATATTTACATGACCTTGCTCCTTGCTTTTTCAACAGGTGGGTTTTTTGCATGTGTCTCATGAATGTCAGATTTAAACTGAACATTAAATATCCTTCAGCTTTTTCATCATTCTGCACATACAAGTTGCTGCAAGAGAAACGATGCATTTTAGAAAATTTCTCCTCACCATGAGATGAAACCGAAGAACTAGTCCTAGTCAAAGGCAGTGAGGTATTCTGGTTGGGTTTAGGTTGAATCTTCATTTGCTTCTGTTTCCCTTTTGGGCTGAAGACACAAAATATCCCAAAGAGATAAAACTGTTAGTACCAAAAGACTCAAACACAAAACCGATTTCCCCTGCAAAGTGTCTTGGGTTTTTGCAGCAAATGCCTAACACAAATGATCTCTTCCCAGTGCTTGCACGGGTGTAGTAATACTAAAAATATTGACAACACCATTCTGTCTGATAAAGGCATATGAGTTTGCAAGAACAAGATTTTATCTCACCTTTTAAAACAAATACTCAGTTTACTTATGAGTATGTATCATACAGATAGTCAGAAAAGTATTATACAACACTTTTTTCAACAGTTACTAAACAAAGGCAAAAAGAAACTTGCTCTTCCATTTTCTCCAGAGGGAATACTTCTAGTTATATAGTCTTTCACTTACCAGAATTATGCACAAACTACAAATGGAGCTTGGAATTTGAGCTCATGATTTTACCACCCAAAAGAGCAACTGCATCAGGAAACGAGCAATACTGACTGCTTATTCACAAAGGCATGTCCACCACTGTCATCTCGAATGACAGTGACAGCAGGTCTCACTATCATTACATTACCTGGATGCTCTGCTAGTTGACGGTGAACTGCTACTGCTTCTTAGCCGTTTTCGGTACCGTGGCCTTTTCCTCTTCTGACATTGCATTGCTGACTTGTACTCAGAGATGATATTTTTCATATGATTTTCAAATAAGGCAGATAGTCGAAGTGTCATGCTGTAAATCTGGAGTGAGAAAGCATGGTCATACTTATCAGAAGTTGAACAACTAGAAGATCAGAAAAAAAAACCCCAAAAACCATGAAGATGCACAGACTTTGTAGCATAAAAGAAAAATTCATGGTGACATTCAACTATGAGGTTCTTTGCAGATAATTTCCCTCCACGGTACATACATGTCCTTGCAACAGAAAGCTTTTTCATAAAAGGATATAATTACTTACAGTACAAAATGTTTACAGAGTTAAAGGAAGATGGATATCTGGATTACTGAAATATAGTCTCCTTTTTTCATCTCCATAAAGCATGGAAGCACGCCATAAGATAACTTGAAGTACCAAGGGAAAAACAACTGAACTTCGCTGCCCCCTCACCTTTGTTTTTTGCTTTAATTCCCTAGTGACGAGTCTTTACACCTCCCCTAAAGAGCTGCACGCAGAAGCCAACTAAAACGTCCTCATTCCTAATTTCTGTAAGCCAGATGTCAAAATCCTTAAAAGAGGACATTTTCCTGTCCTCTTTCTAGGCCTTGCCTCTGTGGATGTTCTCATGGCTATTTCTCTGTATTTCAGACTGTATTTACTTCTGTTCCCGATTTTACCGTGGATGTGTTTGAGTTACAACAAACTAGTAGTTCAAAACTCAGCACAAATAAAACAAAGTTCTCGATTCCTTCCTCATACCCATTCCCTTCTGCTGCATCCAGTCTTCTGACAATTGTGTAAACGCCGTCAAGAAGATGTTATCATCATCTTATACCCAGACCTCTTCCCATTTCTTGCAGTCTGTCTGAATATAAAATCTCTTTGATACAGAGTTTTCTTTTCATTCATATAACTTAATTTTTGCCCAGACCCTTATATTTTAGCAATGTCGCTTTCTTTAGCTCTGGTATGCAGTACCCTGCCCTTCTTGCCTCCACTCAGGTTTCTGCTGCAAAGATGGTAAAATGGGCTAGAAAACCTCAGGATGTTGGCACGCATTTGGCAGCAGACAAACCTGCAGCAGCAGAAGACCCAGCTGAGTGCCCCAGCCCTCCAGCAAGGATCATCTCACTGAGGCCCTTCACAGTATTTAAGCAAATGGATATTGATGGGCCACTCTATTAAAGTAATTTGGGAGTTGACTCACAAGCTGTTCAGTTATTAATACACAGGGAAGTTCCCAGGGACTGTGCAGCAGTAAATAACTCGCCATGTTTACTCTGATATCAAGCACGCATAAAACGCCCTCAAATCACCTGTCTTCTTGCAATCCTCTACAGACTTCCTTTCTAATAAAGTGAGCAAAAGTTACTGATCTTTATCTTCAGAGCTTACGCGCAGCCCACCTTTCAGCCCTCATTCAACACCAAGAGTTCAATCTACCTTCAGTGATGGCAACTTCGTGCTTTCTCTCATGCTCACTAACACTCGGCTGGAGTTCCCCTCTCCCACAGCATCACCCTACTTCAAGCTTACTCTCACCGTCCTGAGTGAGAGCTACTGTGCACTACAAAGCACAGTAGTTGTTATTCCACTGATGAGCTATGATTATTACTCCTCAAGTGATGAGTAAGGTCGCACAACCTCCTGCTTCCTCCCCTCCAGCACCGTTTAGACGTGCACTGAAAGCTCTTTGCAGCACACTCTGCTCCTTCTCCTGCTTGACAGCGCCTAGCGCAATGAAATCTTGTGTCACACCATGTTAGGTGCCACATGAAAATGTCACAGTAATGTTAAATTCTATGTATTATTGTGCTTTAAGTAGTAGTATCTCAGTCTAGTCCCAAATGGCATGCACTTCTTAAGTTTATAAGTACTCCTGTTTCTACACAAGAAATATTAGGCAACTTCGTGACCAGCACTCTTACCTAAGCTGAATGACATGTTTCAGAGATGTGATTCTGTCACAACTTAAGCATCTTATTGAATATGCAGCTTTCCCTTATAATAATAATGTCATTACAATTTAATGTCTGGAAACACAGTCAAAATTCTGTCTACTTTTATATTATGAAGACATCAACCACTCAGATTCTGTTTTGCACCAACAGTGGTAAAAACTGCATCTGTGTCCTCAAGCCAACTTGTGATTTTTTGAGCATAATATATCATTAAAACATTCGAAAATTTTAGAATCGTTTGATCATTTAGCAGCTTAGGAAAAGCTGACAGGCAACGTACTGCACAGGAACGCATATCAAACATAGCCATGTTTATGTGATCAGTCATACACTTAGTAGTCATTTCACCTAGCTCATATAAAAATATTTACATTCTAACATTTTGATCTCCCCTTCCCCTCTTGCCATATCCTGTTTAAAGCTCCAATCCAATAAATTTTTTCTGCCTAAGGAGATTCCTGTTGCTGCACGCAGAAAAAAGCAAGATTAGCACCTAAGAAACACAGGCAACGCTGTGCGAAAGTCTTGCCAAGTATACTAAGTAAACTAGAAAAAAATTCTCATAATGCTCTCAGTAGAAATATGGCATAATACTTGTATTAACAGTAGATTAAAAAAAGATCCTACTCTCTATATATGCAGTTATCAAGCTGATAGCCTTGTTTCCAGCAATAAATTATTGAAAAAATAAAAGCAACTGGTGATCAGTTTTCTGCTACAGATATTCAAAGAAATAGTTGCAACAGTAACCATACAATTTCGCAGAAGCTTTCAGTTCAGAAAGTTCAGATGAAAATGAAATTCAGAAGTGATCTGCGTGAGCAGAACAAAGCAAATTTATAACCATAGGTCCCAGAATTGACAGACACTACTTATTTTTATTTCACAATGCAGTGCTTTGCTCTCTAGATACGGACGTTATTTCATGCACTGTATTCACCATGTAGGGCCGGGGTCTTTGTAAAGGAGGGATTAAAATTTATTACTTACTCGAGACTTTTTATTAGGAGTGTAAGCTTTAGAATTGCAGAATATTAAACGAATATCTTTGTAGAATTCCAAGGGACTAGTATAGTTTCCTGCTTCCAAGGTTTCTTTCACAGTGCTGAAGTCCATAGGAGTGTCTACAATATCCCGATAATCCTGTAAGAATAGACAAGAAAATAATAAAGGCTGACAAATCCTACAGCAATAAACACACCTAAGTGTTCATCTGCAACAGTGGCTCTCAGGTAATTATTTCTACTTGAGAGTTACTGCAGGTAATTCTCTGAAAACCTCAGTGCACAGAACATGGTGCGTTCCAGCTCAGAAAGGCAGAGGTTAGAAACATGCCCAGCATGGATGTTTTGCCAAAGGATGAACAACAGGCTTTTTAAATTTTGAATATGGAAGTTATACTTACAGGATAGGAGAAGAGATCAACTGGCTGTCTAAAAGGCTCCGAGTCCTCTCTTTCATAAATCAGGTTTAACAACTGCTTGCATTGCTCTTTCCAAGCATCAGGACTCGCTTTCATGGGCTGTCTTTTTATTCGTCGTCTTACCTGCAGGGAAACAGATGTATTTCATCATTTTTCAGAATATTCAGATTTTTCACTTTAAATTCCTATTAATTTACTAGTGTTATGGTTCAAAGCAGATTTCCACAGTTAAAAACAGAATTGCAGTAAGATTAAAGCATAGCTGATGGCACAACAATATGCAGTATGCAAATTCCAGAAATATGCTTTTTTTCTGGTAATATATAAACACTGAAACCCATGAGAGGTATGCGATATTTCAGATCCATGTTTGCTGGTTTTGTCAGCTTTCATCCAATTTTGATTGAAAACTGAGTCTTTCAAATCAAATTTAAAAAAGATTCTTCAGCATTTAAGGACATTTTCCCGCACAATAACTTCCTTAGTCTGCCAACACTCACATACACATGCAACTGAATTCACACTGTCCTACAGACTATAGGTTATGACAAATTTAAGCAATTCCAGACCTAAACGAGTGTTTCAGTACCTGGTCTATCTCCCTTCACAAGCTAGACCAAGCAGAAATGTTTACTCACTCGTCTTTTTCCAGAGGAAGTTCCCGGAGCGTCTGAATCTACATCTACTTCTGCCACCTAAAGGCAAAGGCAATGATTACACACAGGCGTGCTTGTATGCACCCTCAGCCATGGAAACAGGGTTTAAAGCCAAACAGCCAGCAAACACAATTTTAAACTACTCAAATGCAATGAATGGCTCAAGCAAAACAGAAACTAGCTTCAAACTAGAACTTACGTAACTTAAAAAAAAATTGAACTTACATAACTTAAAAAAAGGACTTCTTTTCAGTCCTTAAGACTCAGTAAAGTCCTAGTCCTGCAGAGCTGTATTGCCCTGCCTAAACGTTCATGCCCTGAGCACCTGTCCTGAGTTTATTCAGGTTTCAGGTAGTGCCTTACTTACACCAAGTGTATGTAATATTCTCTTCAGAATCTGGATTTAGAAATTACAACAAAAACTCCTTTGCACGTAGCTTTCTACCAGTAATTAAAAATAAGTAATTTTGAGAGGACAGGAAACTTCCTACAAAGAATCTGAAAGTAATTTCTTTCTTATTTTAAAACTTATCATAAACCAAGACATATTATAAACCAGCTCTTTGAAAGGCTGGAGAGAAAGGAATGCAATACAGTAGTGATTTTGGACACTTTTGATCACTGCTTGACACGGAACAGATGAGATTCACAACTGGCACAGGAAGGAGGGTCTGCTATTTAAGTCATGGAAAACCCTAATTTTCTTCAAAATACTCTTTTAATAGTCTGAAAATAGATGCCGTTATTATATCTTCAGTTTTATAAAAGTAATTAAATTATTACATTGTAGTATCGGCTTCAAGTTTCAATACAAATCCAAGACAAAAGCACCAGCCATAAGCACATAGGTGTTCAAGCAGCATCAGGTTTAACTTAAATATTTCAAAACTGCAACAACGGAGTATGTCTTGGGGAAGGGAGGAGGGAAGAAACCTCCTAACTAAATCTTATACTAGCTCATGTATTGGAAAGCAACACTGAAAAAGTAAAACAAAACCAAGTGACTTAGGTTATGACAGGTCACTTCTTTGCAACAGGAACTACAGCACATTTCAAAATGTCTACAAACTGCATTTAAGGGAAGAAGGTGTAAGGAGAGAGAAAAAGTTAAAGGAAGTGATATCTAACCTGGTTTCTACCTGTCATTTCACTCCACAGTACAACTGATGGGAAATGACACGGAATTACGTAAGAAAACCAGCTCTGCTGCCTCGCTGACATGAGGAGAGCTGTTGTCTTTCTGGTTCGGCAGACCGAATAATAGCTCCAGTTCATATTCCCCTTACTTACTAATACTTCCTCACACAACAAAACGTCGTGTCCTGAGCGAAGATTAAAGATAGGCAGTTCCAAGAATCATTTTACTTACTTAAGGGAGCTTATTGCCCCAGGTGAGCAACACAAATGGCCGAAACAGGCTCACCTCAAAAACTCAGTGCAACTACCCATAAAATAAAAACTCAACAAAAATCTTTACTCAAACTTCTTCCAGGTGCTGAATTTAAAAAAGGCAAGAAGTTCTGATGATCAGACTTAACGGTCTTACCTCCTCTTCTTCATCAGTACTGCTCAGGTCTTCTGCTTTCACCTTGTTATATATTTCTAATATATCAGTACAGCTCTGATCCCTGCAGGACAATAACAAAAGCCAAAAATACAGAATTAAATACCTCAGAAACTCAAGATGTCAGGTCTATCAAGTAAAAAACATGCCTACCCAATGAAGCGAAGTAAGACATCTGTTACAATTTTGGCTGCTTTGACTATAGGACTGTCTGGCTCGTTGAAAGTCCTGGCATTATGTTCAATGTATCGTACCTCCCACATCAGTGCAGAGATTCTCCTAAAAAAAAAAAACCAAAGGAAAGGGATGGAGAAGAAGGTGTACATTATTTTCCTTCTGAGTTCAGTAGGATTCCTCAGTTAAAAAAGGAATCGGGTAACCCAGGGCCAGGGGAAACAGGTTGCCAGAGACCAAGGTAAGTGGTTTCTGTTCACATACTGCTGACTGCCCCAACGTGCCAGGCTGTGACAGCTTTGTGGGGAAAAAAAGTCCCTCTTCAAATCAGCAGTGAATGGAATGACAAGAGGAAACAAACCTACTGAAGGAGACTGCTGACTGCTCCCACTTAGAGAAAACCTTAGAGATAAAGTGGTCCTCAGAGGGAAAAAAAAGAGCAGGACATTATTTATCCCCAAGTTAACTGGAAAAACTGAGATTTCTAGTTTACAGCACTATTTAGCCCACTTCTGGCAACTGCAATACAAGCAAAGCATCTGGTTCAAAGGCAGCAGAGATACAGATGAGGCAAATATGCTCTGCCTGCAACGCATCCAGAGAGTAAGGCTCAGTATGTTAAACACAAACCAGACGCTCCAGATCCAGATATACCAGCTTTTGCCTTAACAACGTGGCCAAACGAAATTATTATTCGGCAAGGCTCACTTTGCCCAAGCCAAATAGAATCGGATCGTATGCTGTTGGCTCACAGAAGAAATATATTGCTGAAGTGGCATTACACAGTATTCAGCTAAACATTATTGTCCTTGGTGGGGCTATAGTAAATGTAGATTACAAACAAATAAAAATTCAACTGACCTATAAAACCTGTTTTCAAGTCTCCTCCTGATCGTGGTGAGGTCAGTTGGATAAGCAACAACAGTGCAATACATGGGATAGGCACTAAGGTCCACCGGAACAGCAAAGGGATTAGAAATGTCTGAAAGACAAAAGATCAAAATAATTTAGATGCCTCAGAAGATACCAGAAGGGACATTATAAGATAACTAGATTCCTTATAACGGTTTCTGGGTTTTCTTTCTAAGAATTCAGCAAAAGCAATATGGATCTACAGCTGGATATGTCATTACCCAAAGGGTAGGATTCTTCCTCTTGTACCATGTTAACTACTCTTGAAAAAGCATTTTTTGTTTAAGTATCGCATCTGAGATTTGCATGTCAGCAGCCAACCGTATTGCTAAAAAGCAACATGGCAAATGCACTTACAACAGGAATACTGCAACAAGCAACATAAACTAAGAACAGAGACCTGTCCTGTGTACAAATATAGGACAGAATTTAAATCATAGCGTGCTATTAAAGTGCTACAAACTAGTTACAAGGTATTTGTTGGTGAGGATGTTTGGTGAGGACTTGTTGGTTGTTTTTTGAGGGGTTTAATTCAACGTTTTGCTCGTTCATATTTAGATATGACACACTGAGAACCCCCACTAAGTTGAAAGGAAGCAGGTCAAGCCACAGAAATAAGGGAGTATAACTGAAAAGGACACCATATGAAATTTAAAAGGCTCTTTTTAATGATTTAGTTGAGCACATTTCAAATACTCCACACCAACTCCCAACACTCCATCCTATCTACTCTTCAGTCACGTGCCGCCATGTGATATTCTTAATCCTTCCACCTTTTCCCTCCAAACATACCAAGGGAAAGAAGTTGCTCAATCCCCCGGATTACTCGTTCACATTCTTCATCTCTGGAATGGGCCCCCCATTCTCCTTCCTGGGGTTTGTAGAGAAGAGCTGTCAGCTCATCTGGAGTCACAGGAACTCCAGCACCAACCTCCTCCGGATAAGCAGCTAAATATGAAGAATTCAACAACAGTAAGTACGAGCAGTGGCAAAAAACTATTCACTTTGCATATGGACATGAATTCAACACACACTTACTTCCTTCTGGAATTGGTTCCATGTCCCACGGACTCATCCTCTCTCTTTCATTATTGTCCCAGCTATTAAAAGAAATACATTCAAATGCATAAGTTAAAGCTGAATATAACAATACACCTTTTCTCTAACAGACTTAAAACAAAAAGGTCATGCCTATTAGAAACAAGACACGTCACTAGCTACAAACTCCTCATTTTTCTCTCATATCCCCTATATATTCACTGCACTGCTGTTTACACTACAAGTGTTATTTTAGGAGTAAGTCAATAATTAAATAAATAAAAACAAAGTGGCTTATTATGTATTTAAATGGGAAAAAGGGTCCTAGTTCTTGAGGTACACATTTAAGTTGCATCTAAAGGTCTAGGAAACCCAGAGCATGTAAACACGTGTGATACATCACAGCTACGTAAATACTTACTGAACACAGTAGCACTGGAAGGAACTATCAGGATATTCTGCCTGGAAAGGCTGCTGACTCTCCACAGTTCCAAACCACCAAGCGTCATCTATTATACTGCGAAATCTATCCCCTATAAGGAAGAAGATTGCATTCAGCAAAAGAACACCACAAATAATTGTTAAATACTTCTTTTTAGAGACTCGATTTCATCTTTCAAAAACGCACTACTCCGATTCTTACATTTTGCACTACAGGAATCAAGCCCTTCCCCTGAAGGGAGGACTTTCACATCTCTGGTTAATTAGTCACAGCCGCTCCATGCCTCAAATTACAATATAACAGGACATTCTTCTGCTATCACAGGCCTTGTAACAGTTTCAGTCATCTGTCTTTTTCTGCTACAGGAATTGTAGCAAACATCAAATAAAGTTTCCAACAATTGCTATAATATCATGTGTGGTGTAGTCCTTTACATGGTGTAATACAGACACCGTATCCTATTAAGCAGCTGCAGAAATGTTGCAAAACATGGAAGTGGAAAAAAATAGTCACCTATTTGCCAGTTCCTTTCTTTGGCTTCATTATAAAACTGATGCAGCACAAGGAAGTCAATAACATCTGGCATATCATGGTACCTTCATGAAAAAGACAAAAAAAATTGCTTCTATTACCCACAAACATAGTTCCACACGTACAATACGGACAGTCTCCAAACACATTTCATGCATTTTGTTTTCAAGTTTGGCGTAGTAATGAATTAAGGCCATCACCATGCCTTGCAAGAGAAAAAAGAAAGGAGGAGGGGGAAGTTTCTAAACTGCAAGAAAATCTCTTGAAGAATGTCATCAGCATTTCAGTTACTTACTTTATGGAAAATGATTCTCCTGTCATTTTGCCTGTGATTGGATCTAGGAATGCAAGCTTCAAGCAGCAGAGCGTAGGAGGCCCAACTTCATATTTAATTCCTACAGTCTTCACAAATTCTTGTTCCTGTTTATCAATAAGCATGGAACAGTATTATTTTAACAACAAAAACATCCAGTACCAAACATATTAATAAAAAACAAATATGTTTCCACTCTACAGCCCAGGTAACTTCACCCATAAAAGTTTCCTTTTCAAAATACTAAAAAAAATTAAAATCAATCGCAGTCACCTTAAAAATGAAAAAGATAGAAGATGCTCATTCCCTTGGTAGATTCATGAACAGGATACCCACGAATTATTTAACTTTTGTAATAAGGTTCTAAGGAACATACCACTCTGGTTTTGACCACACTGACAGCACCAGAGGTTATACCTGACTAAACCCAGGGCCTCTCACCCTTGCGTAGCAACACACAGGGGCAATAAAAGGAAACTCTTCCTCTTAAAGCGGAAATTCAACAATAGCCTTTACGTTCACATCCTGTCAAACGTCAGCCGGTGGTAAGACCGCTATCCTAAATGAGATACTATTTCCTTTGCCTTACAAACTGATGATGCCTTTGAAGATTACAGCTGGAATCACCAAATACCTAGGACTAGTAACTGGATATTTTTCCAGTAAAGCAATTATTTTCATTAATAGAACCACTGGCACACACATATACGAATATTAGCACATATATGTGCTCTTCTCTCAATATGAAATCTGAGTAAAGCAGAAAAAAATATGGCAACACTGTGGATTAAGTATTAAGGGACTCAGTGGTTCAAAGCAAAAGGATAAGAAAAATCCACAGAACTATGTAAACCTAGTATCTACCCAAGCAACCCATCATTCTTTTATTTTGTAAAAATATGTTGTAAGATATTGTCTTGCTCTGCCAAGAATTTAAGAACATACACAATTACATGTTTAGCTAGATCCACTGTTTAACAGAGCTTGTGCATACACTTAGGTCTTTACACCATGACGTCTTACTTCTTACCATACCATTTGAAACAACAAATAGAACCTAGATGCTCAGGTCATTGTAGAGCGTCAATAGAACTATAAACAGCTTTTGAGTAGTGAGTTCTGCATGAATTAGTGTTAAGAAAAAAAAACAACAGAGTTGGAAAGTAATTTGGGTTGAAAGTGACCCCTGAGAATCATCAAGTCCAAAATCCTGCTTACGGCAGGGCTAACGTCTGAGTTAGATCAGGCCACTCAGAGCCTGCCCTGTCAAGCTTTGAGAAGTCGTCAAGGATGGAGATTCCACGCTCTCTCTGGGCAACCTGTTCCAGTGCTTAACTACTCTCACTCTGACTTTTTTATTTAATATTCTACATTTTTTAATCCATCAGAATACCACACTAGATAAACTTGCACATTCTTTAATATCCTTGTGGTTTCCTGTTATCAGGAACTGAAGAGATATAAAGCCTTTGTGTTAATGAAAACACTAATTTTAAGATTTACAATTTTAATTTTGGTATTAACATTTTAAAGTAATGCCTTCTTCATGTTTTTCATACTGGTTTATAATGTCAATTTAACATTACAGAGATGTTCAGCTCTTTGAAGCATTTGTTTAACTTACCCTGAGTTCCATTTTGTTCCATGGTTGTTTTTGCATGTTAATACTGTAAATTTTTGCTTTCCTTACTGCCCGCACATAAGCTTCATGGCCTTGCCTAAAGTATATGATCTTAAAAGAAAATTGAAACAAAAAAAGTTTATTTTATTTTACTGATAGTTCTCTTCCTGTTTATTCTAAAATTTCCACAGACATGTCAGGCATCATCCCTTTCAGAACATATTGCATGCTTCTTTATTGCATTATAGAGCACTCTTCTCCTTCAAAATATTTATATCAGCCCCCAAAGTGGCACCTGCTATGTGCTTTCAAACTGGGATCATTAAGAAGTGTGCAGGTTTGTCTGAAGATGCACAATCAATTCTTCCTGCTACTCAGAAGTTACATGTGCACAAGAGGCACAGGACAGCTACCTGTAAACAACTGATTGCCTGAGGAAAAAAAAAGAGTTATCAGAACTCAGCCTATCTTGAGCACGATTCACTGAAAATATTGCTAGATATAATAGTCCTGACCAAAACAACCACCTCAGCCTAGGTGGGAATTTCTACACTCATTACCTCATCTCCCATTTGTGGGACAAAAGGCGAGCGGCGGGGTATAGTATCCAAGATCCACTGCGGGGCAAGCCATTCTTCACTGGGTTCACCTTCCATTGAAAGCAGTCCACTTGGTTTCTTAAATATATTACATTATATTTAGAATGCAAGCTGTAATTACGATGGCAGAACATATGAAAAACTGATCATACAGCACCTACTGAAGATAACTAGATTTAAGGGCAAAGCAAATGCTGGAATGACAACCTTCCTAAAACCTCAAATAAATAGTAGGGAATAAGACATGTTTGTTATAAACATAATAGAAGATTAAAAAATTCATAGACAAAGCGATTATATTTCTTTCCTTAGAAATACTCTAAATGTCTTCTTTAAAAAATACTAGGAAAAAGAAATCTGGCAATGTAGATACAGTACAGATGTGTTATAATTTTACAACAAGACCACCTTGGAGTAAATCTAACTGCAGTGAAGAGCATAAATCTAGGAGAAAACATCCCACCTGTAATGGAGAACTACCTGCATGAAAATGGAAGTACATCTATGTCACCGTAGCACCAAAACAAAACAAAACAAAAAGTACTCTGGTATTACAATTATTGTGCTATCTATAGGATCTTTCTTACTGTATATTTGTTTGTCAAAAATTTTATTTTGAAAACAACCACTCCAAAAAAATGTATATTCATAAAGTCAAAAAGACCCTAAAAAATTAAAAACGCTGACCTTTTTTCTAGGCTGTTTAAGTTTCCTTCGTTTTGGCTCCAGTCCTTTTGTTCCCTTCATATTTTCATCTTCAGAACTACTACAGATTTTCCGAGCTGCCTGCCTGGTTTGTCTCTTTGGAGGCTGGAGATTAATTCCAGCATCTGCTGTCCAGTCAGAATATTCACTTGATGAATCACTGTAGATAATAAAAAGTTGTAAGAAAGAAAACAGCACTTCAGTTTTCACACAATGGAGTGAAAGGTCCAAACATTCAACCTGTTCTTCTGGTTATGTGGAACAGATGTCAAGATTAGCACAAAATTTTCTTCTCATGTGAATTTAAAGAAAACCTCAGTGCTATCTAGTTTGTGTATTTCAGCAAATTATTTTATCAATTGCAAACTCACGGTAAAACTACAGTTATGGCTGATACCTATTTTCATACTAATTATCTCACTGATTCATAGACTGACTTCGTAAGACCTGACTGCACAAAACGCATGAAAAATTTAGAAAACTAGAGCACTCTTCTAAAAATACTGTTCTGACTTCTTTAATATCCAAATAACACATGTACAGTATTTATATTAGCTCACGGCCCTTCCAGCCATAAAAGCATAACATTAAAAAAAAGAAAAGACACTGTAGAAATTGTACACAAATACATATTGACAACAGAAAAATTAGGAAACACTGAAGTATGAACAGAAGATATGTATGCACTTCTATTGCATTTCTATTCTATTGTACAATACAATTCTATTGTATTTCTATTGCATATGAATAACTGGTATTGATGTTTTCAAGCAGTTCTTAATTAAAGACAACATTTTCTTACAAATGGTCTTTCAAAATTGTTCTTGACTTCAAAAAGAAAGAAAAAAGCCCACAAAAAATACAATATAAGATGTTTCATGAAGAATTGGGGAAAAAAAAAAGTCAGTCTTCAAAATTAGGAATTTTTCACAGTGGTTTTCTGTTGAATACTGTTATAAAAACTTCTACAATTACTTAGTCACCCAAATACATAAAAGTATTTGTCTGTTCACAGACTCCACAAATTTCGTCGGTTACCGTTTTAAATTAGCTAAGTGTACCGAACACTTTGCTCCGATCTGTCACAAAGTGTAACAAATCTGCACTGACTTGTAGTCACAGTATCACAACATCAACTGTCTTACTTAAATTACGTGATTGACTAACGTTGACAATTAAGAGAGCAGCAAAGCTACCTGGAACTGCTTTCACTTTGCCATGCTGCCACAGGATCATCCATAGATGCATCACTTGTGCCAACAGTCTCATCTTCCTGTATTAAAAACAAAAGGCTTCACTTTTGGGCCAAGTTAAAAATGTATCATTTTTGTTTGCAAGCAAGTTATATGAGTTGTCTCACCTGAGGAAAGCTTCGTATTTAAGGACTGGTTTAGCTTAAAGTAAGTCTACGATTTCTTTCTGTATCTTAGCTAATATTATACTATATGCTTATATAATTTCTGTAGAAAGAGATGTGAATTTTAATGGTATTAGAACCATAGAATGAGTTCTTATTTAAGTGTTTGATTAATAAATTTTAGCGTCAAGTGACCAGCTTTACAGCTATTCTGTATGTTCAATGCATTTACAAAGTGACAACGTTCAGTCTCTTTTTACTTTGCATGCTTCCTTAATGAGAACAAGTTATATTTAATCTGGTATATTTTAAGTTCTTCCCTTGCCAATATCAATGATTAATACCAATACTCAATCTCTTTCAACAGCAGTCTACAGACGTAGGTGAAATCAAAGTGCCGAATGCGACCTAGGATATATGTGCAGTATGAAATCCCCAAATACCAAGTGGTTTAACACAACCCAGTTAAATTTACTTGAAAATGTTTCAGATTTCCAAAAATACACAACCTGTTTTAAGCTAGTTTTAAATACTGTACTGGCATTGAGGTAAATGCTCCTTCTCTCTCCAAGATCAACTTGCTACACTAACACCACAAATCCAAATGACTCAATGATTTCTAGTTTCTTCCTAGGTGGAGAAACTCAGAGCCTTAACGGTAACAGTGCTCTCAGCACATCTGTTGTCAAACTACGCTCCTTGTGAACAGGGAACCTATTGAAAGGATCACTTGACGTATCAGACCTCTGAGGAGCTGTCTGATTCTTCTCGGGCACGTGCGTTTTGACTTGCTCCTTGCTGGTTGTGTTCTATCGTGGAGCGTGTTTGGTAGGCATGCTGGCGTTTGCGTTGGTTTCTTCTCAAAGACCTTCCACTTCCTGGTTGGTAATCGTTCTTTTATCACAGGACAGGAGGGACAAAAAGAAAAAGATTAGAGATTTAATGATGAATTACACAGTTAAAAAACACCTCCTTAAAGTGACTGTACATTGTACCACATCTACAAGTGACAACTAAGAAATCTAGAATTAGAAAAGATATTTTTAACACACTTGTGGTTCATTTCAGTGCACATGCAGACTTTTTTTTTGGTCCAATATCAATTCTACTTTTTAAAGTAGCAGTCCTTAGAAAGGAAGTTATGGAGAAATATAATTTTTTCTAAAAAATACCTGCAGTCTCTGGATAAGAGAAAAGCTAGCCCCTTAAAAAAGTGTGGCACCTCTAATATTTCTCCTAGTTTCCACAAGTCAAACTGAACATCCCCTGTGGCTCTGCTCTTTTCCTTTCCCAGCTTCTCCCCACTGCTGAAGCCTTACAGATAGAGATTTACCACTGTAAATACTACAATCTGAAAACAGACAAATTACAGTTACGGAAGGAAGGGAGAGAGCCAGAGACACAATTAGTACTGTTGATCTTCTAAATCATTTAATAAAATTGGGTTTGGGTTTTTTTTGTTTCTCTTTTTTTTGCTCTGTTCTCAGAGCTGCTTCACACCCAGGTTCTCTCTTCTACTGAATTAACTCACCCGTTGTAAGGTGTGGGATGGCTTTCTCTTCTTTTCAACAGTGTATAAATTAATTTCAATTTCACCTTTGGCAGCTCGACATTCTTCCTGGACCCTAATTATACATAGGAAACATCCATTTTATTCAATAAATCATCACATAACTTGACAGTTTCATTAATATACACATTAAAATACTTCTGGTTCCCTTGCTATAAGAAATTTGAGCACAAGTCCTCCTAGCAGCATCCACACATACTTCACTCCTGGAATTACAAGTTAAGGAAGCAAATTTGTTAGTTGAGCATGCATAATTATTTTCAAGAAAATTGAACTGTATTAGAATTATTTTTTGTGTTTTTTTTAAATAAAGCTTCAGGAAAAATGTGGTATGTGAACAACTGAAGAAAGATCCAATTGTGAAGAGAAGGAATTACTATTCTCAACTCTCCAGCAGAGGCTACCACTCTAATCCTAATATCTGAGTTTCAAAACCAACCAACCAACCAACCCACCCATGCCCAAAAGCCAACACATTTCCGAAAAATCGTTTTTTAAAACTCATAACAGGTGTATGGAAGAATCATTAAACATTACACAATTTAATCTTTCTTCCTGTCTCACTTAGCATCTTACTTGCTGATGCCTGGAGGAAGCTCATTCACCACTACTCTCCTGCTCCACGCCATGAGATCTCTCTCCGTTGCCATTTGACTTCGGGGAGCATTGTGATGCATTTGCCGGACCCCTTCAATCTGACCACTTCTCCGGAGACCAACGTTTGGTGGAGATGTAACATCCAAACCTGGACTTCGAAGAGCTAAGGAAGAAAAAGATTTTTCTTCACTTCTACAACCCATCAATAAAATCCAGAATGTAAAGCTTAAGGACTGCACGGAGATTCTGTTTTGGCAATAAACAACACTTATTCTATGTTAAGTGGCTTTGTCTTTTGCTTCAGATGAACTTTTTTGTGTATTGGCCTCGGACTACTGGAGATGCGCAGGCTACTGCAACATCACTGTGGCTTGCTGTATCTTAGAGATATCTGAGGCAAGCAAAGAATATAATCTATGAGAAAAGTTTTAAAGGCACTTAAGTGACCTTCAAATCAAAGTCTTGTCAACTGTTTAAAAGGCTCTGAAATCATGAATCTTAAATTCTATGGTACCAGAAAAGATGAGGTTGACATCTAAAATAATAGACTGCTGCAAAGTTTAAGGTGTCTGTTGTACCTCCATTTGTTCTGTATTTGTAATGCTTATCTACTGTGCCACAGGCACTGCTCCTTCTCTGGGCTTTTCATCAGGTGGCACAACAACGCAGTACTACGTAGTCAGGAGAAAACAGAGACTGAATCTTTAGCAAAGTGAGACAGAAAGACTGATAATATCAGAATCGCTGCTAGCACTGCCTTAATTTATCTCATCATTTGGGAATGCATCAACACAATTTCCACATGCTTAAATATGGTTAACCGTGTGAATAAATTGCATTCACGGTTGTGCAAACCTATACAAAAATACTCGGCTGTTAAAACATCAAGTACTTTATATATACTCTAATTAACTCACACAAATGAGCAGTTCACGTAGCAAAGCCACTGATCAATGCAAATTCTGTAAGGTCACAGTACTTCAATTTCTATACCACTCACATCTGGAAATCCCCTTTCACACAAATACAGGGATATACAAATAAAATTGAGAACTAGGATTGCACAACACATCAACCTATCATAAGAAGCAGAAAAGACTTCTTGCGAGTCAAAGCTGGCTTCTAGGCCACCTTCTTGACAATACCAATTTAGATCAATGCAGAAGTGTATTTTCAGCATTTTTCACTAATATTTTTCCTATTCCTTCTTGAATTTAAAAGACAAGCAACTCCAAATCTAGCAATCCTAATGAGCTTTGCCAGGAAATCTAATTCAAACGTGTAATCAGTCATTTAACCTAGAACTAACTTATTAGTGAGTGTAAATTTTTTAAAAGCTCAGGATGACTTGCAGCACAAGTCCACAGCATCTGCTCTCTTACGTTGACTGCACTCAGTCAGCTGCCTCACAGTCAGCTGTTCACATCTGATTGAGTTTGTTTTAAATTTTTAATTACTTTGTGTATTAAAAATAAAATCACAGTAGCAGAACACTTACCAGGAGAATAATCTCAAGCTTTCTAAGGAAACACTAAGACAGAGCAGACATGTTTATTTTATAAACACTGATGCTCAGCCTTAGCATTTATGCTGCAACAGGAAGCCATTAGTCTGTCACAACATTGTATTCCATTGACATTCTCTAATTATATGCTGTTATCTTGACATTATGCAGTTACAAAGCATCATCTCTGCAGTGACTGAAATCAAGACAATACAGTGAACCTTATGTTTATTTTTTAGGAAAGGTTTATAACAAGAATAATTACAGTCTAACAGTTCTAGGTAATCAGATACAGCCCAGTTAGACCATTGCGTGCCCTCAGCTGCACCTTAAACTTTTAATTCCTCTGCTAGCATCAGTAGAACGTCCAACTGCTCCACACAGGTTAACTATGTGTGTAAGAACAAGAGAGAGAAGCATCCTCAGAGACATAGTCTCAGAACTTACGTCAACCCATTTTGATTAGTACCTTACTGTGCTTTAGGAAAAGAAATGACGGAGGTAACAAAGGGACACTTACCTCCATTAACAGAGTGGGATCTATTGAGTGGAGGGTTTGGAAGAGTTTCTCCTTCATTAATTAGTCTCAGATCTTGTTCCCTCTGTAGCTCTCTGATCATTCCATCAAGGATACTCTCATCCTGGTCATTAGTTTGCTGCCCGATGACTTGTTCAACTACTTCACCATCACCTTCACAAGAACAAAGCCATAACTGCTTATAAAATGATTAATTTCTGTTTTACTAAACACCATAGAAACAACCAAATTTAAAATTGTGCACAATTATTTGACTGCTCTGCAAAACATCTGATCACCAGCTGGCCTTCTGCTCTCATCTAATAAACAGAGGCAAAGTTTAAAAGAGAAGTTACAATAAAAACCTAAAAGTACAGACCACAGGGAAAAATATAAACACAAACCCTTAGAAACAGCAGAAAGAAATTATGCTTCAGTAGGTAATAATGGAAGATCTCTTCTGGAGATCAGCATTTTGCAAAAGTTTATGTCTACAAGAAAAAAAAACCCGTTTTAAAAACCAAAAGCTATTTTTTCAACGTCTGTCTTACCTTCCTGCTTCCTTACTCACATACACAGTTACACCAAGGTTAATGGGACAATTCTTTAAGCGTGCTGCCATATACCTGGTAGAAGTCCACACTTCTTGCCTCCAGTCAAGTTGATTCCATAAACTCCCTTTATGCCATAAAGCCACCCCATCTCCTCTTCTACCTCTATACTGAATTTAAACCACTAGTTTCAGAAGACAACTGGAACAAACAAATCCTTATAGTACCATCCTACTGAGCTGGTGCTCAATGCTGTGCAATACATGTATTATGCAAGAGTTTTAGACGGCATACCATTAGCTACATATCCCAGCTGAGGAATAAGCTGTTCATCCTTGCAGTTTTCCCTCCCTGGTACCAGCCGCTGGAATCTCGTGGGATGAGGATTTCCATCAACATCCACCAAGAATGGAGGAGGCATAAGATGTGGAGCCTGTTGAGTCTGTTCATCCAACACATAGTTATTTGCATCGCGGATCAGTGGTCGGTAATCGGTATGGAAGAACATCTGATCTGGAATCTGCAAGAAAAGCAATTTAGTAAGTAAATCAATGGCCATTTGCAGCTGTCTTGCTGCTTTGGAATGGCTCCCATACCCATAAACCACAACTCCTATGCTTAGGATCAGCAGAAGAAATGTTATAACAGAGAACAGATTCCTACCACAAATGTGTTTTATTACCAAGGCTTGATGCAAAAATTCAATAGCAAAATATGCCAACAGAGGTGAATAGATAGAAATTAATGGTTTGTTCCCCTGTCTAGAGATTCTCTTGTCTAAATCTTTTTGATCTAGGCAAACAGCGACTGCTTCATGATCTAATTACTATTTTGTCTGGGGCAGGGTGAGGGAATAAACTGGAACACAAATACTTCTAAGACAAAATCAGGTCAAGACACAGAAGAGTTTAAAATTCATTCAACCCACCTTTTCATAATATTTATTGCATCCAAAACCAAATAGTAGCAGATGTCCATGAGAGTCTGTGCAGGCAAAATGCTGTCCATCTGGTGAGAACTTGCAATCAAAAACAGCTCCATGGCCTTGGCCCTCAATCTGTATACAAGCACAGAGCATTCCTTTCACAGTCATGCATTCTCTACAAGAGCATTTTTACAAAAATTTCACGTGTGCTCCAACAAGTATTTAATCCTAATTCTGTGTAACTTCTCATCAAGCTCAAGACTGATTTACACTTATATTTTTTCCACTTAATTATTAAAGCTAAACTGAACAATGCAGTAAAGCCTTGCATTCTCTCTTTGTCCTGAAATTTCGGTACAACTTTTAATGTATGTTCTGAAACAACTATCTAGAAATCTACATTTTACGTTAACGGCAGACATAGGGCAAGCCTGCACCAAAGATCTCAGACATGTACTGGCTCCGTACAAGCAGGTTTCACAGCCCCAAGTGCCAGGAGGCTAGCTCAGGTCCTGAAGCAGTACAGCTGCGTTTGCTCAGCACTGGAACCACACCAACAAACCTGGCACTGGGCGCATTAAGACAGATGCAGCACGGAGCCAGCCACACCGTTTCCCAGACCGCAGCATTGCGCTACAACACACAGGCTTACTGGTTTTCATTGCTCTACCCTGGGAGTCGCTATGATCTTTTGCCTGGTATAACCATACCCATACACATTAAAAATATTCAGATGGAACAGATCCCATGAAAGACTCGCTGTTACACTCACAATATGCAACAACATACTTTGGCATTGCTTACTGAAGAGTACAGGGGCTTTTTTTTAATATGTAGAAGTTTTCCCCTAATCCTGTTGTAACATTGGTCACAACAGGTATATAATGAAATCTGCTTTTGCCTCAAGACCAGTTTTACACAAATGTGAAAAAGACCCCACCCTTCCCTGATCATTCTTACCATGTTAAAGTAATTGCGAATTTTTGTTCCTTTGTCTATATCCCAAACAAAAATATTTCCATCATGACCCGCCGAAAGTACAATCCTTTGGTCAAACGGATGGGCCTCCAGAACAAAAACTTCATCATCGTGACCCTGCAGTGAAAGCGGGGTGAAAAAAAAGGTAACATTTCTCCATGTAACATCTCCAAACCTGCTAGTATTTAGTGTGAGGACATCTCAGTTCAGGTAGTCATCCATGACAGCTCAATTTACTGGATCTTAGACTAGACCTGTGTCTGTACTTAGGCAACATTTCTGTCAGAGGCTTGGCATGATCACTGCCCACTTTGCAAACGCCTCGGACTGTAGCTCAGCACAGCTGAGATGGAGAGGGACGGGGAGGAAGGAGAAATCAGCAGCGAGGACAGCCGCAACCCTCCAATCTGGACACAAACGGTGGCCTCCAAAGGGCTCCCTTTCAGCCAGCAATCACCAGGGTCTAGCAGCATTTTGGTCATCACCTCCTTTCCCCATGACACATACTCCTCCCAATAAGCGTAAGACAGGTGGCATACTTCAGGACAAAACACTCCCCGTCAGGGGGAATGATGATGCAGTTTAGCCTCAAATCAATTTCAGAGTTGAACTATAACCATTTGGGATTACCCACTTGAATTTTACTCACAGATAAGCTATGAAGAAGCTGCCCTGTGGACGAGTTCCACACTTTGAGAAGGAAATTGTTGACTGCAGTGATGACAGTGGCATCGTATCTATCCCAAGCCACCATAGTAACCTTCAGTTTTGTCACCTTGTCCTCCCCAGATGCTACACTGTTTCTAAAGAAATTAATAATTTAAAGAAGAAATAAATCAGTAACTACACATGGAAACATGTAACAGTGCTAATTCAGTATGAAATTAGGGAGAGCATGGCTGCCACCACTGTGGCTACTGGCTAATGCAGGAGAATGAAGGATGGCTTCTGCAGTGGTAAAAAACAGAAAATATACAGTACCACTGTATATTTATGTATTTTTATTGTAGATTTATAGAGTTTTATTTCCTTAAAAAGGAGAAGTTTCTCTTCTGTTCTTCTTAAGCGATCATCCTCGCCTACCCCAATACTTTCTTTCAAGCCATTCAGTTCTACTAAGTTTTTTCCTACGAGGCATTTTTCTTATCAGTGATCCATATGAGTAAACTCTATAATGAGCAAAAATTTGCTAAATGAATCCAAATCATACTTTGACAGCTAACTTATTAACAATGCTACCGTATGAAATATAAAGAATTCTGCACAGCAAAATGCCTAATGGATTTCTCCACCTCTGCTTTTTGTTACTGTGCATATTCAATTACAAGGCCACTTACAGAAGTCACTTGAGGATCTCAAAAAGAAAAGCTCGAAACCCTAATTGAACTGGAGAACCAGATCACCATACCTCATCTCCCACTTGAAAACTTAAGGAAAAATACGATGTTAAGAAACATTCTGGATATACATATTACAGAAATTTTGCCAGGCAAGTCAGGCCTTGGAATAAAATAAGAAATCCAAAAATGTGTTTACAAACGAATGTTGTTAGGAAAAAGAATCTATGTCACATCTCTCATTAACTTTCTGCTTACTGTCATTTGTCCTCAGGTGGGTAAAATAAGCTGTAATGGGCAACACCTTTTTTTTTAACTAAAATTATTTACTAAATTTATTTACTCGAATAGTAACTGGAATCATAGAAGAAACTGTCAATTACCTACAACAGTGGCTGTGTGATGCCAGAAACCGTTGAACATATGCATATTTACATTCATATCATACATTTTGCTCAGTTTTCCTCTATTCTAACTTTATCATTCCTTACAATTTTAACTGCATTCCATAGCACAAAAAACAAAATAGCACAGCATATGACATAAAATAAATACTAACGACCTGAGGAAACTGATTACGGCAGTTGCTACTATCTGAGAGCTGACAGAAACTAACACTTGTTTTGGACATTTTTTAAAAAACATGCAGGTCAGCATATGATCAATGAGCTTCTATTAAAAACCTCTTCCTGTGAGATGAACTCTATTTGGCATTCTTTCTTCATACATAAAATACTAAATATTCCCCAACCATTAGGGTAAGGAACTACCAAGGTATTAATGTTGTCTTTTAGGGGCTAATTAACTGTGTAACTTAACAGAGCCATGGCATTTTCAATACACAAAAAACATGCACTGAAATTAACTCAAAATGGAAGTAAATAAATAGTTTTCAGTACGACGGAAGATTTTGTTTTGTGTGTAAATGTTGCTATGAAGTGAGTTCTGTTTTGGTTTGTTTTACCCTGTCATCTTAGTAGCCATATCCAGGACTACACTCTTCCAATCTTGCTGCTGATAGTGCCATATTCTTGCTGTTCCATCTCTGCTTCCACTGACAAATCTTAAGCTATGGAAAATAAAGAAAAAAAAAAAAAGTCATGAAATTCTGAGTAAGCATAGGTCACTGCTGCTTTTGGTCTAATACCTACATGCCCATCTTAGGAGCTTATTTTCTCACTATTCAGTAGCTTCGCTATGGAGTTTTCCATCCTCAGCAACAGTGTGGGCATGCTAAATCCTGCGGCAAGAATATTTAGGAGCTTGGCAGAGGACTGTCATTCACCTTAGGAAAGGTCACTACAAGCACTTCCTTTTACGTTATTCTGCAACAAACATGGACACACGCACAGAAGTATATCTATACTTGGAAGTGTATACTTGTGCATATATACTTGTCTTACTCTATATATCCCCACACATAGGCGTGTTTAACAACTCATAAAATATCCATGAACTGCTGCCGCAGGAAACAGGCAGCTACAAAACGCTGGCAAGCCAAGAGCACACCCATTCGCACCAGCAGAGAAGCTAGAATGTATTTAGTCTTTTTTCAACACTTATTCTTTATATTGTTTGTGCATCTCTGATCTAGAGAATGTAATTAAAAGACAGTGAGGTTACAATTTTCATATCAGATATTGTACGGTACAAAAGAGTTTATATCCCACAACATTAATTACATTTGGCTACAGCTAGCAGATGGCCTTGGAATGACTTCAATGTCGTAATTCATACAAGCTGCACATTCCCTTTTTAATGACATCAGCAAATCCCTTGAGCAGTTCACAGTGGCAGCAAAGAAAAAGAAACTGTATGCCAGGAGTCTAGCATAAATTATAATACATTAACTTAGGGAGAGGGTGAAGACAGAGAAGGGAAATACCCAAGTTGAACACAAGTAGGTAGCCCTGCCTGTGAAGTTGAACGTGAGTATTTTCATTTTTAAACTCCTCCTTGTTTAAAAAATTCAAGCATCCAGCAAATGCATTTAACTACATCATAATGCTTTGGCTATCAATGTCACAGAAATCGTTTTTGTTGAGGAATTTGAAAAAAGCTCCTCAAGTAATACATTTTCACAGGATGGCCAACACCTTTAAAAGTATATTCCATTTATATACAAAATTACATGTAAAAAGGCAAGCCTATGCAATTTGATTTTAATAAGTGATTCTTTCACCTTTTCAGTTTCCCTGATCTGAATTTTTTCTTCGTGATGAAAAGAGTTTCTTTTTATTTTTACTTCTTTATGTTAAAATAAAAAGGAAGCTATTGCTTTTCCATTAAAAGCATCACTATAGCATATAATTTTCAGTGAGTATGTGACCTAACACCCCCCGTGAGACCTGCTCTCTCACATCCTTTGGAAGGAACTGTTAGCACAATTATACCGGTGCATTCCCACATAATTTTACGTGACAAAGATCTCGGAGTACAGGTGCAGTTCCACTGGCAAAGCTACAGTTTTGCTTGGAAGGCTCCAGCTTGCACACATCCCTTAAACCTTCTGCCAAGCAAAATAAGAAATATAAGCAAAAGCTGGCATAAAGCCACTTACATGAAGATGTTGATCACTAATCAAAGCCTGCCACGCCACACCAACTCAGCTGCGCCGCAGAAGTTTGACACACAGACATGCCTATAGGCACCTTTATACATTTTATCATGAGCATCCTGACTTTAATTCTTACGTAAGAGACAGCATCCTGACTTAGCACAGTTTTAAAAAATGAAAGCTCTGCAGGTTGCAATGGTTCACTTCAGAAATTTTAAGACCACAGCATTACTGTTATCATCTAAACTAATTAACTGGAAATTCATATATTTGCCTAGAAATTCAGGTATTTGCCAGGTATGTCGCCAGAGATAAGTAAATTACTATGAACAATAAAGCAGACCAACGAAACGATCATCAAGACCCACAGGTCTTAAGACTGTGCCTCTGTAACTGGTCCTGGACAGGCGGCAGCAACCAAGGACTGCAAGTTCAGAGAGTCTGTGGTGCACGTGTAGAGGAACTGTCCCGTATACTCAGTTCCAGCAACTGGTCAAGGTAAGTGCTTGAACAATAAAGCAGACCAACGAAACGATCATCAAGACCCACAGGTCTTAAGACTGTGCCTCTGTAACTGGTCCTGGACAGGCGGCAGCAACCAAGGACTGCGAGTTCAGAGAGTCTGTGGTGCGCGTATACTCAGTTCCAGCAACTGGTCAAAGTAAGTGCTGTAGCTCATCATTAGCCACATAAACGACCACAGACTCACACAGCCTTCACTCCAGGAAATGTGAAGATTAGCCCATTTATTATCACACTTGGTGATGTTAAGCTATCCAGACGTACCAATGACTCAGTGAAGACTAAAGATAGTGGGTTGCAAGGAGACACCACAAAAATACAGTAGGACACTACTGAAGTATTACATAAAACATCCAAATCCTTGTGAAAAGCCAAACAATTATAATGAGAAGAACATGTGTAAAGGAAAGTTTTACTCTCAAATGCAGACAAATTCAGCAGGGGAATTTTATCTACTAAGTAGACTGGATCCAAATTTGGGATGTGAGGATCAACTGCACCTTTACATCCCATTGAAGAGCTGTTCTTTGCTTATCCCCTTGGATATAAATCAGGGTTTTTGGGGTTGGTTTTTCCTGGCAATTTCAGAGTTACAAAAATACAAGATGAGGGATGAGGGCCTGGTTATTCATCATATCACGTATATCACTCCAGAACCTCACAGAAGTTGAGCTCTTATGAATTATGAGTATTTATGAAAACAAACACTCTTCCCATATTTTTCAGAACTCTGAGCACCAGAAGAGACAACTTGCTTATTCAATGTGCCCAGAGAGGGACTGGCAGAAGAAATCATCCACCAAGGAATTAAATGAGACAGACAGTAAAGGGTGGGTGCCTTATGTTTCAGCAACATATCAGCAATGTCATATTATTTGGAAAATGTTTTCAAATTATGCTAATCATTGGCTGCTTTCTGGTCCCCAGCTGGTATAAATGATACAGATAACATATGCAAGAGAAGTAAATTTTAACAAAAAAAACAAACATATACATAATCTATCAACAACACCATCAGCTTCAACATGATTCTCACACAGATCATAAATAAGAGCACAGTGAAGTAATGAAAAACAACCCCAAGATAAAAGGTAGTTCTACAGTTCCTTGTTTTCATTATGCATGATACTCATCATTTAGATGCCATTATTTCCTTGATTTCCTTCTATTTCACTTCTGACAACACACCAGGTCTTATTTCCCCTTTCATGTTTATGTTCTTTTCATAAATGACTGCACTGAGCACATAAGTGACTGCACAGGTAAAAGCACCTTGCAAGAGAGGCTCCTATAATGAAGGTCAGACCACAGCTCCTTGCAGACTTACTTGCCTGACCATCTGTGCATGTGCAACAGTTCTAAATTTTGCTTAGAACTACATTTGTTATAATGCTCTTACTCCAGAAGTAACCCCTTCTGTACTTAACAAGGCTACCGGTGAAGTAAGACACACTTACACAGAAAGGATACAAAATTTGGTTTCCAATTTGCTGTTTAAAAAATACAAAGCAAAAGCATAGTTACAGAATGTTTTTGTTGTTACGGCAGAGGACAACAAGTCCAAGCTCGTGGATATGACACACAACTTGCAACGTACTTTGAATAATTTGTCTAAGATTAATCAGAGTCCACGTGCAGTCTTCCTGTTGCACCAAATTTTCTCTGAAATGTTATTTGGAAAATTAAATACCATACGCCTCATGTCAAAATCCCAGGACAGCCACTCACCTGTCACCATTGTTACAGAACTGGACTGCAACCACTTTGTCCTAAACAGAAGGGAGGAAAAAAATAATAGTAAGTGCTTTGTAAGCTGAAACACTCATCCAAAAAGATCCTAATGATGAGCTTCTATTTAGCAAATTGCATCTTCCCATGCATCTCCTACAACATGCCATCTTACCAATTCAAGAACAGAAAAGTCATGTTTGAAGTTAAAACTTCCCCAGGCACGTCATATTAAACATTGAAATAGAAAACTTCAGAGAGGTGATGGTTTCGTGTTGCTCCTGAAGTAGCTCAGAGACAGAAACGATTTCCGACTCCGTCTCCCTGACGCTTAGACCTTCAGGAGGAAGAAGCTGCAGCAGCTTGTTCCTGCCTGAGCACAGTCTTCCTGCACAGTGCCACAGGACCACGCACACCCCGGGGTAAGCTCTGCCTGGGAAACTCTGCACCTTTGGGACTCCACAGAGTTAGCAGGAATAAGGAACCCCAGGAGCTCACAAGGCCTAGTAGGTACGGCACTCAACAAGATGGAGAAAGCACAGCTTAACCAAATAAATGATCACAGCAGGTTTGCAATTTTTAGACCTAACATCAGTGCATCAAAATATTTTATCCAAAAAATGCAGACCTTGGCTTTATTTCCACTTTTAAATTGTTGAGAAACAAATATTATGTTTTAGATATGGTTTTGCCTCTTTTATTTTGCTAAATACTTGTGTTGGTTACGTGCACTTGCTCTTTGTACTCCCACTGACGTCTCCAGCTCCTGATAACCAAGTGTCCAATTAGGGAATTTTTTTCGGGGGGGGGCTGACAGCAGCCTGTGGTATTAAGAAGAGTAGACTTTCAAAAATCAAAGGAATTACAGTTTATTCCAAACCTGAACTGCTGAATATAGAAAACATTTTTTCTTTTGCGAGCAAAATACTTGTCAGATTTGTTGGCTTGGAGCTCTGAGACTTAAATGTGAGACCCATGACTCCCACTGAAGTTCAGTGAATCAATTTAGACCTCAGTCTTAATCCATAAAATATTGTTCAGGTGGGCAGCTGGGCTATTAAGGTTCAAAGATAAATGCTCCAAACTCCTCACAAGTGACAGCCCTATCAGTGTGGCTATAAGCTGGCCTTTCTGATATATTGTTTACCATGCACATGATAAATAATGCAATCACCACCTACTCTCGGTAACAACTAAGAAATGAAGAAAGATTTGATACTGTTTTAGTGACACTTCTTTATGGGGTTTCATTAAAACTGAGACGTTCAACGGTTTTAATACAAGCTATCAAGACTCAAACTCGAAAACTAACATTGAAAGTCATCATACAGATATTTAAAATAGTCTGAGTTTTTACGAGAACCCTTCTGCATTACCCGAGAAAGGATGCTTTTAAGCTTACTTTATTTTCTAAATGAAATTACCATCGTGATCCAAAGTTTGACTGCACACTCTAAAACCAGAATTACTTCGTTTTTTCTCGTTACATGGATTTGCGGTCACAACTGAAGTTAAATACTCGACAGTAAATTTAATAGGAAAAATCACATCGTACATGAAAACTGCTTTAATTGCCCATTCCAACACAGACTTTCTTCAACAATATGGGAAAATCATCTAGTCCCTCAGTTTCCTGGGGGAATGAAATACATAAAGCATGTTTTGCACACATCTCCTGCCTCAGAGGAATTTAAAAATAAACATACCACAAATTTTCAGGCATTTAAATAACACAGTGTTGAGAACCAACTCAACTCTAGAGACAGAAAACAAGCTGAATAGGATGTACACAATCGAAGTTCCTGAAATAAGATAAAGCGGGGAAAAAAAAGATTTGCTTTCCAATTTGTCTCTTACCGTATGAGATTCTAACTCAGCCATTTTCTCCGGAGATTCTGAGCCCAAATAATAAATTCTTATCACGTGGTCAGTACTACCTGTTGCAATGAACATGCCACCTAAGAAAGACAGTGTTTTCTGTGAGAAGAAAAGCCATCCAAGGAACAACTAATTTTAATTACTGCTTTATTGTCAAAAGCAGCAAACCACAGTTTTAAACAGAAAATTTCAATGTAATCAAAACGTACTTCCTGAACAAAGCAGTTAACTCTGACAGCTTCTGCTTTAATCTGTATTTTCTCAGACCATATCAGCTTTAGCACAACTATGAGCTCTACAATATTTTCCAGCTGCAAACCTTTCTGACCAAAGGAAGAGAATATTGCAAGTTACAACATTCATCCAACAAACTATTCCGCTTTCCCTCAGAAATTACCACGGCGCTCTCCATCAGCCTACGTGGAAAATTACATGGGAAATAGTTTCATATTCTCACTGGTAAATACCAAAGAAAATATTTAAGCCCATCTTCAACATCTATTTGAAGCACATCAGAGAAATTATTGCTGAATCGGGAGCGAGCGATTAAGCTATTTTCTTATAATGTTTGTTCTATTTACAATATTGCACAAAAAGGGCACTATTGTGTAGTTTACTGCATTGAAATGGTTTCAGTAATGTCAGGATTTCTGGTTTTAAAAAAGGAACGTGGGCAAGGCTCCCATGGCTCTAGAATAGCTCTCAATTTCAGACAGCAAAAATTAATGAGAAATTACATCATTTTGCTTGTAAAAATCACTATTTTTGAGAATTCAAAGCTGCAACAAAGGATGGCAGTTAAGCTGATATTTTCAAACACATTGAACTGATCCTCCTAGAACTTAGCCAAATTTGGAAGATTACCAAAAGTGTAACCTCTGAACAGAGGCCACCTGCCTGCCAGATTTCAAGAACTTTTCACTCAAAAACTTTACAAGATAAAACCTTAAAAGGATTTACAAAGAAAAAGCTCTAATGTGCAAAACAACAGACTGAAAGCATAGTCTTCCTTGGAAGTGGCCAAGGCATTTTAGCTTAAATTATAGAAAAAAAAAGAGAAAAGGTAGCTTGAGGCAGACGCTTAGCACGGAAAATTTCAAACAATCACAATTTGGCAGTGCTGTAATTAACTGAAAAAGGGTTTAACACCATTTGTATTTAAAAAGAAGTAACAGTCTTGTCACCAAAGGAATTATAGATCATAAAATACTTTCAGCTACCTTACAATGCATACGTACCGGAACTGAAAGACGAACAAGATATCTGAACACCAGGCCTGGACCTCTCTGCAAATTTTACAGGGCGATCCCTATATGCAACAAGACGACATTTTTACTTTTCATTCCTTTATTCCAATGCCATTCAACAAGAGTAGTGCACTGCAGCTCAGCAGGTTAAGGTCAATATGCTTATCCTAAATCTCTTTATTTCAGAATTCTCACCTAAGTTTGCTAGAACTTATTTTTCATCTTAGTAATTTTCTTCCTTAGTTTAGTAAGAAAACCATCATTTTCTAAATTGAAAAGACTAACTTATTTCTCACGGTACTCACCAATTCAAATCTATTTAAAACAGAACCTGGCAAACCATTAGTCTAATAGCATTTACTCCCTATTAAGTATGGGTTCGATACCATCTACATATGTGTGTTCTTCTGATTAAAAGCAAAGAAGTTCTCCTGCCTGTACATTTTGGACAAGGATTTAGTCCTAAACATAAAAGCTGAAAGTTCTTCCACAACGCTGGCTTGCAAAGCACAAAACCCAGAAACAAAAGCCCCGATTTCTGCCTCCCCTCTGGGTTGTAATGCCACAGACTCCCCAACACACGTAAGAAAGCGCTCCCTGCCCCACACACTGGCACGGCACTCATGCACAGCGTGTCTATGGGAGAACATATCCCAAGAAACTTGTTCACTGAGAAGGAACACCCCCTTATTTCACTGTCCCAGCATTCCTCTCCGCGCCAAAACTCAACATAAATTTGTCCTTTATTTAAGATAAACAGGCTTACTTAAATTTCATGGTGTTAGCATGCCACTGCCAGAAACAGATTGTTCCGTCAGCACCAGTAGAAGTGAGGTATCGTGTTGTTCCTTTCCTTGCTGGAGAGAACTAAAAATAAAGTTGTAACAGTTAAACCAGCTAATTTCTTTCTCCCCTTACATACTGGAAACCTGTAAATGGATGTTGACAAGAACCTTTTTCATGAACATATTAGCTTTCTCCCCGGGAGTACAGAGAGCAGTATCAGGGATAAGCACAGAATCTGAACTTCCATAAAAATAAAGCTGAGGAATGGAAAATACCTACATTTTGACTAGCAAGTCTTTGTTTCTACCACACAAAGGTTAGTAAATTGGAGAAATGAAACGAGCCTAGACCCTTTTAATGGGCAACAAGATGAGGAAATACTTCTTTCTAGGATAGAACTGGATCAAACATGGTAACAAAGACAAAAATGATTCCTGCATCCAAGCCCAACGAAGAACAGCAGCACGGTAAGACCCCCACTCCCTCCCTCTTCCTGAACCTCTCCTCTGCCTCTCTAAGGAGTAGGAAAGCTTTTCATCCTGAAGTCTCTGACTTTAATTTCATAACTGCAGCAATACCTTTAATCCTCTGGCCACTTGGTAATTTGATAAAGGAATCAAGCACTGTTTCCTCAAAAAGCCATGACTGATTATTTTCTAAATTACCAGAGTTTTACAAAAAGCTTGTGAGGAATGTATATCCATGTAAACAAATAATATACAAACCACAAAACACGGTTGTAAAATATGTTTCCAAAGCAATCACCTTCAAGTAAGTAACTTGCAACATAGCTGAAATCAGACAAAATTGGAAGCGTAGGCAAGAGCGGGAGAAATGAGACTCCCAGGGACTACTGGCGTGACGGAGAAGACTGTGATGAATCAAAGGTAGCAAGGCTCCAGAAGAGAGGGATTCTGAGCCAAACATCCCCACTCGTTCTCCCCTCTATGCGCATAACCTGCCAAATTGCAGGAACTGCCTTTTTTATCCTGGAATTCTGTTTTGTTGGAGGTTTCTGCCTGGCTGTTGTGGCATTTTTTTTTTTTAAAGCAAATAAACTGCAAATTACTAGCCATTATTGACTGCGCCACCACTAGAGAACTGAGTGCTGGCAGTTTAGTCATTTTTTTTCCTGCTCTGCTATTGCTCACTGGGTACTTGCCACCAGCTGAAACTGCCCGGGCACAAGCGCAGATTCTCTGTGAACCCTGCTCTGTGCTGTACTGTGGCTGCTGCAGCGTCTAAGTATGCTACAACACCCAGAACAGCTCCTTACGGTACTGGCTAAGATAACGAACAAATAAGAAATGTGGAATAAGGAGTTTTAGCTGGCAGTATTCCTCTGAAAAATAAACGTTCTCTATGAACAAACGACTCTTGGGTCAGTCGCTGTGCAAGGACTACCACCAAAGATGCCAGCCGTGTCTCCCTGGCTCAGCTAGTTCATACGATGCTCTTGGTGACCATGCATTTGCTAGATCTAAGGAAGAAGCAATGGGACCCCATAGCTAAAGGCAGCTGGAAGAAGCAGAATCATCCCCTCCGGCAGTATTGGCCACTGTGCAGGAGTGAGTTTGCCAGGAAACAACACCCTCGAGTTGGGGCAAACCTGCACTGCCAAACAGAGATGAAAAGGTAAGTTTTATCCCTGATTGCTAATCCACATCTCTTATTACCATTTTAATTCAAAAGGTCATTCCTTACCTGTATGGAAGTAATGGAAGCTGAATGGCCCTGCAGCACTGCGACTGGGGCACAGGTTCGAAGACACCATACTCGGACTACTTTATCACAACTGCCTGCAGCAAGCAGCGTGTTCTCGTAGTTAACAGCCATGTCAGAAATTTCAGCCGAGTGTCCTCGCAACGTTGAGAGCAGGCGCCCATCATCTGTAGCCCAGATTTTGACCAAACAATCATCTGACCCCTAATGCCACACAAAAATTTCCAAAGATTATATAAAATAATATGTGTTATGCGTACATGATACACAGGCACACTGCAGATGAACAAGTACCTACAACACCACTGCGCCATGAACCTGCCAGAAGAGCAACAGCAGTGGGATTCCACAGAGGCACAACTATCTGAGTTTGGGGATCATCTTGTGGGGTCAAGGATTTAGATATTTCTAAAACAGAAGCCATTGTGTTATGCTTCATACTAAGATACGATTACCGCTGCTAATACAACTCCTCTCAGTACAGTTCAGTAATCATTAAGGTAAATTTAAGAAGACAAAATGTTTCATTACGTACTACCAACGGTCATATTTATCTGCATGAGCCAGATCAACACAGTAGTAAAATCAAAGTGATCATAAGACTCAAGCCCTAAGGAAAAAGAGCATTTAAGCATCTGAGGGATCTCGGAGCCTCTGCCGTGCTCCTGGAGCTGTAACACAGCTGTACCGTGAGGTTCAATTTTTGTGAACGGAAGAAAGTTGGATCACTCGAAGAGAGAACCCGTGCAACATCGTGTGCAACTGAAATACTATGTCAGTGAGATTTCAGTTCAGGACAGGACACAATTCAAAAGCATATCCAACGCAGATCACTGTAAAATACTTTTACCTATAGCAGCAGCTACATAATTTCATACTCAGTCCCAATATCGCCAAGAATTTTTAGACGGTTCACAGACCTTTCCACTCTTCAGATACTACAAAGAATACTAATACTAGTGGCTAGGATTGCCACTATATATTCAGAAACATAACACAGTAAAACTAACTGCAATATCAACATCATTTGACTTTAAATTACATTTTATTAACTGCAGCTAAATTCGAACACAGATCTCTTCCAGTTCTTCACATAAGTGCAGATGAGAAAGATTTCTTTATGGTGTAAACAAAAATGGAAAGGCCCTCACTATGACCCAGAGTAATTATCATAACAACATCTCTATTTGATCAATTTATAACAAGTGGAGAAGCTAGCAGGAACACAAAGACAACAATTAGCCTGCCAGATCTGTTTCTAAACACCTATTGATAAGAGACAAGGGCAAAGACAAGACAAGACAGGGATTAACATTAACAGTTAAAAGATGCATTATTAATTTGAAAAATCTGTTAATTTTTAAGTATGTGCAACAAAAAGCAAGGGCAGTATCACAGAAATGTATGTTAATATATTCTGGAGAAAAACTTAAAATAATATTGATATATTCACTGACATTCTCCAAATTCTAGAAAGAAAATTTAGTAGAGAAGTAAATTGCAGATGAAGTAATGAGGTCTTTTATTTATCATCAAGTTTTTACTGAAGTGTAAGGAAAGGGTTGCCAGCATTTCCAAGGTTACCAAAAGGTAAAATGTAGTTTCAAAAGAAGTGTTAAGATTTAACCCAGCAAGCAGCATGCAAATTAATTCCAACTCCCAGACTCCTGCAGGTGCCATTCAGTAAGAAAGACGATAAATAAAGAAAAATGAGCACGTGTTTCAAGTGAGAGTTGCACTGGACCGGAACAACCCTGATGTAAGGTTCTACATGGGGAAGCAAATAGCTGACTAAGTTTCAGTCTACCGGAGCTGTGAGCAATTTTAAAATACCAAGTCAAGTGAAATGTGAAAATTAGCATAGAAAGAGATGGGTTTTCCATACATTTCAAGATTTTTCTTCCTTTCTTTTTCTGGAAGCCGTGTCTGCGTCTCAGTCAGTAACTAAGAGGCTGTTGAGGGACTCAAGAAAGAAAGAAATCAAACCAAGCAAAGCAATCTTCCAAGAAAAGTACAATTTTTAAACTTACTGTAAAAATTCTTCTCCCACTGCGATCAAAGGCTATACAATAAACAGATGATAAATGTCCCAAAATCCTCTTATGCATCTTCATGTGTTGGTAGGTGGATGTTGGGAACAAGTGGCTGAAACGTCCACATCCAGTTAATTGTCTGGCAGAAATTATATTTACTTGGAGAGAAAAACAAACCAAAAAGAAAACTAAGACATGGATTTCATCCAGAACTCAAAGTAAATAAATACTAAATCAAATATAATGTTTGGTAACAACTTCATTATCACAATCCATAAATCTGAACCTCTTCCACCTTATCAGAACATTCTGTACAGTCTTGTAAAAAGAAAGCCTGCTCCTGATGAAGCCTTTCAATACCTACCACACCACACACTGCACATGCTTTCTTAACAAAAATTAAAGCAAAAAAAAAAGTTCCCACCACAACTAGAAGTTATTCCAATGTTCAATTCATGGACAGGCAACAGATACATTTATTCTATATGGATTTGGAAAACTTTATATTAGTAACATACAATTTCCTTAAAGCAATTACAACAAATTTATTTTTAGAGTATAATAATAATAGTTTATTTTAACTGCTTTTTTTGTGATAAAAATCTTTCTTTGGAATGGGTTCCAGATCATATGTGAGGGTGAACGGTCGTCCACGTGTTCCTCACAAAACCTCTCTCATTATAAGCAGCCGCAGCAACATCATTGCATTTCTATGGCAATGTAATTGAAGAATAAGAAATATGTGGCACTGATGGAAAAAGCCCCAGTCGAAAGAATGGCAGGCACAAGAAAAAACTGCAACAACAACAACAAATTATTTTGTCTTGCTAAATCTAGGAGTCCTTACAAGAACAGCCTGAAATCTAAAGGCACAACAACATCACGTAAAAAAGTACTGTTAGCAGTTTCGCTGACGATAACCATGGATCTTTCCACTAGACAGGAAAAGGAGAAAACAGGCGTGTATGTGCCGTTGCTGGGACACTCCACCAAACGAAGATCCCTGCGGCTGTAGAATACAGAAAGATCCTAATTCTAATCTTTGATTTGATGCATCATTTGAGATCATTTTGGGTATTTAATTTTACCTATCCTAACGTATACCACTTGAACTTTTGATTGTAAAGTTTTGAGAGGGTTTTTTCAATGGTACTTAAAGATCTAGCATTGCTATATCGGTGGGTTTTGTCGAGTCCTTGCGATAGCAGGCTCCCTGAAGAAACCCCTTATCTTGTCTACTGCACATTGAAGTAGGCAGGGCTTCACAGGAGCCGCGCGAAGCTCTTTAGTGCCTTTCAATCCTTTAGTTTAATAGTATAGTGAACAACTTGACCCATTTTCTTAATTGTATCTTCATATCATTGCCTATCTATGCAAAAAAAGGTTACAGAATATGTTAAAAAAAAAAATCTACAAAGTCAAGAAGCGTCATTTCAAAAGGCTACTAACCCGTAACACACTTCTGTACATTTATAAGATTGAAGTATTTATACACAAGCAGAGAGATAAATGGGCAAGGAGAATAAATTGTTTCCATATTTACAGAAAGTACTTTTGTTTCTCAGTTTCTCAGCTCTGAAATTTGGACTATTTTTAATCACTCAATGCAACTGAAACACTACATACTAGAAAAAAAAAGTTGCATAAAAGGTGTAGATGCTCGCAAAAGTCATCAGGCTCCCAGCGTGACCTCATCTTCAGTCAATATTTTTCATGTAAAAACACCTATTCAGCGGTACTAAAAAAGCAAAACACACTAAACCAAATTAATTTACTATCTACCTACTATTCAATTGATACCTGGTATTATGCAGGAACTGTTCAGTGGAAACTGTCTCCCCTAGCAAAGTAAAAATGAAATCTTCAACCCTTTTCCCCACCTCTTACAGGAGGGCACAGAGATCCCGTCGTGATAAATGCTGTACAAAGGTACCGTCAGGCTTGCCTACACATTATTTTATTTACTATTTAAGTATGCCAGCTTAAAAGCTAAGTTCTTAAAAATATTACACCTCCCTTTCCCCCACACTGTGGACACTGTTATGCCAACACAGAGATGTAGTCATTTAGCAATATGGTAATTCTGCTGTGCCTTTCACTGCTTAAATCATTTAAATACATAATAACAGTGTATCTGCCTTTAAACAATTTCAAATGGCTTTGAACATTTTTTTTAACCACACAAAGAACTGTGTGAATCAAAAAGGTATACTCGCATTTCAAAAATATTCCCAGTAATGACAATACCTGCTGTGCACTACAGTGTTCCCACGCAATCCTTCTGAAAATTTACCACTGCTGTTTGTTGTAAATCACACGAAGGCAACACTAAAAGGTGTAACAAACAGTCAGGCACCTAACTCACACAACCTTTCCTTTGGCACTCAGCACCTAACTTTTCCAGTCGGTTCCCAGGCTTGCAATCAGTTCAGCTTCAGAGGATGTGAAAGTAATTTCACTTTTTTCTGTGTCTATTTCCCTATTTGCACAATGGGGACAAGACTCCTCAATTTCCCATGGATAATTAAAAAATAAAAAGCACTGCTTATGAAATGCTTCAATCAAGAATTTCAGAGAAAAACAGAACTACTGTTGTGCCATAAGGAGCACCATCTTTATCAAAGCAACAGCACCTCTGAACAAAAAGCAGCAAGTATTCAATGTATCTGATCCTCACTATTAAAATGCTCAGGGTATACCAGAAACGTATGCCACGCACACAAAGCTGTGACTGAGATTTTTGTCCTCCCACACTTCATAAACTATCGCTGCCTTCAAAGGAACTGCAAAGTAAAACCCCCCACGAAACAACAAACATCCCCAATTCCAGTTCTCATATTTTTTGGTGGAAGATTAATACACAATATCTCAACAGGGAATTACACACACATGACAAAAAGCCCTGTGAAGTTTGCTTTCTTCAGTACAATGAAGTTATTGTACTCATAAAGCCTAAAGGCATTTAAAAAACCCCGATTCCCACACAGAGAATTAGCAACATAGTAGCCCTAAAAACTTTTAGCAACCTATCTAATTAGCTGCTGTACATCATGCCATACTGGGCGTAACAGCTGCCAAGTCTACCCCCTCACTATTTCCTGCCAGAAAAAAAACTTTGAAAACTGTACTGACGTTATTTCACATAAAAAGTGAGCATTTCTAGTATTCTTGTTAAGCCAAGTAAGTTAGCTTTGTCCACAAATGGAAAGGCCTTCTTCTCAGATGAAGTTCTTCTAGCTGCTGAAATGACGGCTACCCAGGTGCAGAGATGCCCCTGATGCGGCCGTGAGGGGTGGGCTTTCTCTCCCTCAGCCTGTGCTGGGAGCAACCTGCTCCGGCCTCAGCACCAGCACAGCCAGCTCCTGGCAAAGCCCTGCCTTACAGATGCACACTAGTGCCTCCTGGAACTACCAACCTGTAGTACTAACTGAGGGTGACACGTGGTAAAATGCATGCATTTTTCTGTCTGTTTATCAGAGTCCCTGGTCCCTGGAGGTCACACCTTCAGGAAAATTACAGTCCCTAGTGCAAGTACGGGCACAGTTGCAGGGGGCAGAGGGGTCGCATACACTGTACAACAGTAACTCTGAAATCACAATCCATTCTACTGGAGGTAGCAGCACAAATGTAAAAACCCTTGCAAGAAAGCTCACCTAGGCAGGATAAAACAAAAACACTGCAACAGAACCCATCAGTGAAAACAACATTTAAAAAAACAATCATCAGACATCGCAGATTTCAAGGTTAGGTCACAACTTCAGAAGGAATTAAAACATTTCAGCGTGGACAAAGTCACCTAGATGCAGCAGTTTTCAAACTGCTTGAATTCTTCCTCTCCCTATAAAGCCTTGCCTCGCTCCGTTTTTTGCGAGCAAAAATAGAAAACAGAATACTGGTGCAAACGTTTGTTTTAAAAATAGTTTCTCTAGTATTAAGGGTGATGAGTTCACATCGTACTATTTTGCCTTTTGAAATCAGCACCGTAACTTTGTAATGAGGACATAACATTTTACATAGCCAGGACACGTGGGAGTAAGCTGTGACCTCATCGTAGGGCCCGATCAAGCATGAAGATTGAGTACCACGCGCAGTGTGCAGAAGAAACACAACCCTGGATTTCATAAGAACGCTGGGAAATAGACACAGTTGGCTCACACATGCAAAATATCTTCTCAGAGAGTGGATGTGTGGCTAGACCCAGTAAAAGCACCAAAAGAACAAAGTGTTCCAGATTTCATAGCTGCTGACCTCATGGAGCTCCTTTACAGCAGAGAAACATCATCGATTTTCTGACCTCATCAGAGCACTGCTATTTGGCAGGCCTAAGGTAGCTGGATCACCTTGACTGTAAACTTCCATACAGCTGAACTGCTTGTTCATTGAGACTATGCAATGAACTTTCCGGTTCCAAATTCTGTGTTATTTCCACTAACAACAGTTAGTTACCCACGTAAAGATTTTCATACTCAGGATAAAATAGCTCTAGTACTCAACTAAAGAGGGAAAACAATCTTCTTTCTCATCTGCTTTCTGTTGCCTGCAATAAAAAAAAGTCTCTGATAAAACTGAAGCAGTATTCAAAAGCAGGTTTATCATATGTGATTAAATCCCACTGGTGAGGTACTGTATGACCAATCTTTCAAATTTCTGACCGGAAGAGCACAAAGGGAGTCCTGAACACACCGCTACTCCAAAACCTGCAAAGAAACAGCCTAAAAGACCATCCTCACTGTATTCACTCTGTTATTCTGTCAGCAGCAGAAAGCTGTGACAGCATTTTCCCTTCCTCTCCTCCCCCAGCAGACCACCACAGACCTCCAAGACTCAACACACAAACACCACCTTCCCGAGAACGACTTCCACAGGTCAGCACTTTCTGGGAGACTCCCCCAGCCAGAAGATTCCCAGCTCTGCACAAACACGCTGGGAAAAGGCACTCCACTTCCACTGTGCGTGACCTTTTATTTTGGAGTACAGATCGCAAGGTCCCATCCCAACCCCATCCAGACGGAAGGGCAAACCACTGCAGCTACCGACTCTTCCAGCTGGTGGGGCAACCACAAGCAATCCCATTCCCGCAGCAGAAAAACACACTTAGGGCAGCAAGCTTAAATCTTTATCACTGGAAGGGAAACGATCTAAGAATACTTTTACCTGCTAGTTCTACACCATATTTACCTGTCTACACAGGCAATTACACAATCATTTCATCTCACTCACGAACACACATTATTATGGGTGTCTATTACTTCAGCCCAACTACTTCAGCAAGTAATTCCAGAAAACTCCATCTGGCTAAGCCAGCACAGCATGGGAATTCACAATTATGCCAAAATATTAAAGAGGTTGGGCATGCTTCTTCGTCTTGTATTTTAAAACAAGACACACACACACACACACACTGCAGCATCTGTGGCTGTCACTACTCACCAGAAAAAGCACCCATTTTGCACAAATATTCACAGAAGAATTTTGTGACTTCCACTTCAGGATTAAGAATGGGGAATCCCAAAACCAAACTCCTGCCTCCTGTACAGCTTAAGTATAGTCAACTTCTTATTTTAATCTTTATACACACTTTTCTCTCTTATCAGTAGTTTATGTATCTACAGCAAGGAGGACTGTACTCTTCCAGGAACCAATACTTATAAAAATTAATTCCTGGCTATAAAAGACCCTTTTCGATGTAACACCTTTGCATTTCTTAAAAAACAATTCATAGGAAAACACCAAAACCAACAAATGAAGTCACTAAATAGCCACCCAGCAAGCAGCACGAGCCTTTGTCATGATGGCATGACAAATGCTGAAGTCCAATCTGCTAGTATTAATAATACCACATATACCAAAAACACACGGTCCGATTCTCCTCGTATGAAAGAATTGATCCAGCAGCCCTTACAGAAATACAACTATAGAAGTTGAGTGTGTGCAATAAATCTATAATCTAGCCTATTAGCAATCCATCAGCCCAACTGCTAGCAATAAAGTTAATGCAGAACTAGCCTAAAAGAATAAATACATAGATATGTACAGAAGCAACCATACTAATATACGGAAGCAGTTTCCTTTTTTCATTTCCACAGTATGACTCATAAATTTTCTGACAAAAGCAGGAAAAGCACTAATGCAATAGTTCCCTATGCACAAGTTCCAGGCAGATATCCATTTCTTTTTCATACAGAAGACCCATAATTAACTCTGATATTCCGTCACACTGCTGCCACAACACCACAGCCCTTACGCAAAGCGTGCTATCGATTTCAACCACAAAGAGCTCAGGCTTTCTCACTTTCGTGTCTGACAAAGATTAATTTTTAGTGATGAGAGAGAAAGTGCAGAAGCACAAACAGAGGAACAGACATGGTAGAAACAGAAGACTGCCATCATCATCCCTACATCTCCAAAGGGATGGGAGAAACATACGTGAATGGATTCCCTAACAAACCAGGAAAAGTCTATACATTTGCACAAACACTTACAAGGTAAATACAGATAAAATACCCTAATAAGAAACAAATCATGGCCAACAGGACTTACATTTATGCCTGCAAGAATCAAATTTGTTTGCTACAAAAATACTTAATGAAAGTTCAGATCATACAAGGAAAATGCTTTTCAGTTTAAGCAAAACAGAGAGGCTCTTTGATGATATGTAAGCTGAATGCCTACATATATCTGAGTTTTATACAAGTTCTTTATTTAAGTGTGTGGACAGCTGAAACTGAAGTAGTACAAATGTTGGTTTGGTGATTATTTCCTTTTTGGAGAGGGATGTTGCAAGCAGTCTGTTTTCTGTCACAATCGAACTAAAATGAATTCTTGAGTCAAAAAAGTTCCCTGGGAGTCAGGCGCTTTGTTCTGGCCAGAATTCCTGAATGAAAAGATTGTCTGCATGCTCCTGTGACCATGCCTATTCAATCTTACAAGCATATGTACATATTATGCAGGTGTATCATAAAAAAATACTCAAGCACGTTGCCCTCCAAACAGGAAGTTGACGTGCAAAGCTTTCCAGCGTGGCCACAATGTTTTAACATGTGTGCATACGTTATGGAAGATTCAAGCCTGAATAATGCAAAAAGGGTTATTCTATTGTCAGTAAGAATCCTGTTTTAGACTAATTCATGGTGAAATGTCAAAAAAGCCATTAATTCAAACCGATAGTAGTGTTTCAGTCAGTAAGAGTAACTTTCAGCTGGAAGATTAATAAAAATACAGAGAAGAAAAAGAACACCTTATGGATGTTTCAAAACTCACCCACGTTTGGTGGTTTCCCGTAATTTACAGGTAGTTCGGGAGGCCGGCCTCTGTGAAGAGCTGCAAATGCAGATCCTTTCCATAGTGTATGTCTGAAGTCTGTACCGGCAAGATTAACAGCGGGTTAGTGAAACAGTCAGCCAAACCGGGTCCAACCGACCTATTCTTCTTAGAATCAAGAGCATCAGGCACCGCTCCCAGCACCCCAAAACAAAATTTGTCTTTTTAACTAGTTTGTCAGAGATTCTAACACTTAACGAAGATTGCTACTCCAATTTCTAGTTCCTAAGCAATACGACTGTAAATGGTTTCAGCTTATTTTTGCTTCATTTTGGTGAGTAGGGAGTCTAAACTGACGGGAAGACTAAGAGAATGAAAAATGTGGGTGCACTTTGTGTTGAGGCAGAACTGATCTTTGCTATGTTTTTAGTCCTTTTGCAATCCCAACACGTACAGGACCTCTTCTTATGACCTGTACATTTGAGAATACACATACAGGCACACAATTACTCCCTGAAAGTGGGAGAAGTGAGATTTTTTTTTTTTCAATAAATCTGTTTTCCTGCAATTGGTGGCAATATGCCCTCCTTTCAGATTCTCCCCTGCACCCCACCCCCCAAAAAAACATTGTTTTTAAAATGGAGACTTTTCTTTAAAGACTCTCCAGCTATCTGCTGCCAACTGGCCTCAGAGAGCCTTCTCTCTAGAACAATAGTGATTTTTCTGAGACTGTTCGGAGCGCCTCAGAAATTAGACCTGGACTTCTTCCATTTCTGGCCATCTGGAAGGAGAGAAATGAGCTTCCATGGTGAAGAAGGATTGAAACAGAAGGATAGTGCCACAGATTGGTGGATCTGTGTATCACCATTTAGATCTCTGACTATGAAGTGCACAAGCTTACATGACTCAAAGAGACTCCCGAGAGCACCTTCTGACTAAAACCCAAACTGTAGGACCAAGTATTACAATGATACACATTAAAAACAGCACTCATACTTTCTAGAATAGATCAAAATACCTATAAATACTAACGGTAAATGGAAACTTCATACTGATGCACAACAAGGGGGAGCGGAAATCCATGCATGTCAACTTTGAAAAAGGTACGCTGTTTTACATTAGTGAGTGTGGTTTACACACCAAATGGCACAATGTCACAGCACCTCTTTCTGAAGGGGAAAAAACGCCACCATAAATCTAGTAGAAATCTCTTTGCAATGAATTTATCACACGGCTTAGGAAGTACTGCATCTTTCAGTGATTCATCTAACCTCTGCCCCCTAATTCACCTAAGAAACTTCTGTTTCCCTGCACAAAAATGTTTATTTTCTCTTTACATTTTTGTTGCTGTTTTCTTCTAAGATGCAAACTGAAAGTGAAAAGAAGAAATGTTTCTCTGCAAACCTGAAATTCTCCACCCAATTGTAACAAAGCATAGGCAAAACAAGACTCAGTCCCAAAACTTTGCGTAAGGAAACATGTTTGCAAACAGCACATCCCTCCAGGTGATATCCAGTGGATCGGCAGAATGCTACAGTCCTTGTTAGCATCACAGTGTGACTTCACAGGATGCGGTAAATTAAGTGCTCAGCTGCCACCGAAACAGGAAGGTCCTGCTCTCCCATCCCTCCTCCTCTCCCAGAATGATGCTCCTGCTGCCTGCGTGACCTCCAGCACTCTGATCCTTCCATGAGCTAATTTAATTCACTACAACAGCAATAACAAATTTTGCAACATTTTAGCGCTCTGAATCAGCACATCACAGGATGAAATAAGTTCTGGCTCCTACAGGGAAGAAGTGGCAGGGGCATGGAGTGAGGAGGGAAGGGAGGAACCACTCTTTTCAATAGCAGATGGCTCTCAGATCTGTTTAGTTATAACACAAAACTGTGCTTTCAGAATCATTATCTCAAGCAGAGCAGTTTTTCAAAAGGAATAGGGCTGGTGCTCTATTCATGAAAGGAACGGGGGCTTTCGTTCAAATCAACTTCAAGCAAGGACAAGCAGGAATTATCACTGAAGAATCAGCGTCACCTTCTCCCACCCTCTAAACGCTGCCCCAAATGCCACCCTGCCCATCAAGCTGACACGTCTGCCTGCATGGCCAGGGAATCAAATAATGGAACAAATGGAACACATCAGCCTGAAAAATAGCCCAGCAAAATATATGGACTGCTGGGTTATTTTAGACACAGGCATGTAGATATGTATATGAAAGAAAATGGCTATTTTTGAGATGGATCAAATCTCTAATCCAGTTCATCACATCGTTCACACAAACACCAGCCCAACATGCTGAGAAGGGAAGGTAGGGGAAGCAAGTAACAAGATCAGGCAACTGTATGCAAGAGCGGCTTCAGATGGCATTTTCAACCAAAGAAAGATATATGTAACAGGGCCAGCAATAACTGCTCTTTAGCAAGACTGCAACAAGAAAGCAGGAGCTGACAAGCATAGGAGACAAACCAGGGTTCATGCAAACACACACAGGTACCACAATACGAATCAAAACAAAAGGGGTTTTGATCATTAAAACAAAATTCAATCACACATACATTGAGAATCTTACCTTTTGCCGCCCTTAATAGAGACTGGCGCCCGACACCTAGCAAAGTCTGCACACCTAGGACACTCTGCGGGATTTCCTTGTCTAAAAGGGGTCCAAGTCTCTCACAGATCCTAAGAAGATAATCCGGAGGGATGTGTGCATTGACAGCCACCTAAACATATAAATAACGCAGATGTTTGAAAATTGTTTTATTCTTGCTTCTACTGGTATTTCTTTGTTTGGTTCATATTCAAGCGTTCAAGCTACTGAAATCAAGTCTAAAACCCCTGAAGACCCCTCAAAATTAATTATACCAAAGATGTCTTTTAAAGTGACACGGAGTGTTGAAAAAGTCAGACCAGAAATTCCAGGTGGTAGCAGCTACAGTTGTAATTTAGGATACTCCTTAATAACAAACAAAAAATCCCTGAAACTCAGAGTCCCCAGTGCAGTACTCTGATCAAACAAAGTGTTGCCTGGGGACTTTTTTTTAAGCCTGTTTTACCCTTCAGTTCATTCTTTTCACATACAGTATTTCTTGCTTAGCTGGAACACCCTTGCCAGACGCTCACATTACTGTAAGAAGCACATGCGCTAAAGCCTAAAAACCCTAAATATTATCCTAAAAGCAATACCCGGTCTCCAGCTTTTAGCTACTGGGAATAAGTATCTTTGAGACCCACATGTGTAGGCTCCGCTCCTAATTTGTCATCTCGAGAAAACGTTGTTCTTTTTCCCCTTTAGACAGAGACTGTTTTCTACGGAGAGACAATAGCTTTTTCCATCAGTCTGTTCAAACAGCAAATAAATTGTGCCTCATTATCCAGAATGTCCTGCACTTGCCTGACTTCTACTATATTTACTAGCTGGCAGCACAAACTCAACATCAGAGCTTATTTAGCTCCTTCAACACAGGACATACAGCCACATCCATCTCCTTTTTAAAGATCACCAGTAAGAGGTCACTCAGCTCTTAAGCACCTGTGATTGAAGATGGAAAAAACAGTTGTATCAGAACTATTTACAACTTTTGTATCTGATGCAATATTATGAAGAAAGAGATTGTCGTAAACCAGTTTTTTGTTTTACCAAGCCACAAACTAATGCCAAATAATACTAAAGCTGACCTGAAAGGGCCAGAACAGTGCTCATTGTGAAGAAATAACAGCAGGCCTGTGCCTGCGCACACCCCTCTCTCCTACGTGGCCACTTCAAATGTGTCCAGTCACAGGCCAATACCGGTGACGGGGCTGTGAGCGCTCACCACCCATGCAGTTCCCTCCTGGCAGGGTTAGGACACGTTTTTGTGCAGCTGCAGCGAGCCAGAATGGTTCCCCAGTCTGGCTAAAACCATGACCGAGCTCCCCTCTGCATCAGCTCCAGTGCCCATCTACTGCGGAGGGAGCCGTTTCAGCTCCCCTGGCTAGGAACGCTCACCCGGCAAAAGAAGGAACAGGTTTTCTGCCAGGTTTAGCAAGGCTGGCTGTGATTCAGAGAAGTGTCAGAGCTGGTGGAAAGCAAGGAACGGGACCACTTCTTTCAACAGCAGAGCACCATCAGAGAGGCCCAGCTATCCTGCCTACCCAGACCCCAAGGATATGCCCAGCTCCTGCCCCAGCACACCGGAGGGAGTGGCAGGCGTCGGGAAGGAGGAAAAGGTAAGTACTTCACTCAGACCTGCTGCCAAAACATTGTTCACTGAACTACGTCATCGCACAGATTATTACTACACGTCATTGGGAAATTGTTCGTTCCAATTGGGCAAGAGCAGTGGTGCTACAGGGCTCAACGCAGTGAGTCATGTGTTGTATAATGTAATCACCTGCATCACAAGCAGGATCAACACCATCCCACAAAAATAAGATTTTAACCAAAAAAAAAAAAAAGACAGGCTTCTCTAATGATATATACAAATTGTCATTTAACTAAACCCAACCAAAAACTCTTCCAATCTGAATGGAAACTCATACAGAAGAGAGACAGGCTTCTCCACACATCCTTTCAGTCACTGCATGCTAAAGATATGACTCTGGCCTTTTGTCGGAAACAGAAGAATCGTACCTCTGCAGGAAAGATAAACCTGATGACTGCATTAACATGGTCCCATTCCATGACCTTTCATACTGTGAGCATCGAGGAATGACCCCATGAATGCTCTCTTGCATGGACCAGTTTCTCCGAGCCCTCCAACTTCACTCTAACTTCCCCCCCCCCCCCAAAAAAAATCAAGGAGTTCCAAAATTATATTGGTACCTTCCCAAGTGTACAGCCAGTAAAGTTCAGCGTATAAGCATGAATTGTCTTTCATCGTAAATTACACGATCTAACATAAGTCAAAAAGAGATAAAAGATTATCCAAACTTTTGTACTTGCCTATCGTTCTTACTCATTCCTGAAATATTATAAATGTGTTAATGCTACAAAATATTTTATTATCCTGCGCTAGCCTCCCTTCGGTATGTAAGGGACCTGAAAGGATCTGAAACAAAGGCAATTCTAAAGAGGGAATCTGCAACTTAATAAAATCTGAGTATGAAATTCTTTTTTACATCTCTGATAATTAGTAACATGCTTCTCAGTCAACAATTGCCAATTCTAGCAATTTATCAAGCTGAAGATTAGAAGATTAAAAACAGTAACGAATCCAGAAGCTGTGGAATTTTACATTTTACCTCTAGGGTAGGAAAAAACCCAAACCATACCACTCTCCCTGGAAATACAAGATTTCACAGAAAGTCCAAACCATCCTCCTAGTGTAATGCAGCCAAATGCTTCCCTTTTTACTCAGGAGCACGCTGTTCCTGAAGTATCATCCCTATTCTATGTCCAGAGAGAGGTGCTGAATCAAGCCTGGCAGCAAATATCCTACTGTGGAGACAGAGCACAAGTCATTCAACAAGCAGTCCTGATTAACTCAGCGCATCTACTCAGAAATGGAAAGGGACTTTGTTGCTTAAAGATCCGCAAATTAAGCCACGGTTTTATAAAGAACAGCGAAGGGACCGAACACCAGCACACGTGCGGCCGGCTAACGTTCAAAGACGGAAGATGGATGCGCCGGACCCAGGGAGCACGTGGCAGTTATCTGCACGTGCCTGGTGGTCATTTGCCTGGGACATCCAGACGTTAAGCAGCTCAGGATACCAGACATCTGCTTGCTCGCTGCCCAGACCAGGAAAGTTGGCAAATCCATCATGGAGCCAGAGTTAAATCGGCACAGGTGAGCTGCTGAAGCACCTAGATTTTAGTGCACGGTTTTATTAGATTGTAAACTTTTCTAAGCGACATTTAATGTGGAGCATATTGCACAGATTGGGCACATACCGAAGTGACCGCTCACTTTACTAACACGCCCTACCCACCAGATTTGCCACCTGCAATCGGAACCATGCCACGCTAAAGAAGAAAGGCCGTACCACACTTCTCTCCCTGTGCATTTTCATGTTTCTACAAGCCAGAACAGCTCAAATAAGTGGCCCTTAATCTGAATATTATCACTGTTGTTGCTACCAAACAGCTACACAGGCAGGCAGCAGTAGCAGCAAATTCTCCTGGAGATTTTTTTTTCCATAATAACTTCCAGATAAAATGCTTAAACTGCAGCCCAGAGCACAACAAGCAATTCTATTTTCAGGTTCCCAAAAGAACTTGAAACAAAAATCCTTCCTTTCACCTCTGTGTGAGGTAGCTGTAAATGGATTTTAAGTATCTTTCCAAAACATGAAGCTGCAAACGTACAGCTGAGAAAAACAAAGTCTCCCAAATCAGATTTTCATTAAAGGAAGGAAAGAAAAAGGCAAAGCTTAGCATCAGTTATAGCCACACCTCTTAGCATATGCTGGTCCAAACCCCATACGGCAAAATTAAACAACGGCGAGGATATTATCACCTCCTCAGATATATCAGAAAATATTTTTAGAATATTAGAAAATATTTTAGAAAATAATTAGAAAATTAGAAAAAATCAGAGACGAGTAATACAGGTCAAAACCGTGCTTAACGAGCTTTTGAAAAGAGCATGTTAAAATAATGCAGAAGGGCTGAAAACGTGCTAAGCGAGAGCACGTTCTGCACCCTGGGATAAATTATAAAGAGAAAAACGTTCTGTTGCCTTAAGATGTGAAAGACCCTATAAAGGTCAAAACGCGAGAGCACAAGAATGCCACAGAACCGCGGAAGAGTCCTCTGACACAGGAACCACACAGGTCTTATGGATCTAAAAACTTTCAAGAACTGGGTAAAGCGAATCCAGCCTTTTAAAAAAATCAACGTAAACAACCGTGGGTGAATGCAACACAGTCATGACTGCTTGAACCAGCATGCAAATAAGTTGCTACAGTGATAAGCAGCTGCAAGTAAAGCACTATTAGTGAAGTCACACCAGGGCGAAGAGAAAGTCATACCCCTAAACCTGTTTATGCTTCCATTGTTGGAAGCATTACCATGTAATCTCAAAGGCTACTGAGCAAAGGGTCCTCACCGGGCAGCTAAGACGACAGGCAAGAAGCTTGTTGATCCCTGAAACAAGCAAAATCCCCTGCTATGACTGCTGACAATTTCTCCTCCAAGGAAGGTTTCAATAAACAGGAAACAAACAAACAAAAAAAGACTCTTTGTGATTACTACTTATCATAAGATGTCTGTCTTCCCAGGGATGGGAACCAGATAGCTCCGAAACACCTCTTTTGGGAAGCCCAGCGAAACGTTGCCTCAAAGCACAGACTAAATTTGACGCAAGAGCCACATAATGGAAGCAACGCAGGCAGCCACGCAGACCGTCGAAGGCTCCTCCGTACCCAGTCCCCTGTGGGCAGGCAGGCAGGCAGGCCGTTGTGCATCAGCAGCGGATTCCTAACCTCTAGGCAGTCGTACGACACTTCTCTCATTTGCCAAAATAACGATCAGTTAAGAATCAATTGACAACTGTATCAAAAAGCAGCAGAGGAGACCAAGAGGACCAGCTGAGCAAGCAGGAAATTACTCACGACCTCAAATAGGGAATCTCAGCAAAAGGAAGCTCAGATGCTGGACTTGCACAAGATGCCAACGGTATGCAAATACACATGAATTTAAAAAGCCACTATCCACTCGGCTTCCCCAGAGAGAACGGGGTGGAACTACCGTACTACCAGATGACATCTTCCTGAGGTGACAAAACCGTACCATCTCTCCGCTGCTAACGCTGGGATTGGCAATATCTATAAATAACAGCACCTCAGACTCACAGCTAGTTTTAAATCAATGCAGATGCGCAAGGCAGAAACTCAAAGCCAAATCCCATAAGCTGTTCCATACCAGCACAGCCGTTCACGGATGCAAATTCTCCACTGTCCAACAATAGCTGGTTTTCTGTTTTTCCTGAAGTTGTACATATCTTCAGCACAAAGACCAAAACGGGCTGAGCCAGAAGAGACAGCCCATCGAAAGTTCTTGAGAACCAGACCAGAGCCAGTCATCTTTATCAGGAATAAACAAAGCTAATTCCGAACAGCAGGCCGCTGGAGACTGTTCTGATAATCCACGTCGGTTCAGCTTGACTCGTCTGTACAACAGCCGACTCCACATTAAACTGCTACGGTTAATTTAAAATAGGAGTACTAATCACGTGCAAGTTTGACATACTTCAGGCCTTCATAAGGAGAGCGAGGACCCTCCCTTTACAAACACGTTTCATGTCTCAAGACCACCAGCAGTCAATAACAAAGTAAAAACCACCCTGCAGCACACCTGGACGATTACCTAGACAGCCAGCCACGTGCTGCACATAAAAAGTACTCCAAAGTGGAAATAAGCAGAAAAGACAAAGGGAACACAAATGCACGTAAGCTGGTACTCTCTGTGTGGTTTTGCTCGCTAGGTACGATTCTTATTAGTGCGCCTTAAATTACTCTTCTGCCTTGTGTGTACCTGACATTTGAAGTAGAAGACCAATTTCAAATAAAAAAGAAAAAGAAATCTCAACAGAGTTTTCAGATCTTGACTAAAAGCTCGAGTGAAGTGGGAGGAAACATTCCCTAGATAAGAGCCACCTAGTACGCAATTTGGTTGTTTTATCTTTATTGTTTCCAAAAGCCCCAAGAGCAATAACAACATACTCAATGGCAAGAGTATCGGCATATTTTCTGAAAAATACCAACGCTAACCTGAACAGTCAAACTGAGAATGGAAAACAAAGTTGAAACCTCAGCAATTAGAACAAGAAATACTTTCTCAGATTTGCCAAAGCAGAATATTGAGCAAACAGAGAGGGGGAAAAAAAAAAAATCAGACTTCTCTGGGTTTGCAAACTCTCAGCGGGTTCGATTATCTCAGACCTACCCGACCAACACTAGGCAGAGATTGTAACTGAACTTGGTTTTCTGTCTGTAAGCGTTGAAAAAGGAGAAACGGGTAGAAAAAAACTTTATCTCCGATCGCTAGCATCTATAATTTATTTTTGGTTCATTATGTGACTGAGATGATTAAAACGAAGGTCAGAGTTATTTGTGTTCTTCACAACCCCGGCTTTGTTCTAAACATGGCGTTCAGACATCTAGCTAGCCCTGAAGTCGAGTAGTTCAGGTTAATATACAATCATATGCAACCCAAGGTCCAAATTCCAAACGCATCAGACCCTAAGCAATGAGAGGAAAAAAGGCCTTTCTTCAACATCCTCAACAGTGAAAGCTTCAGTCTGAGGATTAATAGAGAGAAGCTCAGTTCACCCTACCTGGCATCAACCTGCCTCGCTGTAATGATTCATTTATAGCCCTGTTCCTTACTGTAAATCATGATAAACAGCTAAATAATACTAGATAAACAGGCAATCTAAAAGGATTGATTACTGTTGATTAGTTTAAGACAGAGGAAAAAAAAATCTTATACTTGATTTTGATAATTCCATACAGCAAGAAGCAATTTCCAATTAATTCCAAGCCTCACTTTACAACAGCTTGTCTCCTGTTCCTGAAATTTTAAAGAAAAGTACATGGTTTCAACAGTGCCATCTAACACACACAAAAAAAAGGTTTTAAGGCTTTTCTATTCGTGCCCCTTGGAATGAAAGGAAAAAATACATACGTTAATGTAACTGATTAAGCAAAACCAGTATGTCTGAAATCAGACTTCATACTGCCACTGTTAATATTCCTCTCGGGTACCGGGTGCAGCCACAAGCTAAACCTGAAACAGCCTATAGCTAGATTTCAGGTTCTCTAGGAAGACCGTACAGCATTAAAATTTATTGAATGCAGTACTTACTCCGTGTCTGTTCACTCAATATACAGTCCCGGAATTATCCACAAGAGGTATGATGAAGCATAACATTCATCTTAAACTCTTAATACACTTTGGAAAGGGAAAGCCAGCAGGTACAAATGTCTCATCTCGACGCAAGGAGCTCTCCCATCTGCATCTGAGCTTTTACAATATTGCTAAAGCGGAAAACTAACTCTTGAGCAAGCTGCAAAGCAGCTTGAGCAACAGTCATGTCAAAATCCCACATCACCATTGCACCCGTGCGAGATGGGAAAGGCAAGGACGTACTTCCAGTTCCTTCCAGGTGAGGAGACAGAGGTGATCACACGCATGCAGTACATCAGTATTATAAAAGCTATTAGTAAGTTTACAGCATTCCAACTGCAAAGTGCTAATTCAGCGCCATACGTTATTACCCAGAGCTCCCGGACGTGAAAACAAGGCCGCTTGCACCCTTCGGAAACACATTGCAATGACTGTTCAGTTTCGCCGCTTTCACGCGGGGGCCGGTAAGAACACGCGGGCCT
>NW_008825073.1:3765143-3765438 GCF_000699105.1 Pygoscelis adeliae | reverse complement strand
CCGTCCCCACGGGAGAACGAACGACCGTCCCCACGGGAGAACGGAGAACGGCCGTCCCCACGGGAGAACGAACCGCCCTCCCCAGGCACCCGGCCCTTGGCAGCGCGGGGGGAAGCTGACCTTTCCCGTGACAGATACTCGCATGGTTTATACCCAGCAGAAGTGGCCACTCCATGTATTTCATAGGCGTTTAATAGTTTCAACATTCCGTTTCCTAAAAAGCCCCTTTTTTAATACTGAAGCAGGCCCAGCCGCCCGGCCGAGGAGCAGGGTTTCGGCGCAGGCTGCCGCCCCC
>NW_008825073.1:3744997-3762702 GCF_000699105.1 Pygoscelis adeliae | reverse complement strand
GGCTGGGAAGTGGAAACCCGCGGAGGCCCGGAAAATAAGTGTTTTTAAAACAAACAAACAAACAAACAAACAAAAACCCGCAGGGATTCGGCAGTCTTCGGCTTCGTGGGGGGCGGCGACAAGCGTGGGGCCCCCGCGAGTTCTGTGGAAGGGGGCACACGCGGATGGGAAGGTGAAGGCGGCGGGCTGGCGGCCCACGCTGGCTCCCGTTAGGAAAGGCCTGGCCGTAGGCAAAGGTCAGAGGAGGCACTGTTAACTGTGGAACAACTGCGTGGCAACGTGCCGGAGGTCCAGAAAAACACGTTTCTTGGGCCGCGCTGATGAAAGCGTTTTCATCCACCGTCCATGTAGACAAGGGCGCTCACGACAGAGCGTTGGGGTACGGATGCCTGGTGCTGGGCAACTTGAGGAGAAGTGTCCCCGTCTCTAGAGGAGCTGTTGCGCATCTCGCGTGAAGCGGGGCTGTTCCCAGCGTGTCCTCGCCTCGGCGCGCGCGGCCAGCGGGGCATCGTCCTCCCGAGGTTACAGAATGGAGGGCCTTGGGGGGCTTCAGGAACCAAATTAGAATTGTTTGTGCCCAGTGTCCTGGAAATTAAAACAGGATTGATGCAGCACCGGTCCTCTTCAAGGAAAAAAGGGTTCAATATCGGTCACTGTAGATATTCTTAAGGGAAATAGACTTTTTCCATGGGAAGCATCCTGTCAAAGCTCCAGAAATTTACGTCATTTTAGCAATAAGTTGCTACAACATATTAAGTGAATTGACGGCATTCTTTAGTGTAAAATTGTGTTTTGCCACCATAAATACCTGGTATTTGGTATTAGAACTCCCCGAGCCTTGGCAGTGTAACAATCGCTGTCATAACTGGAAAATAAAAAGAGACAACTCATCTTCATGCTTTGAATACCAAGAGCTGAATCATAGTAAATCGATGCCGTTGAAACATTAAGAATAAATTCACTTTCGGCATGTATTTATAGCGTCTGCTCATGACTAGGCTTTCTGTGAAGTGCTGTTTCAGAGTTCTTCCTGCTGCTACCGCCAGGATGCGGTCCTTCCTGCTGGCAGCCTCTTCTCGGGATGCTTCAAGGTCCCCGACCAAGCGCCGGTAGCTCTCTGCAGAAGGAGTCGGGTACTTGACATTCGGCTGCTCCACATACATATTCGCCTGCCCCTTCATACAGCGGTGGAAGTTGTTTGTTTTGTGCCAGGAGCTCGGATTAACTGGGTGGCGTGTAGACCTCATTTCTCCTTCATCCTCTAAAGTTCTCAAGCTGCTAATGAGACTTTAAATATTAAAAAAAAACAACAAAACCGCTCGCCGTGGTAGCTCTCGGAATCTTGTTTAAGGCAGGTTCATTGATCGGCTCATCACTAGCAGAGACGCGAGGTGCCACCTCACCAAGCTGCAAACCCCAGTTCTAGCGGCTTCCCAATAGTGACAACTCTCCCACCTTCCCAGCATCACACCGGAGCCTCTGAAGTCGCAGTGCGGGTGCTTCCCGTGAGGGATACAGTGCAAAGCTGCAGTCCTCAAATTGCCAGCTAGGAAAAGAGGGCGCTGATACTCACTGTCTTTAGAGGTAATCTTTCTCCCACCTGCCTTCGGAACCGGCGATTGCAAGCTCATCTTTTTATGCATGACGGGAATGCGAAGAAAAAACCACAGGTGATGGTTTATAATATGCCCTGCAAGAGCGTTTCAATTTTTCTGATCTAAATAGAACTGTGTGTCAAGAGAAAACACAGCACCATAAATACTGCATAGCACCGTGTCCTGGTGTATTCTAGTGCTAACAGTGACCTAATATACGTCTTCATGAACACGGCGTGTTTCTTTGGCACCTTTTGCTCGGTGCCTTACTGAACCTCTCTACTTGTGACTTGCTTTTATTTGAGCTTGGGGGTGCCAACACGTGAAGCTGCACCACCACAGCAGGCAGGATTATTCTTTTAGGGCCTATCTAGAGCCGATGGGAACGTCTACAGTAACTGACTTTCAGATTGAAAGCCTGGGATAGGAAATGCTCCCACAGTAAACTTGTTTGTCCCTCGGTCGTGTCCTTCCCACACCATTCCGACTGGAAGTCCCGCCCCGTGCTGTTTGCCTAAGTGCGTATAACACACGACCTCGCAGCTCAGCGCTCAGAAGTGCTCCATGTTGCACCCTCACCACAGCTCAGATGGAGTCGAGTATCAACAGGAGAGGAGCGCGTTAGTAATCACCCAACTATGTGTTATGTACGCGTTGCAGAGCGCAGGTACGCAGGCTAGGGCGTCCTGCGTGCGGGCGAAGTACAAACAGCGTTAGTCACGCCCGAAACAGCCCTTGCGTAACTCGGCCAGAGCCCTTCGGCGTGATCAGGGCTGTGGTTCACTGCTCTGCAGTGACTCCCGAGCCTCTTCCCGTGTGGCTGGTTCCCTGGCACCTCACCTTCCTATCGTTAACGTTTTCCCAGTTGCTTTATTATTCCCTAAGGCCGCTATGAGGGCTGTGATCGATACCTCTTCCCACTTCTCCCGGGTTTTCCCCTTGAGGGGTCTGTCTGATGAGTAATGCCCATCCTCAAGCGTAGCTCTCATTCCCCAGGAGCTCCGTTTCCACAGCACACTGCAGCCACACGTGGATCTTGCAGCTCCGTGACTCATCTCTTTCTGGATCCTCTGCATCCAAGAAGCGGCATGCTGGGGGATGATAGTAAATCTCCCAGTGAAAGCAAGATTTTATGGTTGTGCTTATTCATCTTTCTCCAGCGCAGAGCTCTATTATGTAAATGCCAACAGCAGCGGTGGCACTGAGTAGCGAGCAAGAACGTACTAACTGGCGTGGTAATCTTTGCTAATGAACGACAGAGGTATTCAGAAGCAGAGATGCTTTAAGGAAGAAGCTGGATTGTAGCAGTTTCCCTCCATACTGCTCTTTAAAAAAAAAAAAAGCCTTTAAAGGATTTTAGGAGTAGAAACCTTTAGATAAATGCACGCTCACACACCGTCCCGCGGAGTGGAACCGATCCCATTCTGCCGTGGCCAAACTTGTCAGACCTTGCAGGGTTGCCTGCCTCTCCCCCACGCCTCCTGGCACGGCAGGGTGCAGATTATCAGAAACCTGCCCGATCCGTAGGAGGCCTGAGAGGGTGGATAACAAGTGCTGGACGTGGACCGGGAGAATATCTTGGAGAATATCGCTCTGAAAGAGATCTTGCTGAGGTTATAGAGGTGGGTCACAGGTGAGGCTGCTCTGTGAGATTTTCATTTCGTGCATGTGTATGCGTTTTTCATACTTCCATAGGCTCGCTTAATTCTGCCTTTCTACCTTCTTAGTGATACCTCCTGTTATTAATAAGTCCCTGGTTCCTCGGCGTAGCACCTCTGTGTGTGCATGTTACTCCAAGCAAAAACTTGTGTGGAAAAAGCCCTCGGAAAAACTGCTTCATACTTCTTCCATTGCACCATTAACTTAACCCAAACCACTTCTAACGGGAAGTAAATGTGATTAACCTGATGCACTTTATCCCCCCGAAGAGCCCCGCTCTGACAACTCGATGGTAATATTCAAATGCCCGTCGCTTCCACCCGTTTGGTGTCGGTAGAAACCTCTCGGCACTTAACATTAAGCCATTTTCCAGCTTTTTACCTCTTTCTGGTTCACCCAGGGCTGCACTTAGTGCTTGCGCTCGGGGCACTTTTCATACCTTGGCCGCTGGCAGCCTGGACCTCCTCTGCGAAATGGTCCGTCGCATCCTATTGCTGTAGTTGAGGGTAAATGCAAGCCAGCGGAGTTCACCCCTGTTTAATCTGACTACAAAATTAAATTAATTTCCCCATAGTCAGCTTGTAATACCAAGTAAATGTGTCTCTCTCTTAATTTATCATTACGCTGTCCTGATGAGTCAAATTCTGACTTCTGCTTTAACGTAGTGTAAAAACGTGATTGCGGTTTGACACAACCAGACAGAAATGTGCAGTTGCAAATCAAAAAAAGGAAGTCTAGAGTGGAATCGTGCAGGTGTGCTGGGTTGTACCTGGATGGTAGAATCGTGCAGGTGTGCCGGGTTGTACCTGGATGGTACCTTTCCTTTTCAGGGAATGTAGATGGGAATGCGTATGTCGGAATCCGTTTGGACTGAAACACTAGAGCAAGTTAAGCATTTTCAGCTTTTTTTTTTTTTTAATATTTTCCATGCACGTTTCTATGTGCATCCTGCTCGTCTTGGGCCTTTCGTATGCAGCTAAATGGTAAACGAGGATAGTAATTGTTTCAGAAATGAAATCCGAGGTTTTGTTTAACTAGTACAAAAATAAGTGCTATTTAGAAGGAACTTAGGAATTGGTGCCTGGTACGATGCAGTTGTAAGCAAATACGGCTATTGAAAAGTCAAGGTTTACTTTAAGATGATCTCTAAATGCAGCAACCACAAAATTAAATTTTGGTAACATAGCTTATTTATTCTAAAAAAATACGAGGTGCAAAATAATTAGCAATAACAAGAGTCGTGGGTTTTGCTTGAGTGCAGAAGTCTTGTGTGCAAGTCAACATCCTGACTTGCGGGAGAAATCTCCAAATTTCCACTCCTTCATACGTTTTTTTCCCTTGATAACAGCTGTTCAATAATAATTGAATAGCTGTTAGATATTATACAAGATCTGCTCTAGGTTTTTTTGCTATTTTTAAAAATTTAGTATTTAATTTCCCTGCTGCATCATACCCATCTTTCCTCTAGGTGGTGCCCCATGCCCAAGGGTTGGGTGTAATACTATCCCATATGAAAGGCTATTGAGAAATAGTCAGGACGCCCCTCTCCTTTGTTTCTAAATTCTATCTTATAATAGTTCGTCTGAGTTGATAGATTACTTGTTCTGCATGATGTAAATATGGCGTTTCTTCCTCTTGAGAATCTTAAAATCCATTCACCAGCGCCTAAAATGCCACCTGCCTGGAACAGTATCATCTGTTACTCCGTGGACTGATCCATATCTCATATTTCTTATGGCAGCCATTAACTGGTGTTAGCTGTTGATCGGCCAGACGGTATGTACATCACTGCTGCGACTGTGGGCACTTATTATTTGCATAGTTGCCAAATAAATTAATTCTCTCTGAATATTATGTAAACATTTATCTCTGTCTCTATTTTACATAGAAATGCAAAATTTCAAATATGGATGAAATGCATATGAAAATGAGCGACAGTGATCTGTGTACCTATATGCTCATGGCTCTGTAAGCGGAAGGACCGGGTAAATAATGTCAGTATTCCAGGAAAATACACCGCAGCATCACTGAATCTCGACATTATACCTGAAACTGTCTGTAACCCCGCAAGTTTTATAAGCAGGAAAATTAATATTAGTTGCAAGTGACCAGGTAGTTTTTGTTACCGTTGGCGTTACGATTGCGGTCGGCTCCGTCCCTGTCTGAGGGCCTGATTCTGATCCTGTGTCCCCAGGAGCCCCCCGGTTGGGACCTGTCCCCTGTCCCCAACCTTTCCCAGCTGCCTAACACAGCCCTTCTGGTGCAGATGGCCGCGGCAGCTGCCGGTCTGGGGGGGCCGCGGTGCACAAAGGGGCTTTCACCCCCGAAATACCACCTGATATTTCCCGGTGGGGCTGATTCAGCAACTTCAAATCTTGCTAAATGTTTTCTAAACAATCCTTTGTTGTTCAGTTTGTGTTTTGGGGGGGGGGTTTAGGGCCCGATCCTGCATTTTTTACTTCTCCTGGGAGCCTTGCAGCCTGGGCACACAGTGTCCGACTGCGAATGGGAATTCATCACCTCTCTCCCTCCGTAGCTGGACATGCAAATTTTACTGGAGCTCCCTCAGCTAAGTATATCATTTAAATAGAATTATCTCCCCATGTATCCCATACCCTTTCTCTGTTAAGTTGTGAGGATTTTTACATTTTAATTCTGTTCGTCAGTTTTACCAAAATATTAGCTATTTTTGTGAAGGGGTGCACAGGGTTCACAAGAGTTTTTAAAAGTGCAACTTCTGTTTATTAAAATAAAGAGAAGTTTAAAAATGGTTCGAAGTATTTTTTATGTTTATTGATAACCATAACATGTAAATGTTGTAAATAAGCTCATTAATACTTTGTAAATACAGTCTTATAAAAAATAGAAATTAAATATAAATTACTGGATGAGGTGATGGGTTAGACAACTGTCTTGTATAAGTTTGCCCACAGGAATGTGAGTTTATAAATGAACTTTCTAAGTCACTAACGAAACCAATGCTCCGGTTCAACAATGGGGAGAACGAAATGGGCTCTGTGAGTCACGCCGCAACACCAGGATGCTGAAATCAAAACCAAATCACGGAGCAGTCGTCCCCCTTCACCGTGCTCTTTATGTACCCCTTTGATATTCTCTTTCAGGCATCGCTTCCAGATAAGCAAGCCCTACTCTATTTAACCCCACAAGGTGATTTTTGCAGACCACTACTCCCTCCCCTTGTGTTTTTCCACCTTTTCTGGGTATCCATCCTGCAAAGAGAGGGCTGAAGCATGTGGGCACACCATGGGCTCCCTCAGTGCTGTAACAACGCTTGTTTTTATTTGTCCTCCGTGTCCTCCCTAATAATTCCTGATGGCCTGTTTGCCTTCCGACTGCCTCTGAGCGCTGCGCATAGCTCTATGAAAATGTCAGCGTGGCGGTGCCACGATCTCCTCAGTGAGCGATAGTAGGTCAGAGCCCGTTCCTGTGTGTTCGGGGGGATTTGCACGATTTTGCTTCCCTCAAAGTTTAGTTGCATTTGTCGTTCTACTCCTTAAATCTCAGGCCTGATTTAGACAAGGGGTTTCAAACCAGGGTTAAGTAGTCTGACAATTTCGTATTTGAGCACTTTTCTGGAACTCTTGGAATGCTGTCCCATACAGGAATTTTGTTCCTGTTATTTTTATTTCTTCAGTTTAAAGTCTCTTCTAGTGATCTTCCGTTTGAGATGACGTCTCCATCTTGTCCCTCATCAAGAAAGGCTTCAACGCGGAAACCTCCATAAATTCCTCTGTAGTAAACAGTGACCCACGTATGTCATTTAGTTCTCCTACTTCCATCATTTAGTGGACATAGACATTCTCCTGCAGCCTTCCAGCTTCTTACCTTAGGGAAAAGTCTTTCCTCTGATATCCTCAGGAGTTCAGTTTTCAGAATCTCCCTTTTTTTTTTTTTTTGGCCTTAACTTCTTAGGGCTTGAGATGTGGCCTGCTAGAATATCTTTTCTCTGTCGTCTCCATTTGGAGATGACTTATGTTCTTAGAAGGTCCCTTAAAGCTTTTCTCGATAGAAGGACTGATATAATTTAATCCCCGGAGAAGTGTTTTTCAGCACCTGCAAGTACTTGGCTTTTGGCTGTTCCCTTTCATTTCTTTTACACCAATAAAAGAGTTTTTCTTTAGTGTTTGTGAAGTCCCCGAGTTCCGCTTGGCTGAGTGCTGGGCTGGTATCTGATGGAAAATAACACGCAAGGCCAGTAGATGTGGGGTGAAGCTGTGGAGGCAAATGGTGGCCATAAAGACAGAATTCTGTCATCGGTCTTTATTTTCCCGAGGTATTTCACTCTTATCGCTGGATTATCATGAGATAAGCGTGGGAGGCAATTGCACAGACTGTAGAGGTGAAAAAAAGCATCTCCTGTATATTCTCCACATGCTCCATTAAGTCTAAAGGATCCTGCCATTTTCCTGATGAGGATCCTCTTCTCTCCATGTGTTTTCTGAGACACCTTTCTCTCTTCTGTTTCTGTGGCAGTCTAGTTGATCTCAGTCTCTTAATTTTTTTTTCCTTTCTTCACTCCTTTCTCCTGTTTGGGTGACTTAGTTTGCCTCAAGTAACATCTTTCAGACCTTGACCTTTCTTCCAAACCCTTCTTCCCATCTTGACTTTGTTGCCGCTGCCTATCGACTATACCAGCACCCCGTGCCCTTGTATTTGTGCTTTCTGTCTTTGCGATGACTCTTTCTGAGATGCTTCTAGAACGGCCGAGGAGCGTTTCTTGGGAGATACGGTGCACTCTTAATTGGGGCATCGAAAAACCCCATCGAGAGCGATGCTAACCTCTTGGCACAGGTTTTTATTCACTGCTGGCTGAATGCATCACGTTCGAGCAAACATCAGAGAAATGCTGGGAGCTGGGCACCGGCGGAAGAATTTAAGGAGAACAGAGGCTCATGAGACACTTTGATACTCTTTAAGAGTCTTGTCTTGTCTTTCTTACGAGCATGTGGAAAAACAGCCCATGCTGCAGCACTCCCTCCCTGTCGGGAGAAGAAAGCAACAGGACAAAAACTCTTGCTGGCGCTTTCCTCCTACAGCACTTTCATCCCGTCCACCCTGAGGGCAGACGGCGTGAGCCACGGTCGCGTTTGGGGAGCGAGGAGGACCCCTCCTGCTGCATCAGCACCGTCCCGGGGGGACGCAGGCATCCCTGAGCTGGGGACTTTGCTTCCTGCAGCCCCACCCACCTCCTCAGCCAAAAATGAGATTTTTTACCAACTGCGAAAGTCTCCTGCTCGTGGTTTAAGATTAATTTTGGCGATTTGCACCCAGACTCTGACCTACCTTATCCAGGAATCGGTATGGCAGCCCTGAGGTCCAGCCCCCTCTGGGGTGACAGAGTTAGTTTCGTTTGACAATATGGGTTTAATGAACAGGCCGCCCGGCACTGGGAACCATTTCCCTTGAATAGCTGCAAAATAAATGATGGGACATTTTCCAGTGCAATGCTGCAACCACCCAAAATACCACTATAAAATTCACAGGCGCAAAGCAGAGTGACTGCATTAAGCAAGGCTTAGGGGGATTATCGAATTAAATTGGTTGCCCCTTCCACCCTTCCCCCAGTCAAAGACATTAGAAATCTAAATACAAAAAAGGGTGTTAAAACAGCACAATGGGCTTCGCTAAAACCTATAAAAGCAAAGAAACTCATTGTTACGGCTGTTGCTTTATTCTAGACTGCTATTGTGTTTAGGCACAGCCTTGTGTTTCAGAGGGTTTTCTATCAGGGAGCTGGAGAGCCGCGGGTAATCTTACAAACCACAGAAAGTGCCGCGGCTCTGATGCTCCCGGAATGGCTCTGCTTCGGTAATTCCCTCTGCGAAAGAGAAATGCAACATAACTGCGTACGGCGCGGGACCGTTGCCTCCACGCCTCCGCCACCGAATCGTTCTGCCTGACTTTGGCACTCGTTATTTACCGCCCGCTATTCCCGGCTCCGTCCTTTTCCCGGGGACAGCAGCGTCACGAGCATCCTGCTCGTTTCAGGGAGACTTTGTGCCATGCAGGCTTTGCTTTAATCTGCGCTGGATTTATCCAGATGCATCAATCTCTGGAAGGCTTACATGGGTCTCAGGTCTTCTACGTGCACGTAGCCTTGATTTGTTAATCTGGAAATGGTTTATTCAAAATTTTTAAAAAAGAAAACAGAAAAACCCCCCACCTTTAAAACTGCTTTGCTTGAACTGCTTTTGCCTGTGCAGTGGAACAAGCGCCCAGGCTCTCAGTCATGTGCGTGGTCTGACACCCATGTAATAGGTTTGAGGCTAATATGTGGCACGCTGTGCCTGCTTTAATGAAATGAATTATAGCAAAAAAAGCATTTCCAATTTAAATTTAAATATTTTAATATCTTAATGATATGATTTGTTTAAATATTTAATATATAAATGTATACAATTAAATATTAATTTCCAATACGCTCACAGAACTCGTTTCACCCAAATGGCCGCAGAAATATTTCCTTACCGGGGAATCCCTTTTCTTTGCATCTTTCTTAACGTCATTAAAGACCCTCATATTTCAAGTCTTTATGTTAGTACAGTCCTCTTAGTAATAAAATAAATTCATTAGGCTTGGAGTAAAGAAGTGAGACACCTGTGTAGCAACAAATAGGATTGACAGAGTTTTTAAGCTCTTTGGGGCAAACGCGGGTCTGTTCTTGCCCGCCTCAGAGCCTGGAGGAGGACCGCCGAGCACAACTGCACCACGGCCAGATGAGTGTTGTTAATAAGCGCTAGTTAGTAAAGCCACCGGGTCATCTTGGACCTTCTCAGAGTCTTACTGCGAGAGCTGGGGAAGAAAGGGTAAGAAACGAGCAGAGGAATATTTTTGCCCTGGCCATCCTCGCCCTGCGGGGCTCTCCCCGCTGGCTGTCTGGGGTCCCGGGTCCCCCCAGTGCCTTAGCAGAGGTCAGGGATACCTCGTTGTGCAGGCTGGAGCTGAAGTTTCGAGGTATTTTGCCGCTCTCTGGGAAGGGGCTTGGGATGCCGACCATTTGTGACAAGTCTAGCCTGGAAGAAAACCAAAACGGCAGTGGTTCAAAACCTGAATAATATTACTATGGCAACAAAATATCTCACCTTAAAAAAAAAAATGTGCACTGGAAAGCAACCTTACGTGTTCAGGGAACAGAAAAGGAAAGATCCTGTTTTTTTTTTTACTTTTGTTTAGCTTCCTGAACTTTCGACCTATTACCAGACGCTGACGCGGATATAAAAATAAATAGGATTTCTATCAGCAATGAAATGAAACCGAACACATCCAAATCTCCAGCGCTACAAGAAACTCCCCAACTGATGCCACCAGTGTTATAAACTGGGTTCGTGTGTAACTCCCCGATGGCTTTAGCTGTACGTCAAGGGGTGAGCGGGGTCCCGCCTCGGCTCGGCTCCGTCGCAGAGCGGGACTAGGTGTGCGACCCGGGCGTCCCTGAGGGAGCAAAGTATTGCCTCGGTGGGACCTTCCAATAAAGCACATGCGAGCATGTTTCTGTGGGAGACGGTTAACGGCCTTAGGTCGTCACTGTACCATTGGCAGGAATAGCGGGTTGTTCTGGGCTGAAATTAAGCCAGAACGAGAGCAAACCCACTGACGATCTCTGCAGGCCTTTTTACCTTCCTTTTCCTCCCAGGCTGGGGTAGAAGATCCCCTCGCTTCCTGATGCGGATGGTTTTCAATTAAGATGAAATGAAGGATATCTCTGTTTTTTTAAATAAATGGACACAAGAGTGTATCCGAGCACTTTCAATGAAGAGGAAGAGAACGTTTCCTTGTATATGGGGAAGGGTAATATCTACTTCCATCTAGGATGTTGGACACACATCTTCTTTCCCTCACCTGAGGTTTTAAGGAGGTAATGGAGCGGGTGACAATCTCACAGCTGGAGGGGAAGGACGGACTCTCCTGCACAGGACGGAGAGTGGCCTCCGCACGTCCCCTGCGCTGAGCTGCACTCCTGCCAGGGGTGGGAGAGAGCCACCAGCCCATCCCTGGACGCACCCTTGTGCCAGTGCTGTGGACCAAACGGTGCTCTCCTACGGATAACGTGCAGAAGGTGTCTGGCTTTGAAGAGCAGCAGATAGACAAAGCAAACTTGCATTCTCCAATGAGCTTCGCCAGTTAGGAAGAAAGCCAAAATCAAATGAAGTTTCTATCATTTCATATTTAATTTCAGTGGACTAAACGTAGCACATGGAAATTCATGAAACAATCCGATTACCCGTGTTTTCTTGGATAGAGTCTCAGAAACTCCCTGGGAAACCGATATGGTACGAAGGCTCATCAGCACAGATCTTTGTAATGACAGAGAGGGATTAGGGACAGATGTGCCAATGCAACAGCCGTAATTATTGTAGCAACCCAAAATATGAGCATCTGAGCACAGTCGGTGAGAGCCACAGTTAACAAGGGAGGTGAGCGTGGGAGGCAGACATTCGGCACCGCAAGAAATAGCATTTTCCTGGGTTTAATGGATGTACAAACTCATGGCCGTACCTAGCAGCATTGCCTCGTTATGTTATCTTAAGTCAAAGTAGAAAGGGCTACTTTCTAATCATGACACCCCCCAGTGAGAGACGTGGCCCCACCAGGGAGGTGCTAAGGCAGGTGGTGCTGAGGGCGCGTGGCCGATGGAGGCTAACGTCCCGCTCCCCAAAGGCCATTGAGCAGCCCATGTTGTATTAAATGCAACTCGTATGACAGGGCAGGCCGTGACTGTTTTAAAAATACCAGGTCTGCAGGTTGTATGATGTGGCGTAACTCTTCCAAACCCAAAAGAACCTCACCAAAGTCCCACCTTGGCATCTAGTTCAACCCTAGCTTTGTGCCCGTGCATTTTGGTGTTCAACACGTGGTAGCCATTTGGTATCTTTACGGCTCAGAAGAGGCTGATCTTACTCGTGTAGAGCATGTTGTACAAAGCCAACTTGCCAAAGGTTGGCTGATAAGCCAGGGAATAAAAAGAGAGCAGATGTAAGGGTTTTTGCGAGCTCGCTGCAAACGCAGAGTTTCCAACCCCGGAGTACAGCCGAGAGGCACGCTCCTCTTCCGTGCGGTCATTTACAGCCTGGGTTGGTTGGATACCCAGAACAGACGTCTTCATCTGCTGGAAACATTTGCCCAAACGTTACCCTCCCAAGTCCTGCATGTTTTGCTCCACCGCCACAGCATCACTGCAGCGTCACCGCAGCGTCACGGCAGCGTCACTGCAACGTCACCGCAGCAGCACCGCAGCAGCACCGCAGCAGCGCCGCAGCAGCGCCGCAGCGGCTCAGTCCATGCCTCCTGCGTTTCTTCCCCCTCAGCAGAGCACGTTGCACCAGCTTCAGTGATTGTCTCCTGCTTGACCTGTCAACTCTTTGTAAATATATGCTCTGTGTATTTATAAGATATGCCCTGTATATTTATATATAAATATATGCTCTGTCTTTACTTTGCTTATCAGAATGCTGCATAAGATGCTGTCAGACACCATTCAAAAGACACGATACATTCACTGCTTCTCCCTTCCCTACTAGGCCAACTATCCTGTCAAAAAATAAATTAGTTTGCTTTGACGGTATTTGTTCTTGACAAATCCATACTGGATGCTTTTTTATCATTTTATTAATCTCCAGGATCTCTGTAAGTCGACCGTTTAATATTTTTTCCCACTACCTTCCCAGATATCGGAGTTGGGCTGACTGGTCTGTAATTTCCCACTCCTCGTTTTTGAAGATAGGTGCTGTGTCTGTCCGTCCGAGCTCCTGGGACCTCCCTGTCACCTTGGGGTTACCACGGATGATCACCCATAGTGATGTCCATGTCCGGCCGGCGATGCTCTCCGTGACCCGCGCTCCTTGTCCCGCCGGTCCCAGTCGGAGGTGTTGCAGCTGCATCTCCTGATGCACCTCTCATCTTCTGTAGTTGCTACTCCAGCTGAGATTTTAATCTCCCTCGTGGGCCATCTCCCATCCCGGCTTGGGAAGCCTCCCCTGCATTCCTCCTGGAAAGTAGCCAGCACATTTCCCTGTATCTCTGCCGTCCTTCAGGTCATCCGTGCGTCCGCAGCGCTTGCTCGGCGCGCTCCGGTTTGCTGCCGTCGGACAGCTCGCTCGGCCGGTCCCCCCTGCAGACGGGATTCCCTCGCTGACACCAGCTGTGTCCCTTTTTGATGTAAGCAATCAAGTCCTGAGGGTTTCTTACATCAGGGGAAGAAAGTGGGACGGATGCTGCATGAGGTCCTACACCTGAAGTCTGACATCCCTCGATAAGCATCTCTGCTAAGCATCTCTTTCCAAGCCAACGCTTTCCTCACAAGCATTTCTGCTTGTCTTTCCCTGGCCGTGCCTTTCTTCTGCAACTTCCCCGAGAGGCAGAGGGGCTCTCCCGGCCACGCTCGGCTCGATTCGAGCCAAGCCCCACCTCGGTGCAAGCCGGTCCCATAAAGAAACCCGATTGCTGGTTTATGCCTTTCCTAAAGGAAAGGTGAGTGGTTGAAGCACCACGTTCAACAAAAAATTAATATAACTGTTAGGAATTCAGTGGGGAACCGCCTCTGATCTCTAAACCCAAAAAGGGGATGATTAAGCTAATTGCTCTCCTGGCTTCGCTGATGCCGCTGCGAAACAGGCAAGCCAGGAGCAAGGTGTGGGTCCTCCCCGGCCGGCAGCATCCCCGGCTGCCCCCGCTGAAGGTTTCTTCTCTTTAATGGGCATTTCTGTGGCAGATGCTGCCCGTGTTCACTGGGGAGCGCACCTGATCTGCCTCCGAGGGCAGGGCTGGCAGCCGAGCTCCGCCTCAGTTTTCTGGGTCTTTCTTTTCTTATTTGTTTGGATTTTAAAAAAATAACCTCGCGCACAGTACAATTACAGGGCAGTTTTTTCAATGTAAGGAGGGAAAAGAAATCAGCGACTTAGACTTCCCATGCATTTTATACCCACTTCTTAATAGCGTGATGTTAGCACCATTTTCATGTTTAGCATTAGCCTTAAATTGCGCTTGAAATTTGGAGTTAAGTCCCCTTTGTATAGTAAATAGGCTTAGTGCGGTGGTGCCAATCAGCCTGCCTGCCCCCCTCCTTTTTTGGGGGGTCTTATTTTTCAGGAAAAGAAAGAGCCCACTCATCTGACATAATGTCCTAAGATTCCCTACTCTAGTAACTGAAATAAATCGGGCCATTAAAACCGTCATTCGGAGCAGATGTAGGCTGCTTTGGGGATCGCGAGGAGCTGCCGCTGGCTCCCCCCATCTGCCGTACCACGCTCAGCCCCGGCCCTCGGAGCCGCTGCCCGTCAGCTCTGTCTTTATTCTCTTTTCATAAAAAAATCACAAAGACCGTACAAGACAGAAGTTAATACGCATTTGCTGTGGAGCAGGAAAACCCTATAGTTGCTGATAACTAAAAGTTGTTCTGACAGATGTGAGATCCAGAGTATTAATATCTGAAGCTCAAGGCAATGAGCGGGGGACTGATTATTGCTAAATATTTTTCACGGACATAGTGTTAATCTCTTTCAAACAGTCCCAAATGCTGTTTCCATGCTTGTTCCCTCCCTCCCGTTTGTTTCGCCATCGTTTCCGCATTAAATAGGAGGAACGGGTGGAAATTCAGTGGTTTATCTGGGAATGCCAAACTCTCGACAAGAAGGAGGTCGAGGTGCTGGAGCGTGTCCAGAGAAGGGCAACGAAGCTGGTGAAGGGTCTGGAGAACAAGTCTTATGAGGAGCGGCTGAGGGAGCTGGGGTTGTTTAGCCTGGAGAAAAGGAGGCTGAGGGGAGACCTCATCGCTCTCTACAACTACCTGAAAGGAGGTTGTAGCGAGGTGGGTGTTGGTCTCTTCTCCCAAGTAACTGGCGATAGGACGAGAGGAAACGGCCTCAAGTTGTGCCAGGGGAGGTTTAGATTGGATGTCAGGAAAAATTTCTTTACTGAAAGAGTGGTTAAACCTTGGAACAGGCTGCCCAGGGGAGGGGTTGAGTCACCATCCCTGGAAGTATTTAAAAGACGGGTAGATGAGGCGCTTAGGGACATGGTTTAGTGGGCATGGGGGTGTTGGGTCGACGGTTGGACTCGATGATCTTGGAGGGCTCTTCCAACCTTAATGATTCTATGATTCTATTCTATGATTCTATGATTCTCCCAGGCTCTTTTCATCCTATGAGCATCCCAGCTCGGTTGGGACCGCGGTGGTTTAGCCACAGTGCTGCTGGTGAAATGTTCCCAAGTTTTCCCGTAATCCTGGCCGCTTTTTAAACCGGAGCGAGTAACTCTGACCGTCTCTATGTCAGGGAAACCTTGATGGGAAACGCGCCGTGGTGCGGGCAAGGCTGCGTGCCGTGCCGAGCTGGAGCAGCGCCGGCAGCTCCTCGGTGGGTCAAACCCTGGCAGCAAACAGGAGTCGTCCTGTCGGGCTCCTCTCCTGCTTGTCAAAGGCAAAGAGCATTTATGGGGTAAAACGTAAGGCCATGGGAAAGCACAGCACCCCTGTTTCTGCCCTGCAGCAAGCCTTGACTAATCCAGGACAAAAAAGAAATTAAAATTGTCCGGCCTTTCAGCTAGGAAGCAGAGATCTGGTGACATTTGAGTTTGCGATCATCCGGATGATACGCTGCAAGAGGTCGATGTTATTCTGAAAATCATACTTATCCCCAGGGACTTTGATAATGATTCAGATGGAGAGATGTACCTGGTGCTCCGGCGGGTGATGGGAGATCCAGAGCCGGGGCTATTTTAAGCCAAGCAAAAAGGCAGCCGGCGTTATGCAAAACCCAACCATTCTGTGTGTGTTGGGTACAGAGCATCTGACTGTAAATGGGTAAATAAGTGCTGAAGGCTCCACAGAGCCACGATTTTTCCCATTTGTTTGGCAAAGTTCAGCCCGTTCATAAAAACCCAGGAGACCCCAGCACACCCCGGCAGGAATCGCCGGCAGATGTGGCTGCGTAAGCAAGTCTGGAATTCTAGTTTTTGCAGCGAGGAGCTGCTGCAAACATAAATACTTTTTAAATAACAAAGCGCTTCCTCGATGCTCTGCTGCTTCCCTCGGCTCCTCCTAGGGGGGAATAAGGAGACTCCTATCGTCACCTCTCCCTCCCCAAAAAGCCATTGCCCTTCCCCGCTTTCCTGTCCCTCTCCCAAGGCAAATCCAGCTCCTTTTGCAGAGCTCCCTGCGATCCTTCTCCTTCGTCACAGCCTCTCCGCCGTCCTCCCCTCCCGCCTCAGTGGGCTCTGTCCTTGCAGCTCCCCGGGCGCGAGCACGGCCGGGCGGGTGCAGGATGCGTCCCATCACCCTGAACACCCAGGGGTTTCCAACCCCGCGGGTGCTTGCTGGAGCGGCCCAGCTCCTGGCGTGAACTACAGGTGGGAGCATCCCCCAGGGTTGGACTGCGATGGTGGGGGAACCAGGACGAACCCAGAGAGGGAAATCGGAGCATCAGCCTTTTTCCCAGCCGGCGTTTAGGTCTCTCGAACAAGTCATTCCTTCTTTTCCCCTCCGTTCGGGTCAGCCCCAAGGCTTGTGGGAGGGCGGCAGGGACGGAGGGGCTGCTGCAGTGGTTCTATGCTTCCAGGGCAGCCACCACAGCAACGTGGGCGAGCCCCCCCTGCACGCTCCGGCTGCAACCCCCCAGCAGCAGCGAGGGTCGGTGTCAGCAGCACCGCGGCCGCTCCGGGACACCCAGCCGCCCCGACTGAGCTCCAGGCGCTTCTGGAAAGAGATTTTTCCAAATGAGCTGGTTTGATCTCTGGGCAAGAGTGTGTCTGAAGTTACAGCTCGGGGCGCTGGGGGCTGCAGAAAAACTCTTCCCCTTTGACTCCTCTGCTGCAAGTCGCACTTTTATTCTGGAACAAAAATGACTCTATTCCCCAGCACCTATCCCGCTTTCAAAGCGCAGCAATAATTTCCGTCGAAAAACCTTTCTCCCCCCCCAAGGCCGGGGGATGCACAGCAGGAAGGCAGGCTGCAGCAGCCCCAGCAGGATGCGGCCGCGGAGCACAGCTCCGTGCGGGATCCCAGGGCTGCAGCCAGCGGCAGCCCCGGCCCCGTGTGCGGGACCTGCCCAGCTGGAGCGTCGCCCCTCCGCCAGACCAGCCCCAGCATTCGGAGCGACGTCGTGAGCTCCCTCCAGTCGTGGATTTTAAGCCGTACTTTGGAAGAAGAAGAAAAAAAACCAGAAAAAAAAGTCAAATTCCCTTTTTTATTTGCTTCCTGAGCTTTGGGTATACTCCGTTGTCAGAGAGTCATGTATAAACACTGTCTTTTTCAAGCAGAACCAGAAATCCTTAAGCAAGAACCTCCCTGAGCGTTGGCAGGTGGTACCGCACCGGGGGGCGAGGCAGCCTGCAGCCGGGTCCTTTTCAGCATCCATGCCCTGTCCCTGGCTGGGTGCAGCCGTACCGAGGAGGAGCATCGCCTCCCCGCTGCCACCCACCCTGCCCCCCTCCTCACCC
>NW_008825073.1:3743517-3744702 GCF_000699105.1 Pygoscelis adeliae | reverse complement strand
TGCGGCAGGTCCCGGGGAGGGAATGGAGGAGGGACAGGCGGTGAGGTGAGGGAAGGTGGGAGCTGCTGGGATGCGGGCGCCCAGGAGGGACGAGCAGGGGCAAGTTCGGACCCCACCTCGCTGCGAGCCGGAGGGGGACGCACGTGATGGTGCTGCCGCTCGCCGGCTCCAGGCTCGGCACCGAGCGAGACGCAGGCTGGAGCGGTCAAACTGCGGGTGGGGGACCCCCAGGCCCCAGGCTGGAGCCACCGGCTGGGGCTTCTCTCCAGGAGCGGGGTCCTGCTGTCATTAACTGCGTTTTTGGAGGTGAAGTCTGAAAGCAGTGGTGACACCCAGTGACACACGGCTATCAAATTATGGATTTTTCCCTGAGTACTCTTTTGATTACAGTGAATGAAGAACTTAAATATTTTTTCGTAGTACTCTGTGTGCATTTCACTCTGTAAATCTCGCTTTGTGAGAGCTTTGCACCCATTTCGACAGCAACAAAAATAATTTACTTCCAACTGCTTCTTTCATAGCAAACCAAGGAAAGTGGATTAAAAGAAATGAGGTTACGTAGCATAAGACAATACTCCAAAACAACTGATGAGGAGGAAAGAAAAGGTACGGCTCTGACGTCGGGCTAGTCCAAGTCGGTGCATCGAACAGTTAGGTGCCGTCGCAATGCTAAATCATTGAGTATGTCACGTTTTAATGTCATCGGCAGCGAGTCCGGACGCTGCCTCTCTCCTTTCCGTCGGTACTTCCTTGCAACGCCACCTTTTATTTCATTTCACGCAGCCCGTGGTCATTTGGAGAACAAGAGGGAGTAGCTGGCGTAGCTTCCCTGCTCCCCGGCAGCGCAGGAGGGCTGAGCGAGATGAAAATGATTTCCCAGCATTAACGTGGGGCCGGCTCCGGCTCCGTCCAGCCCCGGGGCAGCCCTGCTCCCGCACCCCATCCCGGCCCGGCCCTGCCCGCTCTCCCCTGCAAGCGCCCGCCGAGGAAAAGTAATCGCTTCCCTTACCTCCGGGTTTAATTAATCTCTGCTCCGGAGCTAATTAGGAGCGCGGTCCGTCCGGAGGTCGGGGACGGAGCCCTCCCTCCTGCTTCGTGCCATCTGCCATTGCCATGACACTGGCTTTGCTTTTCACGCCTGGCTGGGCGCGCTGGGTGCGCGGGGCGAAGGGGCTCTTGACACCC
>NW_008825073.1:3733256-3742452 GCF_000699105.1 Pygoscelis adeliae | reverse complement strand
GGCGAGCCGAGGCCAAGCAGGGAACGCGGAAACATGATGCTCCGCAGCATGGGAGGGGGAATTGAAAAGGCAATTTTTTTGCCCCAACAAAATATCTGCCCAGAGAAGTTCGACGGAAAACGGTCGGTGAGCGCCGAAGTCAGTGGCTCCCCGGGACGATGTGCGGCGTGGCCCCTGCAGACCCCCCGGGAACAGGCTCACGCATGCGGCCGAGGCAGCTCCCGACTTGTGCAGCGCGCGGGCCCTTCTCCTGGATTAAGCCCAGGGGTGATAGCACTGAATCATGTTTATAAAGCAATTTTAAGTTATGCCTGGAGCTTTCTATGGATAAAAGGCGAAGCGCTGCCGATCTACATAACACTGAGGGGGTTGCGACCCGCACGAGGCTCTCCAGGGTGAAGGCATGCCTCCATCCCTAGCATAAACCCTGCTGCAAAGCCGGAGCCGCTGGAAACGAGGTGTAGTGGCCCCACAGATTACAACCACCCGCTCTAACCCACACGTGCGCTAATTGGGGAGCTTCTACAGCACATATTCCTCATCTGATGTCCTGCGATGGCTCGGAGCCAATTCACGCCGCTGGCTGTCCAAACATGCATTTGGATCATTTTTAAGATGTGCGTAGCCTACCCCATGGGCTGTAAAAGATGTATGGAGCAATTATTATCCGCTCCATAAAATATATTTGGCTTTTAGAAAATGTGCCAGTGAGGTGCCTTCGGAGAGCCCTCTTAATTTATCGATTTGGCGCCGTGGCCACCACCGACGTCCCCGGGAGCTGACCACGGCACGCAAGCAACCGCCGCCGACCTCTGCGCAAACCGGGGCCCCTTCTGCGAACACAAAGCAAGACGTCTTCCCGTCATCGGCACGCGTCCCCCAACACCTCCAAACCAGTTCTTTCTGCACAATGTTTCTACACCGCGTTCGTACAGACCGCAGCGGCGGGTCGGGCCCGGCTCACGGCAGCCCAGCGCGGGCAGGACACCATCGGCCCCCAATTCACCGCCGGGCTCGCAGCTGCACGCCGAGAGAGAGTTATGAAAGGAAGATGGTTGTTTTGTTTCGGTTGTTCGTGGCTAAGAGCGCTAGGACTCCCAGTGCTTACTGCTCTGGGTTTCATTAGGCTCTTCCCGCAGGACCTTGTTCTCGTGGTATTTCAGCGCAGATCATTTCCAGCCTGGTTTACGTAACGCCAGGCTCTTTTTGGTGCAAAGCTTGGCTCCCTCGTTCCCGTGGATTACAGCTCTGAATGCTCGGGCACCAGACCGCGCATCTCCCACTACGGAGCCCAGTGCCCGCGTGCTCCTGCGGTGCGTGCCCCAGCCGTTCACTGCGGACGTCAAAATAGAGGCTCCTTCTGCGGAAAACGGGACAAAGCTGGCTCCCAAGATCAAAGGACAGCTCGGCGAGTTGGCACCTGCAGTTCATTTAAGGCCAAGATAGGGATCTTCAAAATAAATTTCCAATGAAAGATGAGCTATATTCTCTTCTTTGAATGATTGCGACCCTGTTTTCATGTCAGACTGACAAATTTCCCGTGACACGCGAGGCAGCGGGGCTGGATGTGCAAGAGCCCTTCCTACAACAGCCTTTTTTCTTACGTTTTTCTCTTTAACTCCTGTATGGTCGCTCTGTTTTATTAAAGAAGTTTCTTTTATGCAAATCCTAGAAGATAAATATGAGGTGTGCTAAATAAAAATAAATCGGCGAGTGCTGTAACGTCTGTGTTATGATGAACGGGCTCTGCAGCCGGAGCCCCGGGGATGGCGGAGGGCATGGTGCTACCAACGTTTAACCAGCCAGGGCAGGACTGAGTTTTCTGCCTTGACGTTGTGGGTTACAGCTGCCCATTGACTGAAAAGTCCAAGGAAGAAATGAAAAGAAAACGCGTCATCTGTTTATGAGACCTGGACCATATGAGAGGTATTAGATTTCAATGAAAGAAGGCAGCTGAGCCGAACTGGCACACTTGAAGCAGAACCGGTAGATCCAGGATGATCCCGTAAGGTCCTACCTAGATTTGAACTTCCAGCAAGTTACAGGTGCTGCTTTCCACCTGCCATAGGTGGGGAAACCTCTGGAAGAAGAGCGGGGCAGCAGGAGGGCTTTGCTATGCTTTAACTTCCATATCCTCCGCGGATGACCCCGCCGCCTCACTGGTCAGCTGGCCTGGTTTTCCACAGTTCTCATTACTAATAATAACTACCACCATTTATCCAGCACGTTAAATTTATACAAAGGTTTAGAGCATGAAATCCTCACCTTATTAAACCTGATGGAGAAACTGCTGTTGACTGCAACAGAGCGATGACCTCATCTTCGTATCCACTTGGATTTCTACAAACTGCCGTTTCTTTTCCTCCAAGCTCACCTACTTCAGTAAGTAGGACGTGCAAAATGAAACGAGAGTGCTTGCTTGCTTCTCATCCACCGCAGGACTGGCACAAGCCGCTGTCCCCGTCACTGGGGCAGCAGGAAAGCGTGGCCATCCCGCCGGGTACCCGCTAGCCAGTGCCCGCAGGTTCTGCTGCACCCCGAGGGAAAGCAGGCTGGCTGCCCAAAGCTCGGCCTCCGCTCCCTGACAGGGACACCCAGACCCCAAGTTTCCGTGCTGAAGAGGCTGCAGGGCAGGGAGGAGCGCCCGTCACCCCGGAGGGTTCAGGCTCTCGCAGGGACGCCGTGCTTCCGAGGGATGGGGGAGAATCGCAGATGCATTTTGCTTTGCAGCCCCAGCTCAGGCCATGGCTGGCCCGGTGGTCTCTGCTGCCCTTGTGCAGCCTCGCCGGGTGTTTCTGCCGCAGGAGCGGGGACACGGGTGCTCCCACCGCATCACCCAGCCCTCTGGAGCAGCCTCCCCGGGGACACGGCGCTAAATACACCGATGCCCCAGCAGCAAACGTCGGGAGCTGTGGTACATGCTCCTGCTCACAGTGCCGTCAACACCCCCAACCAGCTGATGAACCTCAAACTTCACAGGGTCCTCCGGGCTTATCAAGTGATGTTTGCAGTGCAGTTATACGAGAATATTCAGACATGACCACCACCTAGAGGTTAGAGCACTAAATGAAGCTAGAAAGATTTATAGTCAAGATGGGCCAAAAAGGGGGTTGGAAATATTTCATGAGCCCAAATCGAGCAACAGTGAGAGTGGGGTGTCTGGACCCTCCAACCCAGTGGTGGCCCTCGCCTCAACTTCAGCCTGCAACAGTGCAGTTATACGAGAATATTCAGACATGACCACCACCTAGAGGTTAGAGCACTAAATGAAGCTAGAAAGATTTATAGTCAAGATGGGCCAAAAAGGGGGTTGGAAATATTTCATGAGCCCAAATCGAGCAACAGTGAGAGTGGGGTGTCTGGACCCTCCAACCCAGTGGTGGCCCTCGCCTCAACTTCAGCCTGCTCAGCAGCAGCCAATGGCAGCACCAAGCAAACCTGCCACCCTGGGGGGATGCACTTAGGGAGGGAGTTTTGCGAAGGGCAGAAGAATGGGGTGCCCTTTTCCTCCCGCGCGTCCTCCCCTGCATGAAGGGGGTTAAGGAGGAGCCCGTGATTCAGCTCCAATGGAGAATCGGGTTCCTGGGCACACGCTTGCCCGGGGGGACGTACGCAGCAGCTGCATTCCTCGGCTTCGGCTGCTGAGGAGCCAAGGCCCAGCAGCACAGGGCTTGGCAGGGACACACGCAGCAGCTCGCCAGTCTACGGTACCTCGGTTACATCCACACTGAAGTCACCGCTGTGTGTCTGTCCCCACCAACAGCCAGAGACGTGCAGTTTGACAGCGGGCAAGCTTCCCTCCTTTTTGAGGTGCCAGGAGCGCGGCCAGCGGGGCTCAGACCAAAGGTGTGTGCAAGCCTGTGTCCCCCCACCTCCAGCTCCGGCCAGAGGTGACGGGGAAGGGCAGAGCCAGGCTCCAGGTCCTCTCCCAGCCTCCCACGGTCTGCGACTTCGGCTCGTCCTGCGCTGGGGACGCATCTTTGTGTTCGACAGCCCCACTGGCTCGCCTTCCAAGAATTTGTCTAATCGCTTACTAAACCGTTATGATTTTTGGGATCCATTTGGGCAATGAGTTCCGCGGCTTAATTACACATTGTGTGAAATATGTTCGTTTTGCATCTGCCACTTGGTAATTTCATTTGGTGCCTCTTTGTTTGCTTTGTCTTCCAACACAAGAGCCATCGACCCCTATTCACTTTCTCTGTGCCACTGCACGAGTCTATACGTCTCCCTTTTTCGCTCCCCCCCCCCCCCCCCCCCCCCTTTTCTTTGCAAGACAAAAAGGGTAATTTATTTAATTGTTGCTGATATAATGTGCTAAAACTCTCCTTTACCCTCCAACAGTTAATTACACTTGTTAATTATTTTAATTACTCCCAGGGTAATGGTCCAGGTATAGAGGAGGACCCCACTGGGCTACACAGGCGTAAACACAGAGCCGAAAAGTCAGTGTTTACTCCAAAGAGTTACGTTGATATAACGGGTCTGTAACAGCATGGGTGGTGAAACCGGAGCAGGGAAAGCTTGGCCTAGATTTGCAAATTTCTGTTTGCAGCATGGAAAGATTTATAGGAGGCGACCTTAGGGGAAGGCAGATCTTGCAGGATTTCCCTTGGACTGGGCCGTCGAGGCTCGGAGTGGCGACACCAGCCTCTCCCTCCTTAGCAGAGACGATGCTTTCAGTGCGAAATGGAACCGCGACTTGGTGATGCAGCCATGGCCGGCACCTCCGTGCTGGTAGATGCCGTTACATAAAGGAAGAAATCGCATCAAGCAAACTTTCAGCCCGGCTGGAAAGCTGAGGCTCAGTCCTAGGCTTAGCGACAGCCTACCCCTAACTACAAGACGTGTGCCTAGGGGAACGGCAGTATCAGTAAAACAAAAAAGATCATTTGTGGTCTCGCAGAGCAGCATCTGCCAGCACCCTTGCAGCCAGGATGAAATCCGAGAGTTGCCGCAATCTAAACCTTCTCTGCAGTTGCTTTCATCTTACCAGCGGGAAAACAAACAGAAGAGAACCAGAAAGCTTTGTGGCTAAGATGTCTCGCATCTGGTTTTAGTTCCAAGAAATGCAGTTCCGCCCCCTCCCCGAATTGTTAATGTTAAACAAACAAAACCCCGGCGATTTTTCTGGATTTCGGCACTCGGGTGACTTACACGCAGCTTTGACTGCGAATTCCAGCCTTGCGCTACCCTTCATGCCTAATGCAAGCGACGCACCTCACTTAGCCAGGAGGGAGGCAAACCAAAAAGCCGTGCCCTGGGACTGCACGCGGGTAGCGGCACCCACCGGCTGCGCGCTGGGGACGCCAACGCTGGGAGGGAGAAGCGGTTTGTGCCTTGGCACTGGGAGGCATTTCCAATTTGGGACAATTCCTTAGAAATTTCACCCCGGGAGCGCTCTGCCGGAGCCCTTGCACCTCCCTCGACAGCCTCTGCATTGCACACTCCTCACTTCTGCCCTAAGAGGGACTTTAGCCTCATCGCTTCTCCGGGGGAGCCTGGCTGAGGCGTAAAACAAATCTGGGCTCTCCTAAGGAGAGATGAATTTCCTATTTCCACTGAGATGAACCTGGTTTAAATCTTGACCGTTCTATTTTTAGGTTTCAATACAGCATTTTTGCCTGTGTTATTTATGCTTCCCCCCCTTTTTTGAAGAACGTCTGGAAATGTTTAAGATGTGTCCAATTGTATTAACATGCCTTTGAGAGCTTTATGGTGTCAATTTGATTTCCACTCTTTTAGAAACAGAGCTTTCTAATTTGCGATTTTATTCCTTTTGTATCACATAAGCACCTACTTCATTTCACTGCTTTCAGGTGCTACGTCAATCTGAAGTTCACGCTAATGCATTTGGACATCACTCACATATTTCCATTTGACAGCTTTCGAGCAATTCCCTCGCTGGCGCCACAGGAGAAAGGCAGCGTTTCATTCCTCCGAGATCTTCTCCCGCCGGCCCCTCACTGTTCTCTCCCAGCAGCGTTGGCAGGGGTTGGTGGCAGATGGAGGGTGTAGGGGGAGGGCAGTGGTCCTCTGTCCTCTCCCCATCCCCAACTTGAGCCGCCCCAAGCCCAATCCTAATCAGGCTCCTTCAAAGGCAGGAGACGTTAGCCAAATGAGACACCAGTGACTTCTGTCACCCACCTCCGCGCTCGCTTGTGACTAGCTCCCCTCTCTTTCGGGCACTGGGACGGTCTCTGGCCAGAAGCCACGTTGACATTGTTCTCTCAAAATGAGAGAGGCTCCTCGAAAGCCGTGCAGCGGCGGGGCTCGAGGGGCGTTCTCGGCTCTCTGGAGCCCGTCCAGGGCATCAGGTTTCAGAGCAGGGGCTCCCACGCCAGCTGCGTGGGGAAGGAACATCACCACTGGGACAATTAGAGAGAAGAGCCATCCGTTTCTATTCAGGAGATTCAATTTTCTTTCTACTTCATCAGATTAACACCAACGTAACTCCATTAACTACTAGGGAGTTGCTCTAGATCTGAAAATCAGACCCGTCGGATTTTCTGGCTTTTGCGGACAGCCACTTCATGCAAAGGAGTGAAGGTGGACGTAGGGCGTACCTACAAAAGCCTTCCTTCTATGTGGTTTGGGCGGGTTGGGGTTTGTTTTCTTTCCCCCAATTGCCCTCCTTTTTTTTTAAATCCCAAGGACCTCACCGTGATTTTCATTTCCTACTTGCTGATGGCAGCCATGCTTTTCCTCTCCCGTTCCTCCCCCTGTGCTGCTCCAGCACATTGCTCATGACGGACACCAGGAAGAAGTCTAGAGGTGCTTCCTTTCATTTCAAACCTCGCTTCCCACGACGGCGAGCAGTGTTTTCCTAAGCCTTTCATTGTTCTGACAAAGCAATAAGCAAATGCTTGCCCAAGTTCTGCGGAAGATTCTGTAAGAACATGCATTATCGCGAGGAATGGGAAGTCTCAGTACTTTCTCTTAGGCGTTCGAGGCAGCCTGAAGTTACCCCGGCCCCACGCTGCGCCAGGAGCCTGCACCAAAAGTTCGATCGTGAGTCATATTCATGCACCAAGCCTGGCAAGAATGACAAAACAAAAATCCTAGTGAAGAGCCTTGCTTTGTCCAATGATTGCTACTAAATAAAATCAGTATGATGAATCTCCTTAGCAATAAGACGGGTCTGAAGCGTTAACATGATCCCTCCGGTGTCGCACTAAAATTGGGTCGTTGTTCACTGTCATCTCACTGTGTTAACCGTGACTCCATAGCTGTACACTGTCGGTGTTTCTATTTGGACGGGGTAACGTGGCCCCAGACACTGACTCCCACCCAAACCACTCTGCTTCCCTCTCGACGCCACACCACCCTCTGGGCCCGGCACTGGTCACTCAAGTGCCCAACACGACTTAGCACAGCGGGATGCACCCACAGACTGCACTCACCTTGACTCACGGCTTTTCTCTGCGCGTAAGGTTTAACGATTTGTAGGGTTCCCGCTTAGCAGGTAACAGCATCGGTAGCGCTCACTGCCTGCTTGTTAAACCGGACATAAGGTGTGTCAAACTACCTCAAACGACCATGAGTATCTAAAACATTACAACCGGCGGTATCGCCTCCTTTCACCAGGTTTCACTGCAAAATCCAAGTCAACAGTTGTACATGTATCTTGCCCAGTAACTGACGAGCTATACGGGCATCTCACCATTGCAAGTTGTTGCCAACCTCACTTTAAATCTCTTCCCCTAGCTAAAAATATCATTATGCCACCTCAGAACCATCACTATCTTTAGACTCATGAATCTGTTCGCCACGTCGCATCTTCTAAGGTCCGTAATTGTTATGATTAATACTGATAATGAAACTCCCGCAGCCGATTTTGCCGGCCTAGCAATTCTATGAATCTTTCCTAACCAGCATCGGAATAGGCAAACACGTACTGCTTGCACCCGGAGCACTGCGGAAGAGCCAGCCAAGGGTCTCGGTGAAGGTAGTTTCTCCACGTATTCCAACTGAACCCGAAAGCAGGTACACCCAGCTGACTGGTCAGTGAAAAAGTTTTCTCCCTTCGAAACCTCTACTTTTCGGTCAACCGTAAACTAAGCAAAGCTTGTGAGCTGACGTGGAGCTAGCCTTCGATTCAGTGTCTAGACATCAGGACCAACAGATGAGGAGGATTTGGCAGAAGGCAGGCAATATATTTAGTTGTGCGACTCGCTCAATACCCCGTTGCGCAGAAAAGTTACGAATTTGAGCAAGGAGGTTTGTCTGAAAAGTTCCTAAGCGATTTTCTGTACTTATTTGAAACAGGAATCTGGTTACAACAATAGTTATAGAATTAAGAACGACTCTCGCCCTGGCGCTAGAAGAGGACGAAAGAAACAAAGCCCAACACTCAACTGTATGTTTCTGTGTAACAACCTCCATGTTAAAATGGAGAAACATGACCTGACGTACGGAATGACCTCGATGGGCGTATGACGGGCTGATTATACCTCGGCATATGGATGAGTCCTTTGCTAAGAAGAAAATATCAACCACATTCCTCGTGTCTGCTGTTATTTAAACAGCAATGCTTGAAACGCTCAGTGACTGGAGGCTAAAGCCAAAGCGAAATGGTTCAACGGTACCAAGATTTGGAGAAGGAGCTTGCCTTCCTCGCAGAACGGGATTTGCTATTTTAAGCCCTTTTAGAGAAACCACTGGGGGTGGGGGGAACATGCACATATAAAACATTTCATTCCCATATGCATTTCCTCCCTGAAGCAGTACAGGCCCATTGGCATTTCTCATCGACTTCAAGCAGCATTCAGTCAGACCCTACAAATGATTGTACCCTGTGTCCAAGGCACGCCGCTGTGCTTGCTAGTGATCTTCCATTATTCAAAAGCAGGCTAAATTCGATCAATATTTTTTACATGTAAAAGTGTCAGGATGACATTGAACTACTGTTGGATGGTCTTTCAAACCGGGACATTCAGAATCTCCCTGGTTTTACCCCCATCTCACCACGCTTCCCTCAGGCAAAGGATCCCAGCTACTTCTCTCCATCGGTTTTCACTGCAGGAGAGACTACAGAGCACGCCCGAAAGTGTCTGCATGCAGGCTGCCTTGGGTTAATGGAATGTGCCGCAAAGGAAAAGGCCCCTAAATGCTCTCTCACCTTCACTGCTGAGGAAGACCTAGCTCAGTTAACCCCGGTGCTTTTATAGAGCAGTCCTACAGAATGAAAGATGGT
>NW_008825073.1:3727070-3733224 GCF_000699105.1 Pygoscelis adeliae | reverse complement strand
GGCCTTGAAAATTAAATGCACATTAAACATCATCCAGTAGCCAGTGCCCTGGGGTACCGATCCTGAAACACACATTTAATACAAGACACCACGCATTGGGATGCTGAGTTAGGTTTTGGATATGAGATAAAATATGCAAGCTCTTGGAATTTCACATTTCTGGGCTGGGAAACAATTTAATGCAAAAAGATAAGGTTTCTGCATTGCAGACATTTTTCTTCTTATAAAATATATGATGTATTTGGTCATCAATGTGAAGAGACTAGGCTTTAAGAGTAAAATTTGAAGCATCCTTGATAAAGTTGCATAGAATAGCTGTAGCAACAAAAATGAGGCGAGCTAAAACCAATACTAAAGCCCCATTTAACTACTGCCTCGTCTAGGTGTCACCTCCCAGAATAACGCGGCTTGCATCAACGGAAAGCACTTCGGTACACATACGTGTTAGCAGGCTAGGAGAAGCTAAGTGAGCCCAAGAAAACATTTCCTGAGTAATACGTGTTTAAGGAAGAAAACTACAAACAACAGTTATGGAAGCATGCATTTTAACCAGGACTACGACCATTCCTGCATCAACAGAAAACTATTTTATGCTATTAAGGGTTCGATGTAAACGTGGTAGTCTCTAAGCTTCTGCAATATTTCCAAGAGGAAAGAACCCCCCTCTAAACCACAATCAACTAACAGGCACATAAAAGAAAAGCAGACGATAGCCTTCAGAATGTGTAGCAACATCTGTAACGCTTGAGGCGTGTGGGACACCACCAGGCATCCCACCTTCGCCTGAGTCAGTACCACGAGTTTGCGAGGTCAGCCTCCAGCCGAAAGCGCCGGCTGAAGTTCCCAGCTGGCGTAAGCCAGCACTGAGATCACCCGTCCCCGTGTCGGCTGCCGAGAGGCTGGCCCACAAAGTCACTTTTGTTTACAGAACCGAAGGAGGCAGGGGCCCAAGCCCTCATCGCGCTGCGGCCCAAAGCTTTCTAGCGTCGGCGCTCCCAGCCCGCGGCTCTGCACTACTGCAACTCTTCTGGAATTTGGTAGCTCTCCAGCAGTATGTTTGCAGCACAAGCAACAAACCACAATCAGCTTTTGAGGAGTCTTTTTTATTAAGATAAATCCAGCAAAATTCCTAACAGTGGGTACATACAACCAACCTGCCCTTTTAAAAGAAATGTTTGTATTTCATTTAAAAACATGGTTACGCTTTTATTTATTTATTTTTTCAAAACTGACAAAATAAAATTACATTTGGGAAACAACAGATTTCCAGCTCTTAGGTTTTTCATGAAAATAGCTCACCTTCTTTATAAAAGCAACCCACAGAACCACTGGAATGTTTAACACGGTTATTTGTTTTGAGACCTCCCCACTTTAAGAAACCATACAACACATACAAGGGAAAAATTAAAATCTGAAGTCTGTAAGCATGACTTACACAAAAAGGGACACACTGACAGAAGTCAAAAGCTACCACCACTTATTCTTTCCATGTACCATACAAACTATTACAATCACAAAATTTAAAAACGATGATTTTTTTTTTTTGTTTTCTTTTGTTTGTTAGGGATTTAATTCCCAAGTAACCGAGATGAAGATGTTCCATAATTAAATTCATGCTAAAAAAACCTGCATTTATAAAATAGTTGATAAAAATATTCCTCTCTGTTAACAATACAGCATGGAGGTACGGATACCAAATGATGGAGATATAGGGCAGGGTTAACATTACTCGGACTTGGCTTCCTTATCATCAGATGCTTCAGCAGCTGGTGCCTATAAAAGTGTTTGGGAAGAATAGAAATATTATTCGTAATGCTAATCGGATTCCATTCTAACAAGCATCAAAGAGAGACTAGTTTGTTAGCACAGACACGGACAACATTTTGGGTAGACAGACAAGAATGCTCAGCTACTACAGAAAATACCAACACAACAACATGTCGGCTGATAAGTCTAAAAACTAAAACACAGACGAGTATTAATTGACGATCGAGTTAATTGTGGAACGTTAAGTGCCTCCAAAGAGGCAGAAGTTTAGAACGTATTTTAGATTAGGACCAATCATGTGCTAGGGAAAGTTCAAGTCCTCATCTCCGTAAGTCACAGGGAAGTGTAAGAACTACACGTAAAACCGTGATACTTGTTTATTGTCCAAACTTCGGGGAAATTGGTTCTCACCTGTTTTCTACAAAAATGTCTGCTATTACTTTTTAAGCCAACATATCAAAATTGCAAAGCTCCTATCAAAGATCCTTTGACGTACAGTAGCCCCGTATTCATTTTTAGCAAAGAAGCTCCTGAATTAGTTTTAAAAATGAGAGAATAAACGACCCATTAACTGGATAACGATACTCAACACATGAAGAGAGATCACTGTCAATCAAAAGCAACGGAAAACACAGCAGGCTGGTCTGTGCCTACAGGGGCAAAGGGAGCCCGTAGCAAGCGTTGCGCTCCTACTACCAGCAAGAAATCAGCTAGGAAAAGGCCATCAGGAGCTGACTGAAGCTTGTAGCTAGTCCTAGCAAATGGCAGCTCTTAGGTAAGTAGCTGATAGAGTAAGAACCTGTAAGAAAGAGGCTTGCAGATCAAGAGACAAGACCAAGTTTATTTTGCAGATCTCTTGTTGAATTGTTCTGAGACGAAGAATTGTTTTAAAGAATTGTGCAAAACTTAAAACCAGATTTCTGGCGCTGTACCAACCCGTGCTGAGCAGAAGAGGCAATCCAGCAGTCCAGAGAGGATATGCAAAGTCAGCTCAGGGTTACCCAACCCTGAGCAATCTTACTGAGCTCTATCGTGGCCCAAATATGCTGCACTGCTCTCGTGCCAACCCTGAGAGGGACACTACGATAGCACAGACCACCTGTGGAAGGGCTCTATCACATAGCAGGCATGAGTTTGAAGGAGAATGCTATTCTTTCAGGCTCTCCCTGGGAGCTGCCCTGTGCAGATACTGCGGCTGGTCTGTCTTTACAGGATGGCAGTGAAACACACCACCTTCTGACAAGGAGGCCCAATCGTTAGCTCCTGCAGATGTATTACCAATACATCTGTGTTATTCCCATGTTTACTGTAGCTAAAGTACCTCATTAGTTTTGGTATCTCCGTTTTCAGAGTGGTTTTCTTCTTTAGCATCCTCTTGTTTAGTTTCATCTTTGCCTTTGGCTCCTTTCTTCCCTTTTGTTGCTGCCTTTTTGTCCTCCTTTTTATCATTTGCTGCCTTTTCTTTCTGTTAAGAAAACAGACCGTGATATGGTAAATGCTAATTTCCACCTTGCACATCTGCACGAGCACATTCGCAACTCTTAAAACTGTCTGCAGAACCTGCTTCTACACACTGAACTTCCTACTGGCAAAGATGAGACGAAAGTTTCTAAGGAGAAGTGCTTTCCTTCTATTCTGCCCTGAATGGGCTACTGGGAAGTGCATAGTATAAAAGCAGCCATGGCTGGGGTTAAAAGAATTCCTATTTTAAACAGGCATTCAATTAAATTAGCTAAAAAATGCTGGAGTTGAACCGGGCTGTATTTCTGCCGTGCTGCTGAAAGGCATACCACAGAACAAAAAGAACATGTGCAACTAGTGGAAATACCAGAATACTTCAGATGTGCTATTAATGCCTATTTAGAAAACTGTAACAAAGCTGTAGTTAAAGCACTTTCCCCCTTCCCTGCCAGAAATATTCCTTACTATAATAAACCATCTGTGTGATAGACGAGTTGGGGGCTCAACAGCATCACTTCAGTAACAAGGAGAACTTTGCATTTATTATTTAAGCGCAGTTTCTTATATGTGGATCAGGCTAAATCAAAACAAAACTTGATGCTACAACTTCTGCAGTAATAGTTTTCTATATGGCCAAGGCCAGATCCCCACCCCACTACAGTAACTAGCGCGACTCTCGTTAGTCTCATTTCCGAGGATCTGCCTCTTGCTGCAAGTAACTGCACTAAGCAAACTAGCTTAGTTCCTCGCTTGATTAACCTAGTTCCGACAAAGGAACCATAAATATCTGCAGAATTACTACTCACAGGTAAGTGAAGGTAAACAGGTAATTACTGAATCTCTCTCTCTCTCTCTCTCTCCTCAGAAGATGGAGTTGTCTCAGTGACTAGAAGTTACAAAAGGTATACTTTCCTGTTCCGACACCTCGCTTATTAGTGTACAAAACTAATTCACATTAAAAATGAGCTGCTTGCTAAGGGTAAACTCAGATACAGAGTATAAGGGGCAAAGTCACCTGATTCTTCAATGATACCGATGATTAAAAATTCACCAAAATTAACACCAAATCCTATAATAACGCAGAAAGTTTAAGACAGGAGGTTAGCAGCACTCGAATGGGTGAGGGTCTCTTTCCTCTCTAACCTCCCACTCCCCAGTCTGCCCTTGCCGAGGGATTTCAGCCCACCTGGGAAACTCTACTACAACATGGCATGAGGAGCCCCCTTCTCCTGGGCTGTGCCCACCCTCAGCAAGCCTCTCCTCCCCTCTGGGGACTGACTTATCAGCGATGTGCAGCGGCTCTTTCGGAGAGAAGGAAGAGAGTCACCAGAGGAGGAAAGAGAAGAGTTATGCCTCCACCCACTCTTCTTCCCCTCCGTTGGCTGAACCGTCCTCCAACTTTCAAGAGAGGCGGAAGAAAGACAAATGTCATGGTAGTATCAGCACCCAAGTATTCTGGTACCGTTTGGCAGCAAGATTTAGAGTTGCAGCACTGCTGTGGTACTGGTTTGCTCTCTCTCATTTGAACAGACCTCATCAGACCTTTGAAGCACACAGAAGTAGCCCACTGTGAAGGGTTCCTCCCTCCAGCAAGCACCAGTACGCTGCAAACTCACGAGCACAGGCGTGTTAGTCGCTTGCTCTTCCAAGGTAAGCCATAAAGGATTTTTAAAGGCTTGGGGTTGTTTGAAGAAGGGTCTCTCTTCCCTTACCCCATGAAAAAAAGACAACAAAGTATTAACAGAGCTAAAACTGTAATTCTCTGCAGCCCACTCTGCGCTGGTAAAGCCCCTCTTAAGAAAGCATTTGAGGAGAATCCAGGGAAACTGGCTTCCACGGCTGGGCTGACCAGAGAGAAAGCGTCTCGCAGCACACAGCTGTGAGTGAGGATCCCGGGATCTCTGCTCTGTTCCGCAAGATCCCTGGCTTCTGGGGACAAGCTAATGGCTATTCTGTAAGGGGTCGAGCCCCGTCCACAACCGAGTGAGTCCAGGAAAAAAAAAAACCCAAGGAGACAATGTTATTTTTCGATTTCCAAGCTTCTTCCATCCTCTCAGCTAGTTCTGAGCTAATACCGTTGTATTAATTTTCCTGAATAATTTTTCTATACAGATGGCAACATCAATTCAGTAATAAGGTCACGCGTTTTAGAAAGTGATAAAACTTTCTTCCCAGCTCTGTGTTTTTCAATATGGCTAAGTTTAAAAGGTGAAATCTATTCTGACACACAAAAAAACATTTGAGGAACCTGAAGGTTGTAAAGTTAAGCATTTGGGGGAAACAAGAGTTAAAGATGCCTGCGCAATTCTTGTTACATCTCCCTTTGCACCGATATTGATCCAGTATTAGGAGCGCTAGAGAGCCAAAAACGCAGCTCAAGTACTCTGCCTTCAAACCAGCACCTTAGAAGCAAGAGGACCAACGCTTTCCACGTCCAACTGGGGGGCAACGTGCGGGGAACGACCTGGGCAGCACTCCCAGCAGAATTAAACCGTGTATATCCCAGAAGGAGACCGCACCATACAGCTTATGCAGTAAGGGACCCAACTAAGTTTTAAGAGCCACTTACAGTCCTTAACTTTTGAATGCTTATTTTCACAACTTTTAAGATTCGGTTAACGCAGCTTTTGTGTACAAACCCTGAGATGTTTCCATAAAAATAAAAAAGCAAACTTGAAAAAAAAATACCAACAACGTGCAGCGTATGCAACTGCACTGACCTCCGCATGGGTCATCAGCAGAGGCTGAACCCAGGACTTTTAGATCCCCAAGCCAGCTCTCTGCTGCTTGGGCTGGAAGAGCAACCACCAGCGGCAGGCTCTCCTCTTCCCGGGGGACCAGCCGCTTAGGGGGAGATGCAATCCAGAGCGTGCCAGCCGCTCACACCGCAGGAACGCAGGGCGGCAGGGTTCCTAGGTTCCGCTGC
>NW_008825073.1:3724482-3726981 GCF_000699105.1 Pygoscelis adeliae | reverse complement strand
GGAATGCAGGGCGGCAGGGTTCCTAGGTTGCCCTGCCGCTCCGGAATGGGATCTAGAAATCCGGCTGCACGACCAAGATGTGCATGTGAAAAATCTGCTCTGCACACCACTGAGATTACAGAGCTGAGATGCGGGGTCCCCAAAACGACAAGCGGGGTTCTCCGTCTTGTCCATTTCTCGTGACATCCCTGCTGCTCCATATAGCAGGACTTGGAGGCAGAATAGTCTTCATCATCTGGAAGTCTGCTGTGCCGTATGCAATTGCAAGGCCTTTTAAATGTACAGGAAAGAGTTCCTGGTTCCCAGCCCGTCATCCCCTTCTGTAACTACAGCATCTCTCGGACCTGTGCGTTGCCCATATGACCATCCAAAACCACAACGGAAAACGTATGATGGGAACAGGTTAAAAAGAACACTAAATGGTTGTTGTTGTTGATTTTTCCCCAGATGCAAAATCCTAATACAATCTGAATATTTACAGATAGATCTAAAAAAAAGCACTGCAAACTGTCACTGCTGGGGAAGTTTGTGACAGGAAGGGGGTATAAAGAAATACCTGACGGATTGCAGAACTGTCCCCTTTTAAATTTCAAACTGTTGCTCCAAAGCCCAAAGGAGCTTTAAATGGTTTCTTTTTAACTACACTGTCAGACGTGCCAATGTTTTTGACATTTCCAAAAATATCCAGCCTAAGGAAACGGGTACGTGGAACTTTACCTCCAGTGATTAAAATTCGATAAACTGATAACTAACTGAGAAGAGTGCCTTTGAATGAAAACATAGTAAGAAACTGTAATTAAGAGCATGGTTTTCAATGCCGTCTCTAATTGAGTCTCTGATCTCTATTCAAAGCATCATTTTCCCAACAATGCATTATATGAAACTCCAGAACGGCCTCGCAAGGCAAGCAGTAAAGCCTCACCACAACTGATTTAAAATCTGTTCAGTTTACCACATTCCTTCACTAGGAATTGGATAAAATTATCTTTACACCTTTCGCGTTCTTTTAACTCACATCATTCAATCTTACATCTTTAAAGAAAATTATGAAAAACCAAAATGGTTAGTTGTGGATGGGTTTTTCCCCCCCTATAAACACCTTGAGAAAGAAAAGTATAACTTCAGTTCAAGAGATCTCCAACACTTACCTTAGGTGCTGCCTTTTTGGGCTTTGGCTCCGGTTTAGGCGGAGCAGGTTTCTGTACAAAACATACACAAGAATCAGTCAGACGAATGCTATAAATGTTTTAGCAATATGTCGGTAACTTTTGAAAACTATTCAAACAAAAAAATAGTTTAGAGCTGTCTGCTTCATTCTGGAGTTTAAAGGAGTAAATGCCAGAGACAGACCGGCATCTTTCGTTATCCGAACCCACGTTTCCTCATCTACGTTACAGTGGTTATGGTACAGATGCTGATAGTAGCAGCAAGTGGATCATTACTGCGTCTGGGTGCTCCTGTCTGCTGTGAAGGCAAGCGGCTGTCAAAAATGAAAGGGATTAACGCTTGGACATAACTCGATGTACGAATACACATCTTAGCCCTCACTGAAGTTACGTACTTCCTTTTCTAAATAGCAACCGTTATCCACGTGGCATTTCCAAGACGGCTTAAAAAAAGGGCTGGGTGCACAAAGCGTCTGTAGAAAAGGATGCCAAGAGCCCGTTTAAGGCTGTGACTTTGGGCCGAACCCTACCGCATGGCACAGATTTACACCCTCTAGGTGTCAGTTTACCCAACAGGTGGGCCCGCAAAATCAATGAGCCAACTGCAAGTATAAGGAGAGAGCAGGTAATTTATAGAGCTATGAGCAGGTATTTGTACGGGGAAGACCTACAGAGAACAGATGCGTCTTGAAATCAGTATTCCTTGACTCTGGATACCCACGCGTCCGGATTGAACGTTAACTGACACAGATGTTGTACCTCACGTGAAATGTCTAAAAGTAAGCCTGTGACGTGCTGATACTCAAGGATCGGACACAGAGAACAGGGATTTTACTTTTAAATATTGCAGTACTCTAACCATGCCTTTCACAATACCGGTGGAAAAAAACCCAAACAGTTTCTCTGTAACTGTCCCCCAGAACTTAGCACCCCACGTGATGTAATATTAAAAGAGTAAAGAAAGGTACTTACAGCGGATAGTCTAGCCGACCTTCTCTTTGGCTGCGTAAAGAAAGATGTGTCACTAAAACGTGTCAGAGAGCATACAAAGCAGGGCTTTCTCAGAACTGCCACCCAGAATAACACGGCACGTAGGCTACGTCATGAAGCCCCATACAAATTCTAGGATTTATGAAATGAGGGGCATTTATGGCGATGACTTCCCAAAAGTGCAGCTTTGTTCAACGGTTCTCACTCTATACCGCCGCCCTTTTACGCCACGGAGGTGGTAAGTGCTAAAGCTTCTTTACTTCCAGGAGTTGTGCCATTAAGGCTCGGCCACCGAGCCGCTGTCTGTGAAGCTAAAGGCAACACGTTCCCGTCGGAACCGGCC
>NW_008825073.1:3713927-3721644 GCF_000699105.1 Pygoscelis adeliae | reverse complement strand
GAGGGGGCTGCGGCCTCCGTCCGCCCCGGCCCCACGGGGTGACCACGGGGCGTGATGGCCTCCGGGGCTGGGCAAAGGCTGAGCAGGGGTTTTCGGGACGGGTTTCAGCTCTTAAGTCGCCTTTTGGTCTGTTAATCTCGGCTGAAGCATGTGAGACCTTTCCTGGAGCCTGGCCTGTGAGTTTGAGGTAGGCCGTAAGGTGAAGCCTCGGACTTCTGCACGGATTAAGGAAAATTTGCTCTTGTTTCCACCATAACTGCAATTTCCGTCAGGGTTTCTGCCTTCTATTTTGTACATTTCTTTGGGGAAAGCACAAGGCGTGTATTAGTACCACCTTTAGGACCGAAGCACTTTGCAACTAAGACTTAAAGCAGGAGCTGCTGCTCTGAGGCGTGACTATTCCGGCCAAGAGCCCCTCTAATCTCCTTCTCAAAACCTGCAGTAAAGGAGGTTCTGCAGTCTTCCTAGCTAGGCTGTTTCAGTGCTCAACTGCCCTTAAAACCACAAAGTTTTCCCCGGCATTTAAACTGTACTTTGGTTGTGAATTGAATGAAGTTTCTTTGCCCAGCCTGTAGCAGAGGTAGGAACAGTTAATCAATACCAATTTACAGTAACATTTCAGATACTGTATCATTTCACATAATGTTACGCTCTCCCGTAAACTTCGTTTTTCTAGACTAAGCAAATTCTCGTAAGTCTCGTGATTTCATAGGCTGTATTTTCTAAACCTTTTATCATTCTTGGGCTGCTCCGGACTCTTCTGCCTTAACGTCTCCATCCAATGACCGGGTTAATTAGGTAACCTATCTCGGCGTGGCATTTGCCGACTTCGCAATAGCATCACCGTGTTGGTTCAGATTCTTTTTCTGATCCCCTGTAATCCCCGGCTCCCTTTCAGTGCTGCTATCTGAACAGCTGTTCCCCCTGTTCTTGACAAATTAATGGTGACTTTTTGATTTGTCACTTTTTATGTTGCCTCATTCTCAAAGTGCTTACATGCCGGTAGTTTATTATCTTCCCGGACTTTGGAGTTAAGCTGAGCAGCTTTCCATCCACGGGTCCACCTTTCTCCCCCTTCCTCCAGTCAATGTAGAACCACCAAATGCCATCACTTTTTTGTAGATACACAGCAATTATTAAAAAAATCTCTGTGACTGGCCTCCTAAACACTGGGGAGTGCGTTTTCCAGGCACTGCTGACCTCGGTGTAACCACAAAGCCAAATGCAATTTAGTCTGTTCTTTCCTGCTGCTACCTGTTGCTGTCATCTTCCTTAACAGGTTGGGTTTACTAACTGGTGGCGATTCACTTTATTTGAAGGCTGAAGCAAAGAAGACACAGCTTTTTTTTTTGCCTTCCTTTATTTGCTCTCCTTTTCTGTCAGTAACAAGATTTTCTTTTGTTTTGCTCTTACTTCCAATGTGTATAAATAGAATGTGTTCCCATATCCTTCTCCGTTCCTTCCTCACTGCAGCTAATTTTGGACCTTTCTCTTTCATTTTGTTCCTATGTGCCAGTTCTATTCCATTCTACTGATTCTTAGTTGTCTGCTTGTTTCCACTTTTTGCACAATTTAGAAAGACTGCTTATGCATTTTTAAAGCTGCCATTACAGCTACATTGTACTTTTCTTCATCTTTGTGTTGGTCTTCGATATGCTTCCTCTCTTTCTTCCACCTTGGGGTGGTTTTCCGTTCTATCAGTGGGTTTCTTTCTCTCTCGTTGCCTGTTAATCGTGCCACCTTCAAGTTCTCCTGTATTAATCAAGATTTTAAGTAGTGTTTCCAATAGTTTTCTCCATCTTCCAAACTAAAAATTGTCTAAAACGCCTTTCAAGAGCTCTCGGTCTTCTTTCAAGAGTCTGCGTCCAAGAGCAGGAGTTCTCCATTACCAACAAGGTTTGTGCTTCAGTTGCTTTTGTCAGTTGCCTTGAAAAGTTTTGCCCGTCTCCCTTGCGGTGACCGCTTCATTCTTTCTATATTCTCTGAGAAGTCTCTGTACGTTTGCGGAAAAGGAACAGGAATGTGTTGAAGAGCCTGTGAACATCTCCTGAACAACTTGCGTGACAAGCAATTTGGTTGAAAGCTTGGATCAAAATGCGCACTGGAAATGAAGCACAGATTTAAAATTCACTACTGATTTTTGCGTTATCTTTGCTATGCCTTCTTTTTCACCTTTATATTTTTTCAAACATTTTGACTTGTCTAAAAACGTTCATTAAACCACAAACTGACCTGAAAAACCACCAGTTAGAAGATCACTTCCCTCTGAATAGAGAGGATAAACTGCTGCAAGATACTGTTAACGCTGAAAGTGTAAATGGCTGTTACTATGCAGACCTATAGAAAATAACAGACCTGGTTGTAGCCTGTGGATATTCTAAACACCCTTCCTTCAGGCCAAGTGGAAGGAGCAATTAAATAACTCCTTTATGCAATAATAACTGGAAAGAATAGGAAGTCACCCATCAACTCGATGGGGAGGTGGCCACGGCTGGTTGAATTTTCTTCTAAATCACACGAGTAGCTGTATGTTTATCTGTGACCAAAACCAAGCAGCAGGTAAAAGCAGCATTGACGTGCGTGGCCACGCGATGAAGACCTTCCGTCCTTGCTGTTCACCCTTGGTGTCAAAGCGAAGGAGAGTGCAGTTCCACCACCGTTAATACCGTAGCACGAACCTGATGCAGGCAGGGAGCAGGCTCGCTACGACGTTAGTCACGGCACCCGGTGTGGAGCTTACGGTGGCTTTATGACTGTACGGTAGCTTTTCATTGGGCGTGGAAAGACAAAAGGGATTTGGTGACACATTAGAATGGCATGGACTGATGCACCTAATCTGGCACGTAGACTGCCGGTACAAAACTAACCAGTTAAATCTTTCTGATAAATTAGGCCTAGGAGAATAAGTTTATTCTGGAGCACTGGTTTGCACCGTGTGACCTTTTTTGGCGTTTTTGCCAACACTGGCATTTTTTATTCAGTAGAAAAAGACCTAAACCTGAATTTATGATATCATGTCACCGGACTATGTCAAGAGTAAATCAAAGCAACGAAACAGAAATTAATCTTTTTTGTGCTACTGTTCCCATGAGAAAACTTCATGCTAAAATTTGAATTCTGCTTCTATAAGCGTAGGCATTCGGAGCAGGTTATAGACCCCAGAGGTGAAAACATCCAGTCTACAAACAGAAACATGGGACTCTCTCAAAACAAAACTGACCAACGCAGCCAGCACTCCAAATAGTCGGTCTGAACGGCCCACACTGAGCTTACAGAGCAATGCTCGAATGTTGAGAAGTTTCTAGAAAATTGGGAGATTGCAGACAACCTACGTGCAAGAAAACACTTTCAGGCTGAACTATTACAACTCGGTTTAGGTTTTGCCCCCTAATCTTTGCAAAATAGGGCAAGACTCAGTCAACTCGATTTGATACCCCCGTGGTCTGACTCCTGGCTGTTCTGTGTCTATTGACCGGTCATCTCAGGGACCTACATCTCTCCAACATCCTCCAAGGTGCTGTTTACCACATCCTGAATGTTGGATGGTTTTCAAGATGTTTGCTGGTTCACAGTATCTCGTGCAGATCTTCCTGCTGTTGCCCAAGGCAGGAAGGTCCTGCAGAGGAGGAGAGCCTGTTCCCGATGTCGGGGAAGATCTGTAGTACTTAATGAATGTTCTCCTAGATTACCTTCTTGAACCAAAGCAGATCAAGATATTCCTGAATGAAGGCAAAATACAGCAAAGTCACTCTTGGGTGATTGACTTCTAGCCTTCCCCAAACAGGCGGTTAAATATATGTTGTTTTCTCGTTCCTTTGTGCTAAAATTCACGTGAGTTTCGAACATCAGGAGATTCCTTTCCACCGTGGGATCTCGGTAGTCTTGCAGCTCTCATGGTCATGCTTTTCAGACCCGAGGCATTTTATTCCCCGATTCATTTGTCTCTAATGCGTAAAGACTTGGTCTCACTTGAACGTACAGTGATTATGCCGTTCTTCAACACCACTGCCTCTGGAATCAGAAGGGTGGATGAGACGCGTCCGCAGGTGCTGCCAGCGTGGCTGACGGCATGGCGAGGCTGCCCCGGCTACCTCGCGGAAGTCTGTGGTGACAGCTTCTGTTAATCCAGAAGCGAGCGTGACATGGGCTTTGGACACATTCGGTTCTCAACCTGGTTCGTCCGATTATGCAACCGCCCCATAATCACGAGTTCAGAGGCAAGGGAAATTAGGATTCTGTATGTGCTCATAGTCATGCCACATACGACAAGTAATACTACTACATACACTGTTTTGTGGCAAAACATCACAAAACATGTTTTCATGTTATGTACCTGGCTTTTAAATTGTCCATTGGCCTTGTTCTATGTAACTTTTGGGATGAGTGGATTATTGATCTATAGAAGATGTTTGTGCTTGGTTAATTTTGTAGTTTATCCTGGGTAGTTTTATGGTTTGTCCTGAATAAAAATTGATTTATGTGTCAAATTCAGTATTGATTGCGATGAAACATTTAGTGCTATTAATTTGGGAACATGAGGGTGTAACTCAGTTGGTTGGTTTAGGATTCGCATTGGGTCTATTTGTTCATCTTTACTTCAGTAAAACCTTTGGCTTAGCTACAGCTTCTTACCTAGTCCCTGATAGTAAAGGGGATGACTGCAAGCACCGAAGTAAACGCAGACTTTTATTAAACACGAAATACAGATAGGAAGAAATTTCAATCCCTTGCAGTCAGACAAGCAGACTGTCAGCTGCAAGTTTGTCTTTTAGTTACTTCTTCCAGTTTTGGTTCTTTAAAAGAAGATGTAATTTGGAAAAGCAGTCAAAACTAAGACCACTACTAAAATGAAGCCAGAAAAAGCACAAAAGAAAAAAGAGTAGTTTCATCAGCTGATCAGTTGCCAACACTGTCTTTTATTTGCCTTTTCCTCCACAGTTCTCGCATGGCGTGCACTGCTGTACAGGTCTCAAACACGTGATGACTGCCCTTACAGTAACAATTCTCTTCAAAAATAGGAAGTTATGGTAGTGCACGTGAGAAGAGAAAAGCAAGTTTGAAGAGCGGCAGGAGTCACGTGCGTGGGCGAAGCGTTGCCGGTTCCTGGCCTTGCATGAAGCACTGCGTGGAGCCCTGTCCCCAAAACTGGGATACACCTTTATTGCAAGGTCGCACGGTGGCAAACAATGCAAATGCCATACGGGGAAGCGTAAATAATATAATCTGCAAAACAAGAACAACTTCCAGGGAGCTACAGGCAGGATTCATCTATCCAAAAGGAGATGCTTACATTTGAGTTAGTTGCCTGGACTCCCGTAGACCTGGGTCCGGTGCACTCCGTTCAAGGACAGATGTGCAATCTGGCATTATAAACCAGAAAATATATTTCCTCACCTAACACAAGGGAGATTATTAGCAGGTTTGGTGACCTCTCAACATAGGAATAGTGAAATGAAGAGCATTTGAGTTAGTTGCCTGGACTCCCGTAGAGGGAGTCGGCAGAGAAGAGCAGGGACCACCTGGGTCCGGTGCACTCCGTTCAAGGACAGATGTGCAATCTGGCATTATAAACCAGAAAATATATTTCCTCACCTAACACAAGGGAGATTATTAGCAGGTTTGGTGACCTCTCAACATAGGAATAAGTGGAAATGTCTACTACCCTTATAACATCGGATTAACTCCATCGGCTAACTTCACAGAGATGATGAAAACGAGGTGGCAAGGGCAGAAGACACAACTGCAATGGGAAATGTCCAGTGTCTCCATGTAGACCACGTAGGTGTTAGGTCTGAGTGTGAACGGTTAGGCGCTATTAATGACATCTTATGGAGCAGCGGGTCAGGGAAGCCAAGAAAGGAGAAGCAACTCTTGATTTGGCTGAGGGCAGAGAACAGGACCTAACTAACCAGCCTTTGAATCGGTGACCGTTACGTAGTTAAGAGTCACCACTCTGATCAGAGCAACAAAAGCCAAAGAAATCCCCTCTTGTTCTTAATTTTGGAAAGGGGAACTCTGTAACAGTGAGAAGGCTTCTTTAAAAAAGCTGAAAGGGGTAGCTAAAAGAATAAAAGGGTTTTATGCAGCATGGAGACTACTGAAAGACATCACATCGGAAGCTCTGACCAAATGCCTATCACCTGTCAAAAAAGCGCATAGGAGGATCAAGCACGGCTAAAAAAAAAGGCTAACAAAACCACAGCTAAAAGGCAGGACATGGGAGGCTATCAGAACCGAGAAGGCATCCTTCAAAAAGTTGGATTTGTGTTTTAATGAGGAAAACAGAAAAGATTATAAACAAGTGAAATGTACAAATGGTTTTACATTTTTGTAAAATGTGTAAAAAATGTCTAAAAAACAGTTTGACACACAACTAGCAAAAAGACTTAAAAGGCGTAAGTCATTTTTCAGTCTCGCCAGGAGCAGGAAGCCTGAAAGACATTTTCTAGAACGAATCGGCTATTGAGATATAAAAGGAATATGTAGAAAAGACAATATTGGAGCAGAGAACCCAAATGAGTTTTTTGCATCTGCGTTTATTGTGGAGGAGGCTGGGGAAGTTCCCAGACAGGAACTCACAAGCTCGCCTGGGGATCTGTCTCACGCTGAAGCATCGGTAAGGGTTAGAATAGATCGACAAAGCGAATAATAAGAAACTAACCATTGCCAGATGGTCCTCACCGCACCCGCAGAAGTGTGTAAGCCTTCCTTTAAAACTGCTTCCACACAAAGCCTTGGGAGAGGGCTGACGCCACCAGGTTTTAAAATCCGCTCCCGGGGAGGCTCAGCACCTGAGAGGGTTGTGACCCAGTAAGCACAGTCAAGTTTTACAAAGCCACGCTACCTTTAGAGCTTTTTTTTTAACGAGTCTTTCCAACAGCCGTTTGAAGATGCCCAGAACACAAGGAGAGGGAAGGGGGAGAGCAAGCCTGCGGGCGGACCCTTTGACCAAAACCGTCTTGGTCCTAGGAAACCCCAAGCCCTCTTCAACTGTGCACGTACCGATTATCTCCAAGTATGTAAAAACTTCTCTTCAAACAATGGCGTGGCAGGCATCCCGTACTGATTCGCAGCTCTACTTCCCCTTCTTTCAGCTTGCTCTGAGCTCACAGCAAGCAGGAACTGCAGGTTCCTCGCTGGACGGGCTCAGGGAAGGCAGGATTTAGTGTTCAGAGCACAAAAACGTGTTCTGTGCAGTCCGGGTCCTGAGTCAGTGGGAGCCGGGGACCAGGCAAGGGTGTTGGCAGACTTCTGGATCGTATCTTCTGCCTTTCAGGGCAGCAGCCCTCAGAGAATGCCCAGTTGAACAAACTGGCCTAAAACGGCATTAAAAGAGTGACTATTCCTGTTGCTCTGGCTGAAATCCTGGTATCTGTAGTGTTCCCTTCCATGTACTTCCCTCGAGTGCTTCAGGGTAACCAAGTGCACTTCAGGAACACGCGCAAGGCTTGTCAGAGCCAGGGCTGGGTGGTGGCTCGGAGCCGGCAGGATGGATGGCCAGCCTGGAGCACAAGGAAAGAGGGGAGACTAAACCCGAAGCAGGGAGTTGCGCGTGGCCAGCCCCTTTCTGGATGGAAGTCAGCAGAGGGACAGGAAGGCGTCGGGAGCAGGGAACGGTGACAATCCCCACGCCGGCTGCTGTAGCCGAGCCCTGTAACGCTGCTGTCAATAATCGTGTTGCAGCCTGGCCGGCTGTGCAGGCGGCAGCAGGGGGCCG
>NW_008825073.1:3713083-3713906 GCF_000699105.1 Pygoscelis adeliae | reverse complement strand
CTGCCGATACCCAGCGCTGGCCGAGCAGGTGATCGTGGCAAGAGCATAGCCTCTGCTGCTGTCTTGCTGCCAGTGCAAACGTATTGCTGGAGCAGCGATGCAGAACCTCCGGCCCTTGGACTAGTTGGCACCTCTGGCTTCAGTTTAGTTAGGTTTGGGGTTTTTTTTTAACGTGTAAGATGTACCCTGCCAAAAATATTTGAAAGGGCTGTCCGGCCTTTGTCTTGGGTAAGGCTTGGCACACCTGCCCAGATCGGTTCTGGCAACGTCTACCTTAGCAGGCGGTGAGGTGCAATAGGAACAAACCTGTCCAGCGAAACAGCCGGTGCAGATGACCGACGCGACATGCATTTTGCAGCTGCTGCAGTGCAGTGTGTGGGTACCTGGCGTCATCCTCCAGCTTGGTTTCATCCAAATGCCATCAAAGGAGCCTGCCGCAAGGCTGCCCCACGCCGCCAGCACGTCACAGCGTGGTACCTGCCACCGGGAGATTCTCTTTGAAAGGGCACTGCTGATCCCAGCCAAAGCACAGATGCGGATGCACCCCGGGGCCCCACAGCGGAGCTACGTCGGGCAGCTTTGGCTTTATAAATGCTGAACTGTCAGAACGCTATCACGTTATTAAAATCACCCATTCCCCCTTTATTTGCAAGCTGAGAATCAACCCGAAGGTTACGGTCTGCGTCCCCCGCGCACGGGCCGCTCCTCCGGCACGAGCCGTGTGCTCCTTCGCCCCAAGCAAACCCCAGCCTCGGCGAAGGGGTCGGCAAAGGCGGGGGGAACCCTCCGGCGCTCCTGTAACCCGCAGTCCACCGCAGGCTTC
>NW_008825073.1:3709247-3712172 GCF_000699105.1 Pygoscelis adeliae | reverse complement strand
TCCAATCTAAACCTCCCCTGGCGCAACTTGAGGCCATTTCCTCTCATCCTATCGCCAGTTACTTGGGAGAAGAGACCGACCCCCACCTCGCTACAACCTCCTTTCAGGTGGTTGTAGAGAGCGATGAGGTCTCCCCTCAGCCTCCTCTTCTCCAGGCTGAACAACCCCTGGACTGCCCCCCCCCCTTCCACGAGCGTGTTGGAGCAGGGGAGCAGAGTTTCCACCCACCATAAATCAGCAGTGCGCTGGCATAGGCTGTAGCGGGACATGGCTCTTGCAGAGCATGGGTGAAGTCAGAAGACGTGCTCTGAGTCACAGTTCGCCTTCTGGCTCCAATTATTGGCAAACTTGGTAGGCTGGGATTGGAAACGAAGAATGGATTTCTTCCTTCCTATTGAGAGCGCTGAGCTGACATTTCTTACCGATCACACGTTCCTCCATTTCGGGAGTTCAGACAGGTCCAGACCATCTTCTCTAGCAATAGTACAAGCACAATCAGAGAATGAAGCCTGGCGCATTCTCACGTTACTCGCCAAATATTTGCAATTGAATTCTGGATGTATTTCTCTCCGTGGTTACGAAGAAGCTGTGGAGCATTTGGAGCACATGTGCTTCCTGACCTTTTGTACAAGAGGGATTTTGTAGTTGATCACTGTAATATCTTTGATTGTGAGATTCTACTTCATTTCTTTTTTAAAAATATCTTAATTTGCCAGTACTCAGAAGCCACCATCCTTGTCTGTGGTTTAAGAAAAAAGCGAGTAGATCGTTGCCATTACTGGCAACGTTTCTACCTGAAATCCCTGCATGACTCCGGGGTGGGCAAACCATTGGGCTCCCCATCGAGGAGCACTTATGCTCCTGCTGCTGCTGCAGTCAGTGCCAGTGTTGCCATTTACCCAATATTGCTGCTTTGTAATACATAAAATAATATAAACCAAAATTCAACTGTTCAGTTCTCCTTCTAGCGAAAGAGACAGTAATAACAGATGCAGCCTGATAAGATGGCCTTGTACAAACACACGCTTCTGCAAGTGCACAAAGGAATTGGGGAGACAACAATCATCGCTGAATATTATATACACACTGTTTTGTTGGCTGCACGTGAACAGGAGATTTTCCAGATAATATCAATTTGTTCATTTTGGTCGAGGTTTTGGTCTACCTTGAGAAGGATAATTAAACACTTCACAACTACTGAAAACAAAAATACCATGGATTTTACACGAGTAGCCTGGGAATAGAAAACATTGCGCTTTTCTGCCAGTGGAGTAGAAAATTTACTCCTATAAGTCAAGAAAGCCTAGTCATTTCAGTAATACCCAATTCATGTATCGCTCTTAACAAATCTTCTTTCATGAAGATAAAATGCCTTCTAAAGTGCACTTCTGAGAGTAATGATTATACCAGGGTCTTTAGTAGGCAGAAAGACAAGGTGCAGCTCACTCCAGGAGAATTTCAAGCCCGAGGAGCTGAAGTGCGTTACGAGGAGGAGAGGAGAGCTGGCCAGAGAGCAGGCGGCCAGCCAGCAGAATGACGAGCGAGCCCGAAGTTCAGATAAACCTATCTATCCCGTTCTCCACCTGCATTTTTTCATTCTTTCTGATAAAGATCCCTACCTCTGGTGTGCCTTGCCTTACAGACTGGCACGTAGCGTGGTGCTTTGGAGGAAATGGGAATTATCAGTGCATTTCTCCAGCAGCCGTGGAGGGGGCTGTACAAACACATCTGAAGAGACATTCCTGCAAGAATTTTAATCTCCTGGACTTAACTCGATTTGTTTTAAAGAGATTAAAAAGTACACCGTTTACTTTTATTAAATGTTGACATTCCCTGAACCAGGGAATTTTTATTGTGTCCCATCATCCTAAATAAATTTTGGTTTATTGCATTTTCAAAACATACATAAATCTCATGACAGTCTCCAAGATTTAGATAAGCATCATAAATAATATCAAAATTAGGCACGTCATCTTCAAAACAGTTCTCTTGTCTCTTACTATTGGCAAATTAATAAAACTAATATAGGTGACTTAATTCAACAGACTCTTTAATTCAACAGGCTTTTTTAAAAATCATGTCTGTGGTTCGAAAAAACACCTGACAATTTGAAACAGGAAGGCTTATTTTGTTTGGAAAAACCATTTCAGCAATACCTCCCCCCTTTTTGCCAACAGCAGAACAAACATCATTCTTTCATCTTAGCTTGTAGGTGGTAAAATTTCAGCTTGCTGTGTTTATCACCGCAAGTATTTTCCATTTTCCGTGAAGTTACTATGAGAATGCACAATAAAATATATGTAAGGTAATATTTGGAGTACCAGAGGCAAGTGGAAGACAGGTGCCGAATATAAATTTCCCTAAATAACGCGTCACCATGGCTATAACAATTAAGAACTCTTCAAGGTCTCATCCAGTGGTCCTAATTAATACAAATGATGAAATAGCGTGCCGTGGAATGGCGGCCCATGGTGGCTGGCAGCGTCCCTTTGCACAGCCCCAGTACCCCGCATTAACCGAGCAGGGCAAGAAGTCCCCGGCCCTGGCAGAGACGAGAGCAGGCGAGGGAAGGGAGGCGGCGGGGCCAGGGCCGGAGCGGGCAGACCCACGGTAGCAGTGCCGATACCCGCTTCTTTGATGCTTTATTTGCGTGGGAGATACTTTACAGAAATTACAGAAAGGCCAAGAACACGGGATGCCCACTCCGTCTTTCGGCGCGGGCCGACACGTCGCTCGGGCAGTAACTTTCACGCTGGAATAAATTTTAAAAGGAAATTCTTAATTCTAAATACCATTGCCCAGTAACACCTACTCATCCCGAACGTCTTCTGGGCACCCCTCCAAGTGACAGGCCGAGGTAACAACGGGAGCCCCTGGGCCGGGTGCCGCAGGCTGGCTCCTGGCGCGCTTGGGGCGGGGGGGGGC
>NW_008825073.1:3701524-3708495 GCF_000699105.1 Pygoscelis adeliae | reverse complement strand
AGGCTGGGGCAGCCGGGCTTCGCCCCCCTCGGCGGACCGAGAGAAGCACCCAGCGCTTGTAGGGAGATGTGTGTGCTGCAGCTGGCCGTCGAGAATAAAATGTCATTTCCTTCGTGATTTCCCAGCTTGTTCTGTGAGTTCTGCGTGCCGCTCCCGCACCCGCGGCCGGGCTGGCTTCAGCAGGTCCGAGTGGGTGGCACGCTTTCGCACCCCTCGTCCTGCGCGGGGAAGGCAAAGCCAACAGCCTTGGGGTTTTTTTTTGTTGTTGTTCTTGAAGTTTATTTCTAAATTGTGTCACCCATCACGTCAGTATCCGGTTTGGATGAGTTTATTCCTCTCACATCGAATCATTAATGGTGGCAGGCATGTGCGGCTACTGTCCGAGTCGCTGCGGTTTCTTGCCTTGTGGGAATACTGGGTTTCGCTTCTTACGGCCCCAGTGCGCTGTGGGCAGAGCTCGGTCAGAAGACTGTATTTTTCAAAAGGAAAATAAACAAACAAAAAATACCAGGGGTTTGTGCCTAGGTTCAGATGTAGCTCAGAGTGGTAGTGTCCTCAAGATCGCCTGATTTCTCTTTGATCTGTGTGAAAGATGCTCTGAGTCTAAAATCCAGGGGATTTCGTCGCACTTAGTATGAATGTGCTGGAGAACTACAAAATGCCAGAGACATAGAGAATGCCAGCTATTGCAGTTAATGATCAGTGACTTTTGCTGCAAGTAGATAAAGAGACTAAGCTGTGGCTCTGTAGTGACCTTTCATGTCACCGTTGGGCTGTGTACTTTAGGTGCAGGTTCCCAAACTTTCAGAGGATGGTGATGTACAGAAGATAAAAAAAAAAAAAACCGCTCACTGAATTCTCCTTCTCCGGTTGAGTGCAGTCACTGGTCTGCGGTCTTCAGCAGGTAAAATACCACGTTGGTAAGCTTTGCCGTTGATGGCTGCAAGGCTGTAACCCCTCGTTTAGCTCTAATGACAGAGGCTGAGCCCTGTAGTGATGGAGTGCAGATGGCACGGGAGTGTGTGCCTTGGGTGTCCCTGCTGTCGCTCTCTTCCCGTGTCGTTTTTGTTAATCTTGATGTCAATGCTGACATCGATGTGCTGATGCTGACTGTGAAAAGCAGATGATTATCTGATGCTGATCTGAAGAGTGTCTTGAAATCCCGAGTAGTTCATTCATAAGGGGGGTCCAAAGGGATTTCTGCTGGCTTTATACAAAATGATCATCTGGAAGGAAAGAAGTGGTCATTAGCAAATTGAAAAAGTAATTCTTTCTTTCTAATACAGCTGTTAATAGGTTTCAAGTTGACTGATTCAGTTGCTATAGATTTTTATCAGTGACCTCTTAATGGCAGTTATTGATTTCTGTCTGTGTGGTGATACTAAGCTCCAGGGGTGCAACCACTGATCTCAATCCTGACTGTTTTCCTGTTTTTGAATTAGGTTTTTAATTACTAGCTTAGTGGTTTCTGCGATGCTGTCTTGTCCTTGTGTGGATTGTACACGTTACAAGGCTCGATTCTGACTTACTGCTGCCTTTTAGCTCCTTTGTGCATCCTTGACTGTGGAATTTAAATATAGCGTTGGCGTAGTCTGGTTTTGTGGAATTTGAGCGTAACATGCACATAATTGCCAGTTTTATGACGCGTGTGTGTGTGTATATATATATACGCACACACTCATGCCTGTGTCTAAAGCTAGTGCAGCTCAAGTAATCTTGTGGTAATGAGCAGGACTTGCACATTCTCAGTTTACTGAGTACACGGAGGGTGTTTCTGTTGGCAGGGATCAGCCGAGTACCTCACCGGGTGGCTGTTTTCTTTCTAGTGTAAGAATTTTAATCGATGTTTCAACCTAAAGTAAGACAGAGAGGCACCTATCTGGAGGGATATGTGCTCGGTGGGAATGAGTAATTTTTGTGGGTCTTAAGCCGTCGGTGAGACAGGCTTTGCTTGGAGGACCAGAGGAGCCTTTCTGGGTGCTGAATTTGAAATAACCCACTCCGGGAATGGAAAATCCACATCAGAGGAGGTTGCTACAGAGAGGTGGAACAGAGTCAAAGCTGTTTCCAGCAAAGTAACTGAACTGGCTAACATCATCCCTGTAAGGGCTCTCACTCCTGCTAAGTTGGCTTTGTACTGTCAGTGACGCCCAGCACTGTGCTATTTTGGCTTTTAAAAGGCTAATTTGCTTGAGTAGAAGCAAGACAGAAATAAGTATAAAATCTCTTCCTTCCTAGAAAACGACTGCCCCATTTCTGTAAGTTGGTGAAGCTTTTGTGAGACTCTGGAAAGCATTGTCTCCCACTGAAGGGAAAAGGGGTTGAGATTGCTTCACACCTCACAGCCTGGGGCTGTAAGTCTTGGAGGGTGCCCAAATTTTGTGGTCTTTTATTGGCAAAGTCATATTTTGTTACACAGTATAATTTGCCACATCATAGTATATAAAATATTTCCCCAAGGCACTGTTCTCCCTAAAGTTTATATTCAGTAGTACGTATCTGTGAGGAAAAAATATCGTATGAAGCTCATGTCTAACCAAAGACATTTTACAAGTGTGTTTCAAGGGATTTCTGGTGAAGTTCACTTAATTCCCGTGTACATGTGTCATTCAGAGTCTGGGCATGGGTGTTACAGCGGGAAATGTGACTGCCGAGCTGCCCCTTGACGGGTTTTGCAGCACGAGGAGTTGGTGCTCAGTGTTATCTTTGGTGTGTTTCACTGGTTGCAAAGTCCTGTATTTGTACTTGATCACGGGGTTTGCTTTATGCTCTGTATGGGAAAGGTAAAGGTGACGTTGGTTTGGGGTGGTTCATTGCCATGGTTCTCATAAACAGAGGTAACTGAATATGCCGGAAGTTTATAATTAAGGACTCAGCCAAAATATGACGATTGCAGTCTTGCTCTGGCCTCCTATTTGAATTTCACCCCAGAAATCATAATGTAATAGTTACAGCACCGGTTTCTTGGTGTATTTGGAAGTCTTGTATGGAAAGTTGCCCTTTCTCTTTAATCTTTCTCAGTGTGAATGCTGTACTGGTGAGTCGTGAGCTGGGGCAAGGACGCACGGGGGATTGTAATTATGAAGGTGAGCTGTAGGCACCAAACATGGGAATATGTGTGTGTAGCTTCTGTCCAGGAGTCTTTCTGCGTGACATACGGCAGAGTGGAACGGTGTTACTTAGTATGCTATGTTACTCCGACAGCGTCGGAGGCTACAAACAGAAAATGACAGACGCAAATGCCGCATTCGGAAGCACCCAGGCGTTGACTCGAGCAGGTACTGCGCAGGCTGTGAGAGTGATTTGACTGTAGACTTCTATTCAAATCCTTGAAGAGACGAAAGGAGGAGAGGCCAAAGAGTAATTAGACTCTTGCTCCTGGAAGAAAAAGGATGCAAGGGGGGAAGAAACTGAATTGCACAAGTCCGGTCTGTGATTTTCTCCATTAGCATTTAGGTATTCTGTTGTTTTTTGGGTAAAAGATTGTCCCAGCTTTCCTGCAGCACCAGAAGCACTTGTGTGCGTCTTCCTGAAGGCAGTTGGATTACCAGTTTTATTGATCTCGTGTTGAAAGGAGACAGCTGTTTAAATTCTTCTCAGTCTTACGAGTGTGCATTTGTTGCCAACAACTGCACCGGTCTTGACTATGGACTTTGTCTGAGAGAGTTGTATTCGTTCATCCGACGTCCCCTTACAAGCTCCAGGAGTATGGGTGAAACCTGGAGGCTGTGGCTGTGGAAGTGAAGTGCCAGCGCTGGAGATGGTGGGCTAAGCTCTCCCGCGTGCCACTGCCAGCACTGCGGGCCATGGAAACTGCTGCATCGAATCCCTGGTGTCCAGAACGCTCCTTGGAGCCAGGAACTTCATGTCTGTGGTCTCCAGCCCATGCGTCTGTCTCTCTGAGCTCTCCCCCCTCACTTGTTTTGATGACTGCGTGGGTGGTTTTCCTTCCTCGCCTCCTACTGCGACTGCAGACACAGCAAAAATAAGAGAAGATCTCCAGAACTGGTGTCAGAGTCCCATGTTACACATCAGACTCACCGCTGTTTAGGGATGGTTTTAGAGAGGAAAGGAAATTTTCGTTTATTTTTTCATTCACTAAGTTAGGGATGTGGGTGGTTTCATGTTTTTCTTGTATTGTTTTCTTGCTTGGGAAAGGACCTAGGTCTTCTCCTCCCCACCCACCAGGAAATGAAGAGGAAAGTGGCCTGTGGTCTGGAGAGCGAACATTTGCTCGCAGTTAGTCTTTTCTTTTCCCCTGCATAACCCCGTCGGGCACAGGAGCGCTTCTTGGTGCTGCTGGGGATATATAGCCAGTGGCAAGTGCTTTCTAGAGCATTACGGGCTGCAACTGAGGGAGAACAGCTTTGGAGAAGAGCGGCTGGAAACGAGCAGAGTTGCGTGTAACCATCGGCTTTTGTCCTCGTTCAGCAACTCAGGGAGGGCTTTGGGAGGGCTGGTGAAGCCGCTTCATCCTTCTGAAGCAATCCCAGTTGAAGTGATACACGGAGAGATGGAGATTGTACAAAAAATTCATATTTTGCGTTTAAATCCCTCTAGGGCCTTTTTCCTCTGCTTATCACAATAAATGCAAATATCGCCATCCTAAGACAAAATGAGTAAAGTCTGCGTGCTTTCTGTTTCTGGGTTGTTCGGCCGCTTTGAGGTTTCTGAGCGGCTGGCGCTTTGCTGTGTGAACGCCCCAGCGGTGCGGGGCCGCAGCAGGAGGCGGCTCCGTGCTGAGCCTCGCTGAGGGCAAATGCAGCTGCAGCAGGGCGGTTCTTTGCATCCAGCGTTTTTATCGGTGTGTATAATAAGTGTGCTTTGTCCTGCAGTCGCGTTCAAGGTTGCAAATGCGTTGTCAAAGCCCGGATGCATGTGTTGTCCCGGAAGCCCCGAGCAGTGGCAGCAGACGTTCTGGAGCTGCTAATGGACTTCCGTTGGTCCGCACGGCGCTGCGTATCAGTGCAGTTAATATGAGAAGAAAATAATGATATGAATCTTCTATAAATAGCCTTGTAATATGGTGCAAGTTTAGGTAAAACCACGTATTATGGGGAAAATAAGCTGCATCTGTAGTTTTAAAAACAATCTCACAAGTATATATATATATATTTGTGATACTTAGGTCATGCGGTTTATATACTGTGGGTGAGAACTGATTTGCTAGTAGGCTTGGTATTGATTTTTAAACCCGTCTCTTGTGTAAACATAATATGCATGAAGTACTCTTTTGGCTACCCAGTGTTAACCAAACTTAATCTCTCTCAATAAAATGGTATGAATTGTTCTGAAATAGAGCTCTCGGGGTGGAAGACAAAATATGTAATGGGAATCTAGCGAGGCAGTTAGCTAGGATGCGTTCCATCTGCCTCGTGGGTTGTTTTTTTTTTTAAAGTCATTGTTCCAAGCTCTAGATAAGTCAAATATTTTTCTTAAAATATTACATTAAAATTTTTAATAGAGCCAGAGATTAAATTGGCTGCAGTTGTTGCAATAGTTTTAATACATCAAAATAAAAAACATTCTACCGTGCTTAAATAAAAACAGTTTTCTGACAGCATGGGAAAGACGGGAAATTATACTCCACAATTAAGGCTGGGAAAGGCTTTTTGCTGAGAATATCTGTAGATTGTATATGCAGGTATGACTGTTTATTTTGAGGTGGCGCATCAGGATTCTGTCTTTCTCATGCACTGCTTGGGGAGAAAAGGCTGACTTTGGGAAGAAGCTGAATGCCGTCAGCTTGCACTGGCTTTGCTTGAACCCTGAACCTCAGCACTTCTCGAGATACGATCCATACAGTGTCATGTCAGTGCTAAGCGCTTGTGCTTTTTTAATAAATATTTGTAGAGTTGAGCAAGTAACTTTTCTTGTCCTGAGGCATTAAAGTTACACTCAGAAAATTCCTATAGAAGTCAGTGAATTGGCATGCGTGTAACGAGCAGAGGATGCCAAAACCAAGAGTCTCTGCAAGGTTATTCTTATTTCTCCCAGAAGAGGAGGAATCGGGGAGAGAGGAGACAAATGGAACTAAACAAACATTGATAGGTTTCAGCTGTTCAAGCTCAAAACAGGACTAAAATATTCCCCTATATGATATAAAAAGAAGAGCTAAGGATGCGTCATTGTCATAGCCAGAGATAGATGAGGTCTGCCTTACATAGCTGTTCTTCGTGCTCCCCAGCCCTTGAGCTGTTGCCTTGGAACTGCTGATCTTAGTTCCTGGTACTAATCAGTGATCTGGAAACCTGAACCAAATCCACAACCTATATCAATATTATGCTATTCAAGAATGTTTCTACTCAAACATGAAAATACAGTGGTAATGACATTTGTTTAACCCCAGCCATATTCAGGGGAGACCTTCAGTTTATGATTAAATTTAAAGTACTTCTGTTAGTCAGATATTTAATCAAGTCTGAAAGAGTTTTAATTGTAACGCTTATCTACCATTATTTGTCTCAGAAAAAAGCCTCCATCCAGGAGCACATCCTTTCCAGGACAGCATCTCCAGCTGACCGTTAAGGCTTGTTTTCTGAAATTCAGAAGGTAGTAAAGTGAGACCGAGGTTTAAGCCGCCAGAAGAAAGTGTGAAGGGTTAACACCAAACTGTGGACTGACTAAAGTTGATGCTGTCTGGATACAGCTGAAGTAGTCTTCGCATCCTGACTTACAACTTTTTCCTGTTGGGCTTAGTTTCCCCTGTGAGAAGTGGATGTGGTGATTTGATTTCTTTAATTAGCTGTCTGAAGTTTAGTTTTATTTGGGCTCTTTTTCCATACGTGAATACTGCCTTGCTTTAAATTCTAAAGGTGCTCGAGCGTAAAAATTTAACTATTACCTGTTGAGGGACCTATTGTTTGAATTGCTGTGGTGTCAGAGTGAAGAAAGGAGCCAAAGGCAGCAGCGGTTTGAAAAAGGATCTCGGGGAAATCTGGAAGCTACAAGCTATCTTCCTGTGCTGGACA
>NW_008825073.1:3693002-3701478 GCF_000699105.1 Pygoscelis adeliae | reverse complement strand
TCCCAGTGGACACGTGGACAGAGTCAGAACTGGGGGAAGAATCAATACGCTGTCGGAGAAGAAAGCCTCACAGCTGAATTACGTGGAGCAGCCACTGAGCATACGAATAAGGGTGATCCCTTAATATTGAATCCCTGGACTTCCAGGAAGTTTTGGACAAGCTTTGGCCAGGTTAAAAATGTTTTCTTCATAAAAAACCTAAGCTGCTGTGGGATAAGAAGAAAGGATTTTTTATTTTTTATTTCTTTCTGGTTTATATAATTGATTACACACCAGTTATATAAACCAGATAACAATCAAGACTTTGGAATATATAGGCAGCTTTTGCAATATGCAGAAGACACAAGGAGATCCTCGAGAGATCTGTGCTGTACCCTAAGCAATCCGGAGAAAGAGTGAGGTGACGAGGCTGTTGGTGAAGTGAGGTTGCACAGTGCAAGAGCAGCCTGCTGTAGCTTTTCCAGGCGGGAAAGTGGGAAGAAACAATCGTCGTCCTGTGCAAGGGTGAAGTTTAAACTAACCGATACTGTTTAGCAGAGAGGTCTTGGAGCTGTGCTAGGTAGTTCTACAAAGATACCGTATTAGTGGTCATAAAAGCAAACAAAGTGTCAGGAATTTTTAGGGTGGGAGAGAGCAAAGGAAAAAACCAATACCACTGTATAAATCTGTGGTGCATCTGTATCTATAACAGACTGGAACAGTTGTCTTTAAACAATATTAAAAAGTTAGAAAAGATACTGGGTAGGGTGAGGTTAACAGTGTACGAGGAATAACCAAATGAGGTAGAATTCTGCAGCTGAGAAAGAGCTGAAAAAGTATGAAAAGTGATAAAATCATGTCGGGCATGGGAGAACAAATAGGACGTGATTATTCATAACTTTTCCTAATGCAACGACTGGGGGAGACTGGCAGGTGGCAGGTTCAGGATAAATTAAGTACTTTGTTTGACAACATGTAGTTTAATGGAGAAACTCACTGTCAGAGAACGTCATGTATGGCAAAAATTGCATGGGCTCAGGAAGCAGTGAGACAAATTAAGGGGGAAAGTCTATTAAGGGCTATTACACATAATTACTACACCTCTGACTTAAAACTGCGGATTATTGGAGTCTGGGAAAGTATAATGTGGTGTAGCCCTCTGCGCTCAATCTGTGGGCATGCTCTTCCCTGGGATCTGTGACCGGTGGAGACAGGATATTGGGGTAGGCAAGTGTTGGATCTAACCCAATAAAGCTGTTGTTCTGTTCTTGGATGAAGTTGGCTCTGCTCCCAAAATTATGTTATCCACTTGCATTTAAAAATTTAAGAACATGTAGTCCAGGAAAATACGTTTGATGGAAAAGAATAAAGAATATATGTGTGTGTTTGGGATGTGTTGGTTTGTTTTTAATTTGGTAGTTACTACAAACGCCTGCAATTGTAAAAGTATTAGAAGGCTCTGGGTAGGTGTAACTAGAAATTTCCTCTGAAATGTAAACAGATTCTGTATCTGTTTTATATTCAGACATACCAATGCGACTGAGATCTTATTGTCTCTGCTTTGCAAACTCTGAGATGCTGTGAGAGACTGTAGATATGAGAGGAACTTTTAACTATATTTGTCCCCTGTATCTTAGAAACCGGGGGGGGCGGGGAAGCAGAAGTTGATAATAATTCTCCTCTTGGTTTCCTTCTGAACAACTGCAGTTCAGTTCAGGAGCTGAGGACAAGGCTGTAAGAAATGTTGTACGAAACTGTTTGTTATGCAATAGATGCTGGCAGGCTCAAAACTTTCTGTTGAGAGATAAACGCTGAAATCTCAAGGTTTGGACATTGAGTAAGACTTTGCATAGGGAAGACTCGCCATTAGATCTTCTATTTTACGTATAATGAAATGCACCGTGGGATCCAGATCGGGATCGGGGTGTTAGTAACTGGGGGAGTCAGCGTGAAGCAAGCTCTGCCCGGTGATACACATCCCCTCTGTCCAAGGTTTGGGTTGGACGTTGTGCTCGGGTGTGACTGGGGAAGGGTTTCCATTAATCGAAGCTGAAACGTCACTCTGTTTTCCTGGGCTCTTGGGCGGACAGGGAGATGTGATTGAGAGCTTGCAGGAGTGAACATGGCTCCTCTTCATGCGTCTCATCGCCGGTCACTATCTCAGCATTTCTTACATACGAAACATCAGCATTTGGTGATATGGACAGCAGATGATTCCAAAAACAACATGATTTTGCAGTGTGAACAGCAGATGCTGGCATACATCATGTTTAAGACCTAGGCAATAAGGCAGGTGTATCAGAAGCCCCTCCTGCCTTAGGCATAGGTCAAAATACACTGGCAAAGCCCAATGTAAACAGAAAACGGGCAGCCTCTGGGGAATATAATAATAGTTTTCACATAAAACCACATTTTTATGAGAGTAGTGGTTTCCAGGCAGGTTTAAGCAGCACATCTGTATCCACCTCATGGGATCAACCTTTGGCTGTGCTAATGTCACTGAGAGTTTTGCCATGGACTACAGCAGGACAAGATTTTACTCCTTAGGAAATACTTAATGCCACTTATCCAAGATCATTCCTGTGCGCATGTTGCACTCGGCCGGAGCAGCAGCTGCAGGGCAACTGGCAGAACGGGAGAGCAGCAGAATAGCTCAGTGAATGAATTAAAAATACATCCCAAAACTTTCTCAGTGGACACGGATAGAAGTGAAATTCAAGTGAAGCTGATTTATGGATAATAGATATAGGATTTTTTTTTTCCCCTAGGCAGGAAATAAAATATATGTGAGTAGAAATAAAAAGGTAAAAAGGAGCAGGTTTGCAAACTTGTTAGCAACCTGATAATCCTGATTAAGAACTGGAAATTCCTTTCCACCCTGTAATGCAGATAAACAAGTCTCACGGTTTTGGTGGCTAAGTCCATGAAACCTTTGTACTCGAGCAATCTTTCTGTAAATTTCTGTTTCCTTTCACCACATTAAAATGTACCAGGAGGCAGCCGTGAAAGCCTCCATTTCACCCGCAGAGGACTGAGGTTTGAGTTCTTCATGCTGCGAAAAGATGAAAGTAAGTCCATAAAACTATCTCGGGGAATGTTCCTTCCAGGAATTTACACCTGTATAAACTGAGGAGCAGCTGGACAGACAGCTGTGTCTTCCATATAATGATTTGGGACCAAAATTAGCAGCTTGGAAGGCATTAGGATAGCCATCACCTCACACTGCCAGCCGTCGAGAATTAGGCTGAGACTGAAGAACATCAGGGGAATGAAGCTATTTTGGCTGCTTGCCCAGGCCTGGAGAACTCCATCCTACAGCAAATAAACAGCTGGGGGACTTCATCTTTTAAAAAAGAAAATGCTGTGTGTATTTGTCTTCGTTTCTGATCGTGGTATGCAGATGCTTGCACGGAGGCAGAAGGAAGCTTGTGGTTTTAAAAAAAAAAAAAAAAAGCAGATACCATGGTGACAAGAGTGATCTAGAAAACTTAGAGAAGATACTGGGGGGTTGCAGAGTGGCCTCCAGGTCGCGGCTCTGTCAGTGGCCGTGCCTGCCACCGAGGCGTGGGCAGCATCCAGATTAGTGCCCTTGGTCCAGGGCGGCAGGTGGCACTTCCCTTCAGGCTGCAGTGGTGCAGTGGGTGAGAATAACTTGTTGATGGGAAGGGCCTTACTGTGTTGGAAAATGCTCCTTTTTTTTAAATTCCTGTAAAGAGTGACTTCAGGATGTCTCCTGAGAAGTCCTCTTGAGAGCTCCCAGGCGTTGGCCTTCCTGGCTATTGCAAGCAGAAGTTGGCCAACTCCTGTATTGCTTCAGCTACTGAAAATATTAGAAGCTGCAAGGTGGCCAAGCCTTGTGAGCTTTTTATTTATCTCCCCCTCTCCCCTCCATTAAAGACACAGTTTCTGCAGTTACAATATTTTGTCCAAGTCTGCACTAAAATAAAGAGGGGATCTGGGGCCCCCAGGTTGATACGCGCTTGAAATGTTACCCAGGCAAATTAACCGGTCAGAAAGCTGGTGCCAGTACAGACTGTTGTTTGCTAAATCTTTCGTCTCCGGGGTGCTTCGGTGGGGCTGTACCGACCTGCTGTTCTATCTCAGTACAGCCTGACTCTTTTTGGAAAGAGGAGGAAAACTTGTATTTAATCCACAGCTTTTCTCTTAATCCCCTCTTCCTTTGTATTATGATATTTAGATATTTTAGTTCAGGGAAAAAAGCTTTCTTCTCTTGAAAAATTTATTTGGTTTAATTTTAGAATAGCAGTCATCAAAAAGACTCTTTTGCTAAAGAATGTCTGTGGTATATGAGTTCTTCGAAGATAGAAAGTAATACAGATCAGAAGCACCTGGATTTAGTGTAGGATCCCTGAGGTCATATTATATTTCTTCCTAAAGTAGTTTTTTATGTAAAGATAATAAATGCCTGGCAGTATAAAGGCAGTGAAACAACAATTAATGCTGTAAACTTTAAGTCTTGTCAGTTAATTTAGTCTCTCTGTGTGCTAAACCATACAGGAAATAAACCTTATTTTTATTGCAAACCACAGGAGCTTCGTGCAATACTTGTCTGTGCTTTTAACTCCTTTCCTAACCAGAGTTCATCTCTCGTCAGACAAACAAAACAAAAAATGTTTTTCCTCTCTACTCTCTTTGCCATGCAGGGCTCCTCATAGCCAGCATAAATCCACAGATTCTGAACAATAATTACATTAGCAGCTGTTTCAATAAGCCCCCCAAACTGTAGCTCTCTGCTGTCTGTGGTGCACGTTGATCTAAGGCTGTCTTCTCAGGCTGCTTCCCCCGTAAATACTAGCCAAGCGCTGTGCAGGCCGTGGAGACTGGGGTTGCAGGGTGGAACGAGGTGGGACCTGTGCTGTTTTGTTTTAACTGACGTAACACGACAGCCACCAGTTTTCATAGGGTGTAGTTGCTGCCAACGTTGCATGGACTTCTAAGGCCTGTCCTGGAGCCCTCTTACGAAAACGAAGATAAAGGAGGAATAATTCTGGCTTTCAGAGAGAGACTGGCTGAAAAAAACAGACTCGGAGCCTGACAACGGTGGTGAGACCAAGACTTTTCAGGACTGAAGCCCTTTTGAAATTTTCTAGAGCAAGTAGTCAGGCTTTTCAGTGGCACCCTCAGTGCCTTTCCCCCCATTTTTTCTCAGCCACATCGAGAACTTTTGAATATCTAGAAATCTGTCATGTTCCGGAGAGTTTTCTGTGTCTCATGTGATACTGAGCCTGATTATCTTGTTGGAGATAAATGCTGTGTGTTAAATTGCATTATAGTCAGTGTGTAAAGCCTGTCTGTGAGCCTGGGCTGTGGTGTATTTGATAGTGTTTGTAGAAATAGCCAGAAGTGATCCCTAACCCAAATAACAAAGTAAATAAGCAGTGATTTGAGAAAATAATTATTCCTGCTAACTTACAGCTTAGGAAAGGAAGCTTTGAGAGACAAAGGGTGCATACAAATATGTTCAAGGAGTCTGTGACAAGAGGTAGCTTAGACTTAAGAATTCTTTTTTTTCTTCCACGTAGCAAAAGCTCCCGTTTCCCGAGACTGTTTTGTGCCTCAGATAAGAGAGTACAGCAGAGAGACTAAGGCAAGATGCTGAGGCTGTAGAGACACAGGCAATACACAGGCAGAAGAGGCTGTTGCTGGAGGCTGCCCTCCTCTCCGGGTCTTCCACTGAGCATCCCAGGGCCGAAGGAGGGAGTGAGCACAAACAACTTCACCTTCAGTCGTGGCTAATCCGGCTGGCGCTGCTTGGAAAAGGGGACACGAAGTGGTTACAGAGAGCCCATGTGCTGGCTGAGGGGTGGGGAGCGGGTGGCTGTGGGGCTGCTCCCAGGTCCAGTGGCAGCGGGACGGCATCTCCTCTTTGTGGGGATGGACGAGGTGCAGGCACTTAGGGCTGGCACTAACCCGAATGGCTTTGTCGGTGTGCAAGTGGGAATGTTGCGTGAGGTTTCTTGAAGCTTGCAGTTCTCTGCTGTTCTGCCTGAGTTGTGCCAGACAACTATGCGAACGTCAGGAATGATTAATGAGGGAAAATTCAGAAGCTGTGACAACAGGTTTGTTGATAGATTTCTGCTTTCCTGCTAGCCATAAACCTTGCTCAGATAAGCGGAGTTGCTGGAGATGCTCTGGCCGATACACCATTCATTCCAGACCCTGGGGCAGTTTTTGTTAAGCGGGTGCTGGGGTTTACACTTCCTTCTCCCGGGTAGTTTTGGAAGCCTGGTGATCGCTGCAGGATAAAGCAATGTGCGTTTGGTTCCTTTGTCTGCTTTTCCTGCTGCTCTCACGTTTGTGATGTTCAGGAGTTATGTTAGTTTTATACTGTTTTTTTGGGAGGAGCAGATCTGTTTGTTTTTATTTAACCCTGCGCAGAGTTTGGATGCTGTGACTAGGTGCACATTAGACGTCCAGGGAAATACGGCCTGCCAAGCTCCAAGTCTGCTGCAGAAAAGAACTGCGCGTAATAAATGAAGAGTTCATATTCTACTGCTGCTTATGCTTTGTTAGCGGATAACCGAGATAATGGAGCCTGTATTCCCACAGTAGGAAGCTGTCTCTCTGTTGGTTTTGGATCAGACGAGCAGTTTTCAGGCTTATGAAAGTCAAAAGCCACAAAATTGACTTAGAAAATTGCCAGGGGTCAATTTATTTTGTATTGTAGTGGTGGTGTTTTCCTTTTGATTATGACAGTTCTGGGTGCTGCGATGGTTTGTGGACAGTGTCGGTGCACGTGGTTAAAGCTATGGCTTTGCAATACATCAGTGTTTCTTTACGTTCTCATCTAAAGCAAGATAAGGGGAGGCTTTAGTCTGGAAGCTTGATTTTGCAGGATACATTTATTTTGGCTAACTTCAGTAATCTAGTCACAAAAGAAACTAGAAAAAATCCTGATGTGTGAATATTTGCAGTTGCAAATCCTTCCTTTTACTGAATGGAGCAAAGGCCTGAGACAGGAATGGCCTGAGGCCACGGTTTGATATATGCTTTCAGTCGGTATTGCTGCTGGAAGAGGCAGTCCTGCGTCCCCCGGCTTGTTTCCTTTCCCTGCCCCGTGCCTTTCCTTGTGGTGGCACAAGTATCCGCATGTCAGCACGGTGAGCTGGGTTGAGGCCCTCCAAAACAATATCTCTGTGCGACTGGAAGAGCTTCTCTGGCCCAGACCGCCACGTAGCCACGCCAAGGCTGGTGCAAGAAGGGGCGAATACATGCTCAGAGACAAGCCTTCGGAGTTCAAGGAGACGGTCTCTTTCCATAACCCTGATTTAGGCAGGTTGAATGTATACGGTCCCAGCAACAAGCCGTGCTTCCCCGACGGTCCCTCCTGGATAACTGTCCCCGGACCCAGCGCTGGAGGAGGTGAGGTCTGGGAGCTGCCTGGGCAGAGCACTTGCACGAGGACGGGCAGGCTTTCGATGCTGGAGAGGTCTGGGCGTACGAGTTTCAAGCTGCTGCCAGCCAGTGCCCAGAGACACCAGGCTGCTTCAAATGCAAAGTTCATCCTTAATCAAACAGGGCTCCTGGTGGGGCTGTTGGCAGAAATCACGTGAAGGGAGGGGAGAATCGTGCTGCTCTCACTCCTCCCCGGGCCACAGGGGCCTGAAGCCCAGCACAAGCAGAGAGTTAAGCAGTAGTCAGGCATCCCCCCTCTTTGAAGTCAAGCACAGATCCTTCCTTTTGAGAGAGGACAAGTGTAAGTCTGACACCTCTCCAGATCTGAAACACTTCGCCCAGTGTTCAGCAGTTGGAAGCTTCATTTGCATTCACTGTTTTTCTGTGTTCAGGCTGTTAGGTTGCCTACAAAAAGCATGCACGTAGAGAGGTTTGGTGTCTCTTCTAGTAACAGCTCTGGTGCTGCCACCCCCTTTGTGCGACTTCTTGGATTTTAACTCCTCCCTTGCCCAGCTGCTGGGGATCTTGTGTTTCATGTGCGTGGAAATACAGACTGTAAAAAGTCTTGCTGCCATCCCATGAGCAAATGTCTCAATTTTTTGGCTGATGATGGAAAGAGATTTTAAATGTTAAAATCTTGCATTAAAATCCCCGAAAATGGAAGTTTTGGCTGTGTGGGGATTGTTTGGTTTTGAAATCCAGACAAATAATCCGGTTGGGCATTGCTGTCACTTTTCACATAATTTAAAAAAAAAAAAAAAAAAAAAAGAAGATGGGAAAACCCCAAACAAACAAAAAGCTAATCTCTTGATGTACGGAGGGGTCTGTGTTCGGAGAGGTGACTGGTGGTCCCCACAGGCACTGTGCATCAGCCAGTGCAGTAACGTGCTGAGGGCTGTTGGCAGGCCAAGAGCATCGCAGTTTAAAAATCCAGATAATATATGGTAACTGTTCATACTGTATATACATCTTTGTCTGAATCGCACGGTGGGGGTGGGAGTTGTTCAGACATATGGCGCAGCCAAGGTTTTTTAATTGCTGCACTTTAGTCGCTAGTATCAGTCGTTGGCCAGATGTAAAG
>NW_008825073.1:3687849-3692957 GCF_000699105.1 Pygoscelis adeliae | reverse complement strand
CGATTGAAAAGTAGTGTTGTGCAGGGTTTAGTAAATCCAGGTTACCAAGGACCGTGATGTGGACTACACAGAGATCCTTATTTTTTCCCCTTGGATTTAGGAACAGATCACTTTCGAGTTGTGTAATGTATAGTGGTTCTTTTTCCCACAACAATTCATAACCTGATTGTCAGTATAGGTCAGTGTGTTGGGCACAGTGCTTATAAGCAAAGAACAAAGACGAGCACACATGGAGGGAGTATCTTTGGTTATTTGAACCAGATCACAACGGTAAATTAACTCCTTTGTATTGAAGCTCTCAGTTTTAACCATGTAGCTCCTTCCTCCAGGATGAACTCTGAATGTGTTTCCAGCTGAGGATCCACAGGTAACTAGGGAAAACCTTTCCTTAAGAAAAGCAAAACACGAGAGAAATGTGTGTTTATTTCAAGGTTTTATCACAAATATGGATTAACTCATTGTGCTGCAATAATGTTTTGTATTACTTCTATGCTTCTAGCCTTTTAACAGGCAATGGCTGCTATGGAGAAGAGCGTTGGCATCCTGACTTCTGCATAACTCAGATTTGGCAATAGTGACTCTTTTTAAGCACTTTACAGAATTAATAAAAGCATCTAAAGCAGACAGTAGAGGGATGTTTAATTTTTTTTTTTTTGTGAGGAAACAGATATCCTGACTAAAGTCATGTTGCATCTGATCTGCACAGCCATCCAGAACACTCTTATGAGTTTTGTGCATCTGGCTGGTAGGCTTTGTGGCTGAGCTGGACTCCTGGGCAAAGCAAGTAGGATGCTGCCAGTGTGGTACATGAGCCTTGGCGGGCCAGGGAATGCTAAATGAGTGACTGAAAAAAGATATTGGGGAGTGGCCGGTAAGGAGAAGAGTTAAAGGAGAATGCACAATGTCACCCTCCTTTTCCTTGCAGCCAAAAGAGAGGAAGATTTGCTTCTGAATTTGGTGACTTCAGTAGGAAAAGAGGTGAGTTTTCAGCTGACAGAGAACCATTTTCATGTACTGGAACAAAATCTGGAGTTTATTAAATGGTACTTTTACACATTGTCTTCAGGTGTTGCCAATGATAAGATGTTCTGTGTCAGAAACCTGGTCGCACCACAAGAGTCCTTGACAAGCAGGTATAAAAGGATGAATGGATTCACCCCCCCCACTCCCCCAGTGCTTGGATACTATTTGTTAAGAGCAGAATTTGACTTAAGCTGTGATAATACGTTGATCCTTAAGGTGCCTTCATAGAAAGTAAACTTAAAACACATTAAAAAGTAATCAAGCCTTCATTAGGCAGTGCTGCTACTGCTGTTTGCCAGAAGCTGAGAAGATATGAATAAGGAAATGTTACTTGTCCTCATATTTGACTAATGGGTAAAGGAATCTGCTTTTGGCCACTGCTGGAGGAAAGCAGTTAAACAGACATTCGATGCGATGCAGCAAGTCAGTTCTGACCTATTTATGGCCTTTTAGTATCTTTCTTATTAGAGTATGACTGTAATAGACCTTCAGTAGAATTGGCTGTATTGCGTGTCTGACATGAAACTAGCAGCATTCAAAAATCCTGCTGCAAGATTAAATTCTAATCCTGCGTACATTTAAATGAAAGAATCGATGCCATTTGAGTCCGAATATTTTTGACTGTTGATACCATGCAACACTAACAAAGGTGAACTTATAGATTTGCTTCTGTCAACGGTTCGTGTGATTATGCCCACAACATGATTAAGGGGTTGCTTAATGTACTCCAGCCTTGAGTTTTGCTAGCAGGTGTCTACTTTTGTAGGTACCAAGTGACAAATACCCCAAATCACCACGTAGTGTAATTAAAGAGCCTTTGGAATCCTATTGCTGAGCAGCTGCTTTCCACGACCATTCAACTTGTGTTGCATGCTGTTCACAGCACTATATTTACACCTCTGCCTGAAGTGGTGTGACGCTGAGTGCTCACCCGGATCTCCCCTGGGTAAGAAAGCCCTCTTGGGAAGTAACGCTGTCCTGTGTGTATCCACGGGTGATGGAAACCAGGCACCAGTGGTATTTACACCATTACCTTTCCTAAATGTGTATCATACTTCACATGGCACAAAAGTCCTTGCCTTGAGTATACGCAGTGTGTGCTGTCCCACCGTTCAGGCATGCACTCACATGCACAGTGCATGTACCACATAGACAGTGCAAAGGCACCATCCAGCTGGGTGCTGAGCACTGACCAAGACGAGGAAGGAGCGGGCAGCTCAGGAGCCTTTCAGAAGCAGTGAGCCTGCGTGGGTTACTTCAACGCTCGATGCTGTTTCACAGCAGAAGTGAATGCGTTGAGATCCTGTATTTAGTGTTCTCCGGTACTTCTGAACAGAATTCGGCTGAGATTAGTTTTCTAAATTAGTCTCTTCCAAATGATGATTATATTACTTTATTCTTTCCTTTGGAGCAGTAGAGAAAAGGTTTCTTATTTTTTCTTAACTAATTCCTTTAACTTCAATAGCAAGTCAGCAATGTAGCAATTAGGAACCTGCTCAGCAGGCTGCTTTACCGGGCTGTACCAAACAGAGGAGCCAGGCCTGTGTTACTGGCTGAACTTTCCAAAGCGGGCTGAGGGGACTAAAAGCCAAACTGCCACTGGGCATTTTATTCTCTTTGCAGTCTGTGTCAAAGAGTAAATAAAAGTGAGTGGGAGTTGGGCCCATAAGGGCCTTGGGCTCTGTTGAGAATCCTGATCCCCAGGACTTCAGTACATGGAGGTGACATTAACTTTCGTGTTTGGTTCTTCTGGAAGGAAAAAACTTGTTGAATGCACTAGGATCTTTTGACTTGGGTTTTGCTGGCGTGGGATTTAACAGGTTTTTAGGCCTTGGGTTATTGAATGAGTGCACTTACAATGGCATTATAATCCATAAGAGAAGCTTTTATTTTTGTTCTCATGAATCAGCTTTTCCATTTATGTAACTTTCTATGGTTTCTGGAGCAAGTTGTGGTCTTGTTTTGGGAAGTAGAGACTTTGTCCTTTGTTCTAGCTATATTCTTGGCTTGTGCTGCGAAGTCTGATCTGTGGTGTGGTACCTTATGCCTGGATAATGCCCCATTGCAGGCAGACCACGTGCTTCCAGACATGATGCAACCTCCAGGTTAGGTTGCAAAAACCTTTCAGTAGCCTGGATTCTTCCCCCAACCTTGCTCTTGAGTGGTGGTCCTTTTGCATCCTTTCACCCCAGGACTTCTTCCTCCTTTTAAAAAGTGTCTTCCAGAACCACACGTGAGAACTGGGAATCAAGTTGCCGCTCCCGCTGCAAGCTGGAGCCCATTGCCTCCTGCCCTGGGGTTCAGGCTGGCACGTGGTGCTAATGCAGCCCAGGGTCGGTGGGTGCCTGGTGGTGAGAACCGTGTCCAAATAAACAACTTTTAAGCTGTTGAGGGCAAACCACATCAAGAGAGGGCTGCTGTAGCAGCTATGCAGGATACATGTTGATGTGCCATGGGCTTTCCCAAAGGGCCTTGGAGGGAGAGAGTAAGTACATATGGAGCCCATCTGGACACTGCCTAATTTCTGCAAAAAAAAAAAAAAAGCAGCCCAAGTACAGCATGAGCTTTTCCAGCCTCCTGTGTTTGATTTAGGTCACATAAGTTCATGGTGGTTTTGCTGTGTTTGTCCTCAATCTCATTCCTTACAGACCAGAAACCAAGCATTGGGAGAGAGAATGATGACACTACTATGTGTAATGCTCGGCTTAAAATAGCCAGAACAAAGAAGTGGTTTGAGTTCTGTAACGATAATTGCCCAGACCTAAAAATAGGTAGATGTTCTACCAGGCAGAGAGAAGTAAGAGTGAGACGTGAATCGCTGGGAGACGACACCTCAGAGACAGCCTGCAAAGCTCTGGTCAAGCAGGTCATTGCTGTAGGTGCCTACAAGTTTCCCTCCCTTTGACCGCCATTTACAGCGGATGGTGGCCACCAGCACCAGCGGAACTGGCAGCTCGGAATTTTAAGCTAACATGGGGGAAGAAGAATCTGGTTTGTTCATACGAATAAACCCAACAAAAACACCTTATACAAAAAACTGGCTCCTTGAATATTATGGTAAAAACAGAGAAAACTCTGATGGAGGCCAGGACCAAGCCTGCTCGGAGGTGTTTTGTCTCTGAAGGGAGTCCTGCTGTAGTATCCTGGGGGTGGAGAACAAGCTTAGGGGGGCCGTCAGGAATCCGTGACATTTAAATACATAGCTGAGCTGCCATGCTGTTTAACTCCTACAAATTACGTTGCACTGGGAAGCAAAACGATAAGCGTTTTGCAGCTAATTTGCAAGAGTTAGCTTCTGCGTTAGCAATTCACATTAGGAAGGCATTATCATTTTAGAAATTAAATGAGAAATGTAAAAAAAGCCCAAAAAACGAACTTTTTTTTTTTTTAATTCCAAAAAGTGGCTGTGAATTGCTGTAGTGTTAGCCAGCCACAGCAGCAGAGGTGGTCAAGTCCTAAAGTCACGCTGCGCAGCTCAGCCTGTGGGATGCCCTGCGGCAAGTTAATTTCTCTTGGCAGCAGCACAGCATTCCTGGAGCTGCCCCGCTCCCTCCAAAGAAAACCACTTTCTGGGTATTTTCACCTCGGCTGCAGTGAGCGAAAGGACAGCGCTGCTGGCTGCCACTGGAGTTTGCCGAAGGTTTCTTAGGCTGCGCTTTCCCCGTTCACTGTTTAAATTTGAGCTTACCAGTCTTCAAAAGGTACTGAACCGTTTGAAGAACCAATGGTTACAAGTCTGGCTACAAACAGTAGCATCGTCTGGGGATTTGAACTTTTTCACTATTCTGCACACAGCAGATATCCCCTGTGATTTAAAGAATTATCCCCCCCCCCAACGATGAAACAGCGTGTTTAAAATCATCACTGGCTTAAAATGCAACCGCTTTAAACATGTAGTTGCTTTTCCTTATCCAGAACCCAGAAGGCTGGAATTGGAAATGGTAAAAAACCTTTTAAAGCTGGTTTTGTCTTTAAACTAAATTGAGAAGAGTCCAAGATCTAGATGCGCTGTAGGATGTTGCTTCGCTGTTGTCCTGGTGCTGGCTCTCAGCTGTGAGGTTGGGAGAGGCAGCTCAGGCCACGTG
>NW_008825073.1:3683630-3687832 GCF_000699105.1 Pygoscelis adeliae | reverse complement strand
GTGACGATATAACCATGGCTGGGAACTTTATAGGAAATCTCTTTAAAGTTCTTTTAAATCCTCACAACAATGTATAAGCCATTTAATCGTATCTTTGTGTGTGGGTGGGGGGAAATCTGTGTTTTTTCCCTGCATGGAGGTCAGGACACAGGACCCACAGAAATGGTGGAGAACGCCCCGTGCCGAGTGCCAAAACAGCAGAGCTGCAGCCGTGTGATCGGCACGGGGAAGTTTGTTGTGTGATCAAAACAGCAGCGCTCAAACTGTAAACTTACTTCGGGTTCCAGTGGTCCATAAATAGATATCCAAAACACGTCTATTGTCCAACAAGGAATTTATTTATAAACTGAAAAAATAACAGGACTTAAAAAAAACCCCAAAACCCCTCTTGGCCAGCAGTGTAAACTAGACCATTCTTTTGTATGTGTATGCCTGTGTATACCAAATAAGATAGAACCTTCTTCGGAATTGGTTTCAATAAAGCATTTAAAACAACTGTTTCCTTGCAGCGGGGTAGTGCTAAGAGAGGCTGGCTGTTGGACAGCCAGTTTACGGCCCTGGCCAGAGCTGGGGATGGAGTATCGCCTGCTCGCTGGACCAAGGTCCTGCAGCATCACCCCTGCCTCCTTTCTGTTTATTATCTTTTAGTTGAGTTCTTTTTTTTTTTCTTTTTTTTTTTTTTCAATGAGTAAAGATTTGGAGGAGAAAAAAAATGTTGAGTCTAAAATGTTGCAGCCTTTTGTGGAAAGTTTTCTGCCCACTTTGGGGTTAAAGCTCCATTTTTGATGGACTGTGATTTGTTGGAAAATGTCACCCATCTCTACTGTTGGCAGCGTTGACATGGTTTCTCTTGCATTACTGACATCATCCACTGATGCGAGTTAGATATTAGAACAGTAAATTTAACTTCTGATGTGTATTCAAGTGAGGGACAATAATCCTAAACTACTCATTTTCATAACGTTACTCTGTGCACATGCTCTGTTGAAAGCTTAATGTTTCAGGATTGGCTTGTAACCTGAAAGGAAGAGAATCTTGATACACAAGGGTATCTTAAAAAAAAAAAAAGCCTGCTGGAAGCATGAGCTTCTAATGTTGCTTGTGCAGATTTTGTATGCAGGAGATTGTAGGCTGGTGGTGAGACTTTGCTTAACCTCCAAGCACTTGCCATAAAGCTATTTCTGTCTTTGGAACAGACGGTGAAAGCCAAACCCAAGTGAAAATAGATTCGTTTGGTTAAATGTTTCCTTTCAACGTTATCTTAGGAACGTCAGCAAAAAGTGTAACGTTTCCACCCACCCGAGTAATTTTAGCTCTTTTTCCCACAAGAATGCCCTGAGAAGCGTGAGTGTGTTCAGGCTAAGAAACCAGGTGTGTGTTTCTGGGGGTGGGGGGTAAAGCCATCTGTGAGCAAAGCTGGCTTTCACGAGGGCGCTCTTGTTTCCCCAAGCAGGGCAGCGGTGAACTGTGGCAGGATGCGGCCCTTCCTCTCAGCAGTACTGACTTCTGCTGCTCCCCACCCCAACCCTTCTCCTTCCGTCCCTCTCTCTCCATCCCACCTCCACCTCTGGGATTTTGACCCGTCTCCATCCATCCGTTTTGCTCTGTCCCATCCGCTCCTGCCCGCAGCCTCTTTCCTTCCTTGCGGTTGTCTACCCATCCCCGTCCGTGATTTCTCTGTTGTTTTTGTGCTTTTGTGTCTATCCACGAGTCCTCCTGCCTCTCCAGTGCTGGTCCCCCAGCCTCAGGACCCTGCTGCAGCAGCGCTGCTCTTGGCTCCCCGGCTCTCCGCTGGCGCGCTCTGCCAGGAGCACTCAGTATAAACAAGGATTTTCGTGTTTGCAAACTGCGGTTAGCTGCAGCTAACAGGCCAGAATAGCTTTACACATGACAGTTGTTTGCGTAGGACGAGGTGCGGTATCTGGAAAGGCGCTGGCCGGCATCCATGCCCGGTTAGGCAACTGGGAGAGGTTTTTTTGGGAAGGGAGTGCTGCGTGTTGACAGGCACATCCTGAAGAAAGGCTCCTTGCTCCTTCCCAAACATGGGCAGCAGGAACCATTTTCCAGGCTCTTGTCCTGAGGAGAGCGTATGCCCTTTTGAGTAAGGCAGAATACCCTGAAGCAGCAGCAGGCGCCTCTTGCTCTATTTTAGGCACTTCCCTCCCAGTGGTATTCCACTGCCTGAGATTAATAGACATTTTCTAAATAAAATCCCATAAAATAGTGCGATCTGGCAGCTCGGTGTCTGTTCTGCCCAGCGGTCGGTGCCACGTTTCTCTGGAGCATTTAATGAATGCTCTCATGTAAATGCTTGTCACCGCGGTTGGAAGACCTGTCTGAGGAGCCGGGAGGAAGACATCGCCTCTTAATCTTCCAACTTGTTTTTTTTCTTTGGCCAGAAAACTAGGGTTTCAAACGACTATTACTCATGCATCAACACCAGCTCCTTGCTTTTCTGTACAGTTCTTTAGAGAATTACCTCCTTTGACCACAGACAGACTGAGAGCGGCACAGAGATCAAACTGCCGTGCTTGCCTTCCACACGGTGCCTTTTCTAGCAGAAAAAATACATTTCCAGCTTTGCTAGTTCTTCACAAACAAGCAGAGAGGGTTATCTGCTGTGATAGCCCTTTGGAGCCACGGTCATGAACTTGGGACCTGGTTGTACTACCTGTAGCTGAAAGAACAACCCAGAGACTGTCCTTGCTCCATGAAGCTGGGAGAATGAGCGAAAATAGAGCAAAATGGGCAATGTGGCAGTGTACAGAGAGATGTTTTGCGTACATATGTCTAAGAGGAAAACTCCGTTTAAGTTAATCATATGAAATAATGGCAACATAGAGTAGCCAGGGGCATTTTCTTCATGTTGAAGAAGCATCTTAATGGCTGAGATAGTCCAGCCCTGTCAGACTGGGTGCTGCGTGAAAGGACTGGATATGCGGGGTCTGCCTGTGAAAGGGTTGCACTGTGATACCGAGCTGAGATGCTGTGAGGAATGTGAGGATGTGTGTATGGCTAGGAGGCAATCTAATACTAGAAATGATTTAAAAAATAAAGAGACTGCTCAGGCAATGAAAATGCTAATTACTGTCAAACTTAAAGCTCTTGTTTTACATGGCAGAGTGTATAGTTTAATAGTAGATTGGGTAAAAGCTTGCTTTTCTTTCTTAAAAATTCTGGGACATCTCAAAGTGTGTTCTCACTAAGCAGCAGATTTTGGACAAGTTAAGGACCTGAGACTAATGAAAACTAGCTGAATCTGTAATTTACAAATGGTGGGAAATGGTTAATTAAATTATAACTAGTTTGGGGAAGAAAATCTCCACTTATTCCCAGGTCGGTATGTTGCCTTAGATAGTGACCACTGCAGAGGAGTTTAAAATTACAAAGACCTTTCCCTTATTTTAGTCCTACAGAACAGTTCATGAAGGAAGTGCTCGCTTTTTTTTTTCCTCTGAGCTGTATGGCATGATGGAGAAAAACTTCCCCTGACTGCTCCCTCCTGCTGTGACCCCTGTTATTAAAGGCAGGCAAAGAAATCTCTTACCAGTAGATTCAAGTCTGCTGAGAAATGTTTTTCTATACAGCCTGTAACGTGAATTATTTCCTCGGGGTGGTATTAACTCACCCATTTTTATTTACTGATGATGAAAATTAGCTAATGCCCAGCAATATTCTTCTGTTTAAGGGTACAATGGTACTCGCTAATCGTGTTCAGCGGCTCCTCTGCTGACATGTGAGGAGGAATTATGTCGGCTCTTGCAGCCCTGGGCAGGCAGCTTCCCCGCTGAAGCTGGGAGCATGTTTTTCCTCTGTCGGGAGAGCAGGGTTGGTCCCTTTGCATTACACTGAGCTAGATGCAGAGGGAGATCTATCTATCTATCCAGGTTTTTTAAAAACAAACCACCCCACCCAAGGTGTAGTTCAACCTGGACTGGTTCCCTCTCATGGATTGTCACGCAGCCAGCAGCGATGGCTCCAAGGAGCCGCTAAAGAACGAGTCAATGGATGCTTAAAGGCTGCCAAGGCACGGCAGTCTCCTCTTCGGAGACGCCAGGCTCTGCTCTCCCAAACCGCACCCTTCCAGGGCAGCACTTTCCCTGCACTAAAACCTCCCACCCTCCCGGTCCAGCTCCGTGCCCCGTGGGTGCGGGGCTGCGCGAGCCGGGGGCGCTTGCACCATATTTGGCTCTCGGCTGGCG
>NW_008825073.1:3669027-3683616 GCF_000699105.1 Pygoscelis adeliae | reverse complement strand
CCCTGACCTCGGCGCTGCTGGTGGGGAGCTGCCTGTTTTCCCTTCGCCGTATATGGAGAGCCTGCTCGGGGAAGCTGGTGGCTGACCTGAATTAGAAGCAGTGCAACATCTGTATGAAGCGCTGCTTTTGTTGCACTGAGCTAATTAGGTTAAAGCCAGGCCTTGGACTGGTTTTGTAGTGAAGGGAATAATTTGAAGAGAACAAATTTCCCATTAAATCCCATTTTTCATTGTTTGCCAGGATGTGCATGGTTATAATTTCCTTTATGGTGGTGAAATCGTGCAGAGGAAGAACAGAGCATAAGCAGAAGATCTCGTATCAAGAAGTCAATAATTCATGTAGGACAGTAATAGAAAACACCTCTCTGTAAAAAGCCAGTACAGTCTTTGCCGCACAGATCCTGCTTTTCACTTGGGTGCTGTGTGAGTGCGCAGAGGACGGGCTGCATCAGGTGTGGGGTCTCATCCAGCCTGTGCAGTCGCCCCCCCCGAGCCTTCTTCTTGAGACGAGCCAGGATGGGGGATGCGGGGTCGCAGCTCTCCCGAGACCACACCTGCCGCCCCTGAAACCCGGAGCAGAGCAGAAGAGGGTGTGGGGTTTTTTTTTGTCCAAAGAAACATGAGCCAAAATTGCTTTGAGATCTTACTGTTAATGATGACTTTATGAGATCTCCGTTGGGAAGTCCCCGCAGTGAGGTGCATAGCCTACATGAGGAGGACAGCAACCTGGGAAGGGTGGGTTCAGCCTGTGCTTCCAGGGGCACGAAGGAAACAGGTTGTACATCAAATGTCCCTCCAGCACACTGCACCTGAAAAAACAACGTTCCCCCAAATTAATTGTACGGCCTGGACAACACAGCCTCTGCAAGGGGGCTGCTTGCACCTTTGCTTTTGGTTCACAACACTCACATGTGTATAGGGACCGTGTCTTTAGACTTCAGCCTATTCAATTATATGGGAGCCAAGTCAAGGCTCAGATATGACTCTTTAGAATATACTTTTTTATTCTAAGAATTTTCTTACCGCTTCCTTTTTCAACCTGTTTTGCACCCCTTTGTTTCCACATTGAACCCGGGAATTGCATAACCGGCAGCAGAAAAAATGGTTTGACTGATTTTGTTTGCTTTCTTCCCCCCCCCCTCTTTTGTGACAGATTAAAAAACAGCAACAAGATGTGTTAGGTTTCTTGGAAGCCAACAAAATTGAATTTGAGGAAAAGGATATCGCCGCCAATGAGGAAAATCGGAAATGGATGCGCGAGAACGTCCCTGAAGACAGCCGGCCAGCAAGCGGGAACCCCTTGCCGCCGCGGCTCTTCAACGACAGCCAGTACCTCGGGGTAAGGGACGGCTCCAGGTCTCCATCCCTTCTCATCCCAGTCCTCTTACTTGCTGCCATAGTCTGTGCTTTGCTGTTGTGATCAGCAAAAAAGGACTTGGCCAGCTGTGTGTTCAAGTGTGCAAACTGTGAAGGGCATGGAAGGTGTCAGACTTTTACCCCTCCTCTCAGGCTTTTAAGAATAATTGATTCTTGAATATTCCAGTTTTACCATAGAGGAGAGATTAAAATTTGGACCTTTTGATTCTCAGATCATTGTTACTGGAATAAGCCTACCACCACCTTGCAGTGTATATATTTTTTTTTTCCTTGTGTTTTTTTTTTCCCCTCTTAACGGCTCTGAAAGTTTTCAGTTTTGTTTTTTTTTTAATTCTCACGTTCACCATGGTTGTGAACTAACACTTCACAGACATCTGGCACTGTTGCATCAACCTTGTGTTCTGTGGCAAGTTCAGAGATCTGTTGTGTCTGTATGGGGTTTGCCAATATGTGTGGATCCCAGATCGCTCTGTAGTCTGTTCACCTTCCAAAATAAGTGCTCATATGCAGTGATGTCTGCCATGACCATAAATCAGTTTTCTGATCCTTCTTGGGATCAGTTTTTGCGTACTGCTTGCAAAATGAAGGCTGTTGCGGTCCACTTACTCCAATGCCTTGAACAGATTAAAACTCATATAGCAAATACAATTCCTACTTGTCATTATTTTAATGCTTGATCAAAAGTAAGTTGGCCTGCAGCACTTCTACTCAGCAGGCCATGCTTGAATGATTATTAGATTAACTGTTAATTTTATTTTTAAAACTTAGTATCTTCTGAAAAGAGCTCACAGTATGCATTCCTCTGGTGCCGTGTGTTGGTTTCTGTGTCGTCTTGCAGCGTGGTCCTGACCTGCAAAGTCTGTAAGTCAGAACCTGCCAGTTCTGGACCTTTGTGAGGCAATTCTGTGGCTCCTGAAAGAACTTATTCTCAACACACCAGGATTTTTTTCTTGCTTGTAATAAAAGCAGAACTTGAAACAATATCCACAGTGAGCTAGTGTACCACTTGGCTCTCAAAATTTTACCGACTGTGGTTGTGACATGGAAGAAAGTTGGTTTGGAGCGACAAACGTAATGATCAATAGTTGTCTGCAGCTGAAAGCTGAGAAGGGGCTAGTCACAAAGAACTGAAAGTCTCTGTTCAGTTCTCTCTCTTTTAAAAACAAACAAACAAAAAGGCAAGTAGTTCTGTACCAGTAGGAAGTCCAGCTGCAACAGTATCACCTTTCTCCCTTGGTGTACGCGCTGGGGTTAAACCACGACAGTGTACCGGAGCTTTAGGGGTGCCGGCAGATCACCGTGCAGTTGTCCTTTGTCAGTGAAATGTCGCCAAATTTCTGCTGCATTGCTGCAGCTGGGCAGCAGAACAGGGCCTGGCTCTGCAGTGGTGTGGGACAGGAAGAGAAAAAGCTGTATGTACCTACTAGATCTGGATGTTTGCTTATCAGAGACGCTTCTAGTGTATCCCCAGCTGCAATCCATGACAGTTCTGTATACAGTAATTTTGGGGAGGGGGGTATAGATGCTTCAGATGGGCTCTTGCTATGGGTTTATTTCATCCCCAAAATTTTGATTGACGTCACTTTGAAGTTTGGTCAATTTGTGTAGCTGGATTCAAGTTACTACAGTTCAGCTTTCAGGAAGGTAAAAGTTAATTCTGTGCCCACACACTTGAACCTCTTTATGTCTTTATCTGATCCATCTCAAGCATGAACTTCCCTGTTTGTTTCATCTGATGCAGCATAACTGGCAGAGGAATGAGCAAATTGACTTTTATTGGCCTGTGCACAGCAGAAAGGCTGTAACTGTAGATGCCGTGCGAGTTGGCATGAACCCTGCTCCTCAGTCACAGGCATTCCTTTCCGGGTAGATGCTACGAAGCAGACTGCTGGACTATGCACTAGCAAGATAAACAACCCCTTTGTTATCGGGCAGCCCCAGTACTGTCAACAGAAGGGCTTCAGGGAGGATTTAACATAATCATACACATTTTTATCAAACTAGCACCCGAATGCTACATGTGCAAATCGAACAGTAATTTGACATTCCCGATCTCCAGGCAGCTTGAATCCTTTGTTCCCTGTACTTTCTCCTGTTCCAGCTGCAACAGCCTCTTCTTAGAGCTGCCCCTGCTCTGAACACGCTGCTGTTTTCAAACAGCATTTGCTATTTCTTAGGCTTTTGCCTACCAGACAGCCAAGCATGCGAAGCAGCGTGCCCTTAATGGCAGCTCTCTCCCTGACTTCAGCCCGAGACTGAGCCTGCTCTGAGCTGCTGCCTTGCCTTGGGTTTCTCAGCCAGGACTCCTGCATCAAAACATTCCCCAGTAAAGCTGGAGGAAGCTGGTACTGTTGCTTCAGTTAAAAAGGGAGAGAAGGAAAGTCATAGGACAGATATGTGCTGAGTTTGGAAATCGGACTGAGGGAAGTATGTGGTAACTCAGACAACAGTGGACTTGCACAAACCCTCTGGGTCCATTTGGTCAGTGTTTGGCAACTGCTGTTGCTGAGCCGTACTGTGGGCTTTTCGCTTGCTCTTTCCTAACTTAGCAGACAGCTAAGCTGTGTTGTTTGTACAGCACTGCATTCTGCCTCAAATATAAAAAAGGGCAGAGAAGGAAGCATTGGTATTTCTTTTATTATTTCATTGTTTTTACCTTAATTTTCCTGGGAAGTGGCTGTGTGCATGTTTAGAGCCACTGTAGTGCACTGTGAGTACAACGAACAGTGCCACCTGATTTCCTTCGTTTGCGTAGACTAATCATTAATGGGAAACATGATGGGAAAGGATGTACTCTCAGTTTACAGGTTTGAATTTAACTTTTAACGGGTTTAAGAGTTAATGTCCATGGTTGCACCGGTAATTAGCAATGGCACCTGTGGACATCAGTGTTTCTGATGACAAGGTAGGGGCTCAGCCCGCTCCTGCAGGAGGGACATCCATGCCAGACCAGCGACAACTACCTTGCTATGGAGGCTGTCCCTCTGGGAGAGGCGGGAGCACCTCACAGCAGCATCTTGTTGCTACAGATACTGAAATTCCCGGCTTGTCACTTTTCAGACAGTACAATTTCTGTGATACCAGTGCTAATGATAAATATCTGAGGCGGTGCTCTGAATTTTGCATTTGGCCACAGGAAGCAGTTTGCTCGGTGCGGGTTGGGTAACGCACCAAGCTGAGGAGCTGCGATTATTTCTGACGATTCATGCTTCTGTCTTTTGTTTCCACCCCCCTCCCTGACTCCCATGGTGAAGGACTACGAAGCTTTCTTTGAAGCTCGAGAGAACAATGCGGTATATGCGTTTTTAGGCTTGACTGCGCCACCTGGTTCAAAGGTAGGTGTGTACATTTCTCACAGTAAACCACAACCTGTATTTTACACCTTGTTCTTCTCTGCTCATAGCAGGATCTTTTATGTGTTCTGTGGTTGCCCCAATCAATCTACCTGCTGGTCTGATATTCAGTCTCCAGAGACTAACTTTCAGGCTTCATCATCACAGCAACACGCTGTTGTTACGGGCTGGTTTATTTGGAGGATGCTGTGTTCCCTGGAGGCATCTTCCTCCCCCTCTTCCTACCAGAAAAACTCAGCGTTCAGTACAGATGCTCTTTTGGTATCCTCACTGCAGAGCCACGCTGCTCTTTCTTAAGTTAATGGAAAAGCTTTTGTTGCTTTGGAAAGAAGAGCTGGGTCAAGGTTTTCACTAGTAATAATTGTCTCTTACCACTGGATTTATTTTTTTTTTATTGTACACTCTGGGAACAAGTGAAAGAGTAGTTAACATTTGCACTGAAGAATGCACAAGAAATCTAGATGAAAAAAATTGTCACAAAACCAAAGAATTATTTCAATTCAGTGAAAAAACATAACTCACGTGAAGTTTTGATGAGATTTTTGTATTAGAAAATACCTTGAAACCAGAGTCACTGTTTTTGAAATAATGCGGTCTTCCTTCAGAGTAATTTTTTCCTCCAGCTCGTCACCTGAAGCCTTGTTTTCCTTTGCCAGTTACAAACTGGGTTGCTGCTTTGCGGATGCAATGGGTTGGACTTCTTTTGATTTCGATAGGATAGGACAAGCCTGCTTTATACGTTTCACTTGACAGCAGCAGGATCCTCCAGGTCACTTCCAGCTTTCTTGTTCCAGTGAATAAACACGCCATTTCCTTTCAACTTTATTCATGTAAGAGCTGAAGGTCATGCTGTGCACATCACTAAGAGACCTAATTTTAAAGGTGGATGATAATGCATCAGTATTAAGCATTACAAGTTGTGGGTCAGATTGAAACAGTTTTGGGAGCCAGACTAATTTCTAGCGGTAGCTCCACTAGTGTGAATGGTGTAGCAAGGAAAAACTCTGCCTCGCACAGAGAATTGCAGAGAGCAAAACCTGTGATACATGCCCCAGCGTCATGCGTCGCTGGCGTCAGGAGGCCAGCTGCACACAGCGCGATAGTCACATAAATCTTATTTAAGTTTCTTGCAACATCTGCACAGCGCTGCACAAAAGAGTATGCAGGATGGAGCCCAGGAGTGAGAAAGCAGCCCTGAGACCACGGGGCTCAGGAAAGCCTGTGTGTTTCCCCTCACGGCCGAGGTCTGGGAAGTGCAGTGGTACTGGAGAGCAGTTGCTGCCGTAATGAATCAGGTCATCTGTTGTCTCTATAACATTTATGAACGTTGCTGCTTAGCTAACCTGCCAGATTGCGGAAGCAGTCTGCATGGCTATTAGTTGCTCCGATTCTGTCCTAAGGGGTTAGCGTTTAAGGAAAAGGTGAGTTTTAAAAGGGAGAAACATAATGCATCTGTACTCTGCTGAATTTTCATATTGCTTGCTACAGCATGGGGAGGTGCATTCGATAGCCTTTGCCTAAGTGACCTCGTACCCAGTGCATTCTGCTGTTGGGCTGACTTTTGGTATCCATCCCACAATTACATGATGTCAAATCAAGCTGTTTGCCTGCTGCTGATTTGTAGGTGCTGAAATTGGCATTTACAGCATAGCTGCATGCAGCTTGGATGTGATATTGTGGTTAATGACCTTGCATATGTTGCTACATAAAATGGAAGGAGTCTGGGATCACCCTGTGTGCTATTGCAGGAGAGGACCCTGACAGCAAACCTCCATTAAATGTCATCTTGAGAGATTGGAAAGTTGTTTGACTCTGAACACAAAGTTCCAATATTAATGCTAAACAAGAAGGGCTCAGAAGTGAGCATGGGAAACGCAAGTAACTACTTACTGAGCCCTGGTGCTTTGGTTTGTGCTTTGGGCACTGAGAGTACAAGTGGACCTTCAAACCCTGGGAAAGGTTGGCATTCAACTTGCCAAAAGTATCCCCACTTTAAGCAATATGGTCTTTAAAGGGAGAGGATTTGGTAAGTTAAAGGCTGCAATTAATTATTTAAGGACTGAGAGCATGCTCAGTGAGGGGCCTCGAGGGAAATAAGGAAAAGTATGAAAGAGGGATAGTGTCAAATCTGAAAAGCTGAGCCTTTCCCAGGTAACTTGTGGGACCACGCCCAAGGAAGTGAAGTTTGACCTTCAAGACAAATAGGTTAGCATGTTCTCAGAGTTACTTGTACCCACTTTCCTGGGGATGAGGGAAATACCAGGAATCCTCTCCAGCTTACCACTGCCTGTTTTGAAGAGAAGTACTTTGTCCTCCATTTTCTGGCAAAAAAAAAAAAAAAGAGCTAAATGTCACTTCTGTTGTGCCCACGACTGGTTAACGGAGTTGTTACAAAGCCAAGGGAACCATCTCCTCTTTGTTCCCATTCAAAGAATCACTTCTCTTTTAGAGAATATCAAACATCCTTTTTTTTGCCATGAGGCTTTGTAGACCTTTTTAATCTTTCCTTCATTCTTCACCTGCCTTTTCTGCCGTGAACTGATAGGATGCCCTCGCACGAGCAGCGTGGCCGCGCAGTGACGTCCCGGCTCCGGTCTTTGCCCCGCCACATGCGGCCAGAGGAGCAGAGCGCAGTCCGGCAGCGCGGCAGACCTGAGCCAGCCGTCCGACCAAGGCTGTTCCCACGCCCCTGAGTTAAAAGGCAGCACGACGCGATGCGCTTGGGCAGATAGCCAGGAAAACCAGAGCGATCCACCATGTCTAAGATAACGGAGATATGCGTGGTACTTCCTGTCCTGCGGGCTGGGGTCACCCACTGTGTCCCTTCTCCTACGAGTCTTACGGGCTTCTTGGAAGTTCCCTTCTTAGTCCTTTCTCCTCTTGTTTTTTAGTTGTTTAGCATACTGGCTCATGTTAACGATGATATCATTGAGTCTGTTATCTTCAGTATTTCTACGCAGTCACCAAAGCAAACAAATCCATTACATAAAAGTTGAGTTTAGCGGAACTTTTTCCTTTAAAATAAACCATGCTGTCCACACTGAAGTGCTGCAGTGAGAGCACGGGGACTGCTCATCTTTTTGTAGGCCGTGTTGCTACTAACGGGTAATTAAATTCATTTTCAGTCAAAAGGTACACTTGTAGAAACCATCTTCAGAAAAAAATTCCTTTTGCATTTCTTCTGTTGTCATCCTGTTCCCATTTGTGGCCACCTTACAAAGGCTGAAAGAAGACTGAAAAACGCAGGCTATTGTTTTTTTAATGTTCCTTCTGAAACATACTGAGGATTGTTAGAGGTTAGCTGGTATGTCTGCTAAACTGCTTTCAGCTGTTCCTTCATCTCAGAAGCTTCGTAGGAATGTTTTCATGTAGCCAAAGGGCACCAGATCTACACCGGGTCCCTCGAAGAGGTATGGGTTGGGAGCCCTGGGCTTGGAGAGCAGGTGGTAGGCAGGAGCGGTTCCCAAGGAGCACGTCCCCGCTGGCTCGCTTCCCCCCGCAGCGGGGGGCTGGGATTACTCGGCAGCGCCGGTGCCAGGACAGACCTGCTGCCAGCCCCAGGATGGAGCTCGCGTCTGGGTCTTCTGCTGGAGCAGCTCTGAGCTGTGTCTGACTAAAGACTCGCAGGCTGCTCTGATCGCCCTTCTGGAAGGCAAAAGCTAAATGGGGGCTTTTGGTCGTTTGGTAGGGTTTAGGTCAGAAAGTAAATTACATCTCTGCTGAGACCTCTTTTTTTTTTTTTTCCCCCTCCTTTTTTTTTTTTGATGTGGAGACTTTTATTAATTAAGAATTCCCTTTCCATTTAACCATAGCTCTTCAAATAATCTTTGATCTCTAAATAGTTCTTGTATCCTAATATGAAATCAGGGATAACTCATTATATCCCATCTTCTTTTGTTTCAAACTTTTATGGTCGAAACTGGTCTTGGCCACAGGTTGGAATATTCCTGCAGGTCCTACTTGAGCTTAGAATTGGAGTTAAAGCCAGCACCATATGGGACTTGTTTTATAATGTCATCGTAGGCAGTGGGGACTCTTTTCTTGAGTTGGGTTCAGCGCTGTTCGATTCTTAATCATGTATTGCTGCAGTTTTTGTTATGTCATAACGTTGGTGCCTAACACAGGTACGTGTAAGTTGTCGCCTTTCATAAAGTACTAATACGTGTAATTCTGTTCTGCTGTTTCAGGAAGCTGAAGCACTGGCAAAGCAGCAAGCATGAATTTCAACTGCCTTAAATGTTCTGTAAAGGGAATTTCCACAGCTTTTTATAAAATAGTACAACTGTCTCTGCTTCCAGAAATGTAGATGTGATTTCTAACGTTTGATTGGTGCTTGCAGCATTCACCGTACATAATACAAATTTGAACACAAGATGAAAATGTGAAGGTAAAGGTAGAGAGCACGGGGTGTGCTATTACAAAGTTGGAAGCACAGGAAACTGAAGCAATTAGATAGGAATGATTTTCACGTAGTTTAAACTGTCTTTGCAATTCGTCCATTTTGTGTAAACTTCAAGAAACTATTTTAGTACTAATAATACAGATGGGGGCTATACCTAGAGATCCAACTATTTAAAATATGGAAACCAAGCAACAGCATCTAAAACCTTGTCAGATACTAACTGTAGTGCCTGAGTTGCCTCAAAAATGTTACTGAGTTCCACAGTAATTTTTCAGTGTCTTTTCTGGTTTCAGATGAAATTGTAGGTGGTATCGTGTAGTATAGCCATTGTAGTCACTTTTGAAAGTTGTGTTTGTTCTTTTGTAGAATGGATATTTAAGATTTGTATTGTAACACGCTGTACAGATGATAAAAAAAAAAAAAAAAAGCCATGTATTTCTCATTTAAGTGATCCATGTGGGCTCTTTTGACAAAGAAAAAGGGATTTGGGCAATGGACAGCCTTTCCATTGGCAAGTTCATCACACAGCTGCCTAAGCCTGACTCGATTACATGTCTGTGCGCAAGATTCAGTGCACTGCAGTGAAGTAGGCGCTAATTCCCAGGCAATGTTGCAAATAAGCCAAAATGGCCAGAAATGGCATTTCCTTACCTGTGTAAGGGTGAAAGCCTTTAATGTATTTCTCTACAAAAATACCAGTTCACACTGCTTATAGTATTAGGCATCTTACTGCATGTTCAAGTAGTCGTTAGATTCATATAGTATTTTTTCAAACAAGGAAATAAATGTTTGACTAGCAAGAACTATTGTAATTAAGCAAGACTTTTTTTTTTTAAAGGTTTAAAAACTTTTTTTCCATTGCTACTGCCGTATCATGAAGCTATTATAGGAATTGCGAATCGATTAAAGTGTCCTGTATTGGTGAATTTACCATGTGCAATATTAACCTGTCTGTTCTCCCAGCGCTCATGAGATAGACTGTATTTCTTGGCCATATTCTGCAAAAATACAAATAATTACAAGTGCCCTGAAGGATAAGAAACAGGTTTAAAAGGTGTGTGGGTAATTTAAAATGCATTTTGCACCACATAATGTACTCATTCTCCAAAAGCATTGAAAGACAGTAAGAAAGATAATTAGTCCTTGCTATAGTTAGAGGATCATTCTAATAGCTCTGCACACACACATTTTGATTTTCTTTGCTTTATGAAGAAGGAGAAACAAGATCAGATCAGCAAAAGGCTGCAGCTTCTCATCGCCATGCGGTTGTTTTACACCGACGCTGTAAAATGTGTGCAGTGCTTTATAAATACTTTCTGAAACGGCTTACAGTTCGTAGTTTTGAAGTCTGAAATTAGGAACAGGATAAAAGCAAAAACTTACATTTACAAAGATGTTCTAAAGTGCGGTAATTTAAGTACTTCCCTCGCCAACATCTCTTCGGGGCTTTTGTTCCGTTCACTACAACTGATGATTTTGTCGACATCTGTTAAAAGAGAAATGCAGCTACTTGCTTTGGTTGGAGAGGAGCTCTGCTTCTCGAGAGCAGGATCTAGCACGGAGCCAAGTTAGTTAAAACGATATTTAGTTGATGTTTCACGTTTTCTGATTTGGGAGCCTGGGAGTCAGTTTGAAGCTTGTCCTTACAAAAGCAAGCACAGCATCAAAAGGCATAGGGATAGATTAACGTCGCCTTACCTTCGAGATTAACACACGCATTTGTGCTTTTTCATTAACAGGCTTTATCAGTGCTTACTGAAATTTTGTGAAATTTATTTTTAAGATCTTTTGGGGATGGAAGTGAGGTTACGTTTTAAATCCAGTGTCCAATTTTTGTTGTTCACTATGATTTCATCTTTCTGAACCGAGGTGATTTTTCTTTCTTAATACTGGCATAATCTTTCTCTGCGTCTAAACTAGTGGTCAAGTTTTTGAGAAAGTATGTAACAATACTAAGTGAAGTCTTGTGAAGAAAGTGGAATTTGACACACAAGTCGCTGTACTCATGCGGATTTGCTGTGTTTCCTGTGTAAGGAAGGTATGGTGTAAAGTTTCGTGAATTACAGTCATTATTTCGGAGAAGCTGTAATTGAAAGTCGCTGCCAAATTCTGTCAGTTCAGCGACCCAAAACATTCTGAAACGAGGTCAATCTCTGCTTCTGACAGTCAAGAAAATTGCCAAGTTTAAGAAACAAAGTCACTTCCCTCATCTGGTCCCCCACCGTTGCCATATGGTAGCGTTCAAACCGTGTCAGCATTCCTAAGAAAGCTCTGTTGAGACAGACTGAATTATTTCTTTGTCCAGGGAACGAGGCACCAACACAAACTGAAAAATACCGAAAATATCTCTTTGTCGTGGGACTGCGTGTAAAACTTGCATTCATTTTGATGCAGATACCTTGCATGAATTTAGGAGTGCTAGGAATGCGTTGCTTTTTCTCTGTTTCCCATACCTGTGTTAGGTTAACGATGGGCGCGAGAACTGAATTTGTTGATTTTTAATTTTTTTTTCCTATGTAGAAGGCAGGCATTGAGGATTTTTACCTGTATATTAACCATCCCTGTATCATTCCAATAAAATTGGTTTAGAACGCTTTCTCACACGATTGACTTGTTTGCATGTTTTGTTCACGGTTTGAAGTGGTGCCGTAAGTTGACAGCAGTGGAGTTTTCAAGTGAAAATACCGCTTTATTTTAAAAGTACAGGATCTGTACAACAGAGGGAACATAATGCATCCACTGCTGCTGCATGTGAAGTCTGTTGGGTTGGATCTCTCACCTGTTGCAGCTAATGGGTTTTAATTACTTAGGATACACCTACACAAAATAGACTTTGGGGGGTTTGGGAGAGCACTGAATGCACTTCCCAATTAACCCGCTTTCCCACTCGTTCCCCAAGGCAGTCACGAATCGGAAGCGGGCAGGGCAGCTTCACCCCGTGCCCGTAGAGCTCGCCAGACAGTCTCAGCTGCTTTTTTTGCAATGTGTAATTAATTAGCTTTATGCTGCTCACAGCAGGGGAACTATGTTATTTAATATTTCTGTTGCCAGAGGGCGGTGTAGGATAAATTTTTCAACTAAAGCTATTCATTTTTATCTTCTCTGTTCGCCTGGTAGACCCAGCAGGTACATTCTTCTAAGCTTTACGTGCTGAAGTTTTGCACCGCCTAGAAGATCTTCTGTAGAGCTACAGAAGATGCGTTCTCAGCCCCTAAACCGCACTAGGATTTGCCCAAATCCCAGACTTCCATTCACATCCTCTGAAGGAAACCAGTAACTTAGTTCTTTAAAGGGCAGTTTGCGAGGAGGCTGCTTGCTCGCCGGTTATAGGATCAACTTTTTTCTCTCTGAACAACTAAAGCACAACCGAGAGCCGTCAGTGACATTGATGTCTTTTAGCGGTGTTTATTGCTCGTCTCTCACGTTTACTTGCCCTTCTTTAGTGTCTTAAAAAATGGTCCCTGATGCAAGATAAGAGAAAAGGGCTTCTGATGCCATTTCTAATTACGATGAATCCCCTTTGCTTTCCCTGTATATACACTTCACTTGTATAAGCCAGCAAAATCTCTGGTTTTCTTGTTTGTTTACAAAAAGTCTTAAAATGCCAAATTGTTATTCATTAATGTAAAGCTCAATACAAATAGTTTTCAAAAATCTGTTTAAAAAACAAACTGCATGTGTGCATATAATGTTTACTTAACTTGCTGTTTCAGGTTACAATGGTGTGCACTGTAATAATAAACTTTTCTACCAGTTAATGCGGGATTTTATTCATTTCTCATTTAATATTCTTCATCTGTTATGTCACGGAAAATTCTGTAAAGCCTGATTATATCCTTCAGCTCGTGTTGCACATATTTCAAATGCCAGAAACGTCTTGCAATACAAATTTGAGGTGTGCATAGCGGAGATAGGTGCCTGCTAGTCCCTTAACGAAGAGACTTCGTTCAGAGAGCCCGTTCAGGTTAACTTCACAAAGGCAAAGCCCAGAAGGGGTTAACCTGAGGTACAGCTGCAGTCAGCAGAAGTGGGTGAGTAAATGAGTGGCTCCCGAGCAGCTCGATTACTGGTAAGAGACTGTATATACACAGACACACACACACAGACACACAGTATATACACACACACACACTGTATATAAAGATCTGTTCTGTGTCTTGGTTTTCTCTTTTTAACTGAGAAAAACTGTGCACTCGGGCCCACAATGTGAGAAATGCACGAAATAAGACTTTCCAAGACCAACGTAATTAAGTTTTTTTTTTCAAAGGACTAATTTAAATCCATTAATGTAATAGATTCAGACTGATCAGTAACGTGTGTGAAGAACTTTATCAGACCTCATCTCTCCTGTGTTTGCCCCAGTAAGGTAAGAGAATTTTAATGCCCAATTTAAAAGAAACTGAGAGGACTCACTACCTGGGAACAAGCCATTAAGGTTTCCTGACTCAGTGTTTTCCTCTTTTGCCGGTCTTGCCTTTTCAGGGTTTTTTGGTGATGTAAACACAGGAGTGGGAAAGCGTGCACGATACTGCCTAGAGCGAGGCATTCTGTGATCACATTGCCCCACCTCATCCCCAGCCTCTGATGTCGAGCCGATGCAAGGTGTGAGGGGAAAATGACGGCATTTACTTATTGCTCATTGTCCACATAGCCCATTCCAGATCCGAGTACTGGCATCGCGTTTCTTCCACGTTCCGTTTTCCTCCCCTTTCTCACAGAGATCGCGACAGCGTCTGCGCTTGTTCTGGAAATGGATTACACCGGGTATAGAAAAAAGCTGATGCGTGAGGCCCATCTGAATAGATCAGGTAGCACTACCTACACAAAATAATCCCGCTCTACAAATAAATAATTACCAACTGATTATCTTTTAGTCCTGCAGAAGTACTCTGAGATCTGTCCATATTATGTGATCTTGGTAGAATGTTTTAGATTGAGAAGGTTATTATTAACAATTTTGAAAAGTTTATTATTAACAGTTTTGAACTGTATCGGCAAACTTTTGGGAAAACTCTGGGAAATGCAAAAGGATTCTAAACGTCATCTTAAGGCGATGAAGTAGAAATCGCTGTCTTACTACAGGAGGCGAGCACTGCGTCATGGCAAGTACCGAGTGCTGCCAGTGGCCCGAGCGTGCAAAATACATACATTTAGTACGGGGCATTCATCAAGTGTCAAAATGGGTCAAATATACAGTAATTCCTTCTCTCAGGGGTTTGTCTATTGAAGACATCTTCCGGAACGTGGAGACTTCTTCGTTTCAGTTGCGTGGTGTCAAAATCCTTAAAAAAAAAAAAGGAAACGGGCAACATCATTAATACACTGTCAGCTGCAGCGTGATTCCCGGGCGGCTTCAGCCCTCTCCCAGCCCGCGGGGCAGGTCGCTGCTTGTTCGTGCAAAGCGGAGGGGATCGGGCAGAGGCTTCGCAACCGCTGGGCGGGGGGGACAAGGCAGGG
>NW_008825073.1:3660209-3668132 GCF_000699105.1 Pygoscelis adeliae | reverse complement strand
GCTCGGAGGCTGGGGTTGTCAAGGCGGTGCTGCTGGTTTAGGGGGGAAACACGAGACTTGCAGCAGCTACGCCGGGGGGAAGCCCCGGTTAACGTGGTCAGCTTCTGTTTGGCGTCTGCATGCGCGTGAAATGCGTCGTCTGGGCTGAAATAAGGGGCTTTGTTCACATGCGGCTGTAGTTCATGTAATATGATAATTGTGTATGGTAATACACAGTGCTGTTTTATTTACTTTTTCCATGTATGAATGGTGTTGTCACTTACTTCTCTTTCTTTATAGGTTCTGCTTTAAGTTTAGCCTCGGATTCAGACATAGGTGTCTTGCTGACTGTTTCTTCTAACTGCAGTCTGTTTTCCGCTTCTGAAATAACTTTGGGTTTGTCTTGTTCTGATTGTATTTTTCTAAATATAGGGGCTGGGTCGTGGGGGATTTTTTTGTGAGATCTTTATTGATCGCAAGTTACTAATTTCCTTGAATATTGATGCGTTTGACACCTGAGTACAACTGAAATGAAAACTGACTTGTTTCTAATTGCTCAAGACTAATTACCTAACTTGATTTCTTCCTCTCTCTCTCTGTTACTTTTGTGTTTTGTCAAAACTGCTGCACAAAACCCGTGGCTGCAGCTGGCAGTAATTACAAGCTCAGCGGAGGAGGCAAGGCTTAAAGCTACAAGGAGTTTCAACCACCCTGTTTCCTGTGAGGTTTGGTCCCCTCCGAGACTGGGGGCAGGAGTGCTCTGTTGAAGTCACGACCGCGTCTACCGTGCAGAAATTAGTCATGTAAGATGATTAAAAATAAAGTGATTTTGAACAGCCTTTAAATGTGAAATGAGTTTTATATAAATTCAGAGGGAATAAAAATAGCTTTCATTCTGCCTCCAGAAAAACTGCAGTCTGTTGTGAAATACAGGTGATGAGGAGGGAAGAGGAATAATTGTAAGGAGACTCCACTGGACTTACATGGTCATAGTTACTTCAAACCTTACGTTAATTCATTTCTAAGGCATGTCATTATTTTACTGCCAAAAAATGTTGAATGATGGGTTGCGATCAATACGTTGCTGTAATGTTATCTTTACACTCTAGTTTATTTTACATTTTTTTCTCGCTCCTATCATTACACTAGCCAGTGTCTATTTAAGAGCTTTTGTCTAGTACTTGGATGAGATTCAGCTTCTGATTTTTTTTTTTTAACCTTCTGAGAAAAAGGAAATTGAGCAAAGGCGTTGACAGAAAACTCTTCAGACTGTCTGTGGACTGGATCTAGTGGGGCGGCTCAGTGCATGAGCTCGGCTTCAGCCTCCGTGAGAAGGACGTGCTAAAAACACTGGGGGGGCACCTCTGACATGCCATTGAGACAGAGGTAACTTTTGAGCCCAGAGAAAGTGTCTTTGATCAGTGACGAACAAGACCATCCGCAGCTGTCTGATGGCTACTGCTTTCAGAGAGGCAGCTTCTCATATTTGTGTTTCATCAAAATCTTGATGAAATGAAGTTGCCAACTTCTTCCCTTCCAGAAGAAGGTCACAAGACTATAAATTTAGCTGTTGACTTCAAAAGGAGAAATGGTGTAAGTAACATCGCCTCTGGAAGTCAGGTGGATGATAGCACAAAACCGAACTTCTCTAGATGGAAGTGTTTGGTGGAATTCGGTTTCAGTTTTGAACAGCCTGGTGGAGTACAGGCACCCTGTCCTTTAACAGCCTTTGTTGTTTTTAAATGATGTATTATGGCAGTTAGCAACTCATCAGCATTGCACCACAGTCAGAAACATCTCAATTCATTTTTTTTAACATCCTCTTTTAGATCTGCTGTCACTTTGTATTCAAAAACCGCACGCTTTTCCAGTGGCATCACTTCTGTTTTAAAAGGAAAAAAATGGAGAACTGAATCACGTGTGCGCCAGGTTTTTTCCCCACGCAGACAGCAGTGAAGAAGAGTATGTAAGAATCTCTTCTCTTACAGCAGCTGTAGTAGGAGAGTTCTGGGCGACGTGACTGTCCGCCTCTTACCCTACTAGGGTTGGTAAGTCTGGGCTTTTTGTGCTTTTTTTTCTTTCTGACTTACGCTTTGTTCCAGAGCGCAGGCACCATTTACTTTATTTGAAAGAGAGCAATTTTGCTAAGATTACCATGTTTTAGCTCTTACATTAGCACTATGAGCATTTTCAAAGCAATACAGCAACGTTTTCTAGCATGTAAGGATCTGGGTACCTGGGTCCTGTTTTTCAGAAGCAAATGAGGCATGCAGCATTCCAAATTCCATTGACGTTCAGCAAAATTTGGACTTCCAAGTACTCTTGTCTCTATTGAAAATGGCACTTGGTTTCCTAAGTCCCTTAAGTGCTTAAGAAAATGTTGTCCTGCTTTTTGCATGTGTAAATGATTCTGTAGACAAACGGTTAGGCTAATGTAACCAGGAAAAGGCACGGTGTACTGCCTTTCTCGTCTGCTTTGGTCTCGCTTGCAGGCATATCACAATTCCAGGCATATCACAATTCCAGTGTTACCTTCAGCTTCTGGGAGGGAACAGTGCGATTTAAGCTAAAAAAGAACTCCAAAAAAGAAAAAAGCAAACAGTTGTACTGTGGCAATGTGTAAATTTAGGAGGGAAGTTGGGAAATTTCCATCTCTCAATGGAGTTTTAGAATAGCTTTCTGGAAGGAGTACTGGGATTAAAAAAAAGTGACGCGGTGTATCAAGTTTCATTGCTGAACAAATAAGCCAGAGCATATGGTCGGGTTGCCGATAGTTAGAAGGAAATGAGTAGAGTGAGGAGGATCTTTCTGGTTAAATATCATATTAAATTTGCGGAGGTTTTGTTTGTGTGGCGAGGTATCTAGTGACTTGTATGGCACTGCTACTGATGTAAACTGCCAGCACTGTGAAAAGTATTGAGCCTTAATTGTCCATAATAGAAGTAGAGTCTTTGGTGTATTTCAAACAGCATGCCAGTACGTCATGTTCTTTGGGAGATTTACTATGTACTCTTCAGTAAAACTGCCTCATCCCTTGCCTCTCCCCGCTATTTCAAACCGTGAGCACACTAGATGTGTGTGAAGGCACTTGAAATATGTGGAGCTTAAAAAGCCATTTGAAGAACAGAGGGGTTCTCTTGTGTTCATCTTTCCCGTTCCTCCGTAAGAGGAGTGGCGATGATCTTTCCCTTGGTGAGTTCAGGTCAGACTTGGCTCTAAATGGAAAGATTGCCTTTGATTTTAACAGTAGGTGAATTGAAAAGGAATGATAAGGAATTGTTAAACGTAGTAGATTATTTTGAGACGTATTGGCTAGCTTCTAATTATTCACGTGCATTTAGTAAAACTCTGGAGCCTATCTACTCGTCGCTTTACTATTGGGGAAGACAAATTAACTGTTTATATCTTTTAAAATCATCATTAACAGAGACTCTAAAAACATTTGTATGTGTGAACTGCATTTTGGATGCAATTTTACTATACCCAAAGAACCATCAGCATCTTCTGAAGCTCCTTGGCACCTCACAGGGGCTCAGGCCAGTTCCGAATTAACCTCTGTGTCTGAATTTGATCTTGATTTCCTTCCTACGTCACCTCTTCAGCTCTTAGAAATTGTTGTCTTTCAATGGAAAAAGTTGATTTGCAACTGATGGTAGTGATATAGACTAGTAAAAGAATTTTGCTGATTTTTACAGCTCATAAGTATGATCTATCTCAACTAGCCACACTGCGGAAGAGGTATCTAGGGACAGAAGTGGTATTACAGATGAAGAACCTGATTAATGCCCTTCCTGTATCTTCAGAATGGTTTTTGGTGACATGGTATAGAGGTTAAAACTGTAGAAAAGCATGCAGTTAACTGTTTACTGAAAATAAATATTCTAGAAGAAAATAAAAATCACAGGCAGTCTTCATGAAAAGTGCGTTGTTCACTTTTTATTATTATTCCTCTTTGTCCAAATAAGTTTGAGGTACGCTGTCTTTCTTTCACTCGCAGGACTACATGGAACGCTGGTGATTAGGCTGTTACTCACACTTGTCATTATGTTGGCAGAAGGCATCTTAAGTAGACTCATATATAAGGAAAGCTGTCATCAAGATAAGCCTCGCAAATCTCATGCATCCAAAAAGGATAAAGAGGGAATCTGGAGACAGAAACTTGTAGACAACCCAAAAATTAAAGGCTTTGCTGACGGACGTGAGAAGCGGGATGAGATCTCTGCTAAAAGCAGCAAAATGGAGCACCGGAGCGGTCCTCAGTGGAGATCCGTAAAAGAGGTACCTGCAGAAGATCAGAAAATGCTTGTTAAAGGAACCGTATCACCAGCTTTACGTATCCCCAAAAGAGAACAAAATACTGAACAGATGGATTTGTATAGCTCCTGGTCATGCAACAGCATTTATCAAAACTACCCTGACCTGCATATTGGGGGAGACCGCGTGGGGGACCATACGTGTGATTCGGGTTGTGTTTTGGACCATGTGTGTGATGAACTTCCCAATGGCCCTGTTTTACTGTCCATAGATATTCCTCTAGGCCAGTCCCCTCTATGTGAGCATCCCGAAAAGCCAACTATAAAGTCCCTGTCTGGAGATGAAGCTGGAGAAGGGAGTATCGTGCTCTGTGAGGAGCCTCTTTCAAACTCCACGCTCAACAAGTACATGGAAACAAAAGTGGCAGAGCTCTACAAACAGTTTTTTGAAGAAAACTTGACCAGGTGTGGTTCTGTAACAAACCTCCTCACTTGCAGTTTGATAAGGAATAACCTGAATCAGATAAGCTTTCAGGTATCCCAGGAGCAGAATATAGAAACATCAAAAGCCAGAGAAGTGCTCTTGCACTCTTTAGCTTTGTTTAGTTTGCGTAACACTACCAACAGAAATAGCTCTGAATTTAGTACGCCAAACTTACAAATCTCAAACCCGACCTGCGTGAAAAAGAGCCGGAAGGATGCGGTTTACATCATGACTGATCTGCTTAGCTGAAGAGATGAATACGATTCAGATACGAATATTTAGCTCTAAGGATTAGGCTGGGAAATGAAGACATTCACGCACTACAGACTTTTTCAGATGAATACTTTAACACTTAAACTGTACTTTGTCTTTGTTAGCAGAGGAAGTAAAGGTCACTGCTTTCTTGTTCCTAATACAGAGTTTGAAATTAATTTCTCTCTAAAATGCTAGCCAACTGAATTTTTATAATGTATATGTCCTCCTCCTAAGACTCTGGCTGTATGAGTAACTGTACTCGTGTACCATCAGATTTACTCCTGCAAGAAAGATCAGTTGAGATGTGTGCTGGTAAAACGTCGATCTAAGGGACCGATCCAGCCAGTAAGTAAGAGTCAAGCTGTCTTTGCTGGGCTTCGGATTGGGCTGTATAGTTGAAGCCCAAGCTTTCGACATCCACATTCAAATTTTGCTCCTGCAAAGCTTGGTCACAGTGGCTGAGAAAATACTTCGTTGGTTTGAAAATCTGGTCAGCAGATGGAGATGTTCAGGACTCTGGATTATTTTGTATATATTATCATACATAGGAAATGCATCAACCTGAAACATGAATGAAGATGCTGATATTATTGCACGTGTACTTTTGTACTGCATAGGTGGAGTATGTTACAACGAAAATCTGGGTGAAATAGTTGATCAAGATTGTAAAAGTATTTCATTTTCTGTAAAAAATGTTTTCCTTTTAAATAAATCCTTAGGTCTTCGATGAAATCCACTCAGCTTTCTGTCAGTATGTTGTTATTTTCTGTTCCATTTGCGTTTGTCGTAAATGGACTTGCCTTTATTTCCTTGGAAATGAAGCACCTGCAACCTCGGCAAGCTAGGACCACCGCAGTGCTCCTGAAAAGGTAGTGCAGGCTTTCTTCATCTTCGTTTGGAAATTTAAATGCAGATTTTGGCATGGAAATTTTGTTACTTAGCTTTCAACCCATTTTCTTCCTTTCCTATTACTTCTTCCCAGTAAGCGTCTCAACTGGAAATTCATCGCTGTGTCACTGTTGTGAAATGATAAATTAGTCTGTTACCTGGTCTGCAGAAGTCGTCTTCTCGTAAGGACGCCGCTTCACTTGCACTGTGACTGGGTACGGTTTGACAGTACTGAGTTTGCAATCGTGAAATCCAAATCCAAAAGCTGGCAACCAACTGCATTTATACGGTTGTAAGCTTTGTGCTGGTTAAATCGTTTTATCCAGTTCCTGATGCCGCTCCATGCGTGGGGACGGGATGAGTTATGAAGCAGAGCTACTCGGTGAAACTTGCTGTGAAACAACTAATGTAAACCAAAACCGGCTTTGTCTTTGAGACATGTCTCTCAAACTCTGATGCATAATATGCATTCTTTTTTTTAATCTGTCAACCCTCTAAGAGGCTATGAAGGATCTTGTGATCTCTAGGTAATAATACATCAAATGCAAACATATTTGTCTTTGTGAATCAAGGCCCTTGACATCTGATCAGTCTTCTGAAGAGATCAAAGTTCTTTGTTTCTGTTTTGTTGGGGTTTTTGCGTGATGGTTTTTTTTTTTAAATCCAGCATCTTTAGTTGTTGGGCTTTTTTAAAAATCATCTCTGAGCTGGCATTTATAATGAAAATATCAGTAGGCTTGAAAGAATGCCTCAGAACATCAAGGAGATCCGAATTCACAAGGGATTCACCTTGAAGCTCTTAAGTAATTTAGCTTATTAATCAGTTGCATTTACTGTAATAGAAACTGTACGATGGGGCTTAGAGTTAAAAATGTGCCTGTTTTGGCCCATACAGAGAAGGAAATTTGCAGGAAAAAGTGTACTGGACCCTTAATAAGCTGTACCTATGTAAGGACTGCACCTTCATGGTATGGGGCTCCTTTTGGAGGAGGAGGAGGATGCAACTGCTGCTGTGTGCATCATTCGATGTGGTATCAAATACAGCAGCGTGCGTAATGGAAAGGGAATTACAAGGCTTTTGCCCATCTTAAGATTTTTAACCTTTCCTGATGCCTTGCAATGTCTTTTAGGATCGGTGGAACTTAACTAAAGTGCATGGCTCAATGAATGTATGTACCTAATGTCTAACACACGTTCAAATGCAAGCATCTGGGGTTTAATAGGGTGTGTATATTCAAATTTGAGATCAAACCTCAAAGCTTCAAAATAAAAGTACCAAAATAGTTGGCCGACAAGGCTACTCAGTCTGATGGGTGGTCTGAATGAGCCTATCTAAGCATCGAGCCAATTCAGCACCTGAGCAGGGTGAATACCCCTGGTTTTGAGGTGTCTCCCAGCTTTTTATATACTTTGATTTTAGAGCTGTAGGAAGATGGGCACTCTGCTTCTCTGGAATTGCAAAAAAATGATTTTTGCGGGCAGCCTTCAGTCTGAGGTAGACTTTTCCATGACAGCAATTTGGTAGGGTGGGTATTTTCAGACAGATGAAAGAAAAGAGAGATTCCTGTGGTTTGGCGACTGGCAGGATTGAAAAGACTGTGCTGCTGTGGGAAAAGCGATCTGGGTGGCTGAAGTAAGAACCGCCCTCTCCCGATTAAAATGACAGGCAAAGGCAATTCCTGCCGAGTATGTAGCAAATAATTAAATAAAATCGGACTCCTGCATGTCCAAGACCTAAGTGAACGTTCCTTGCCTGATCAAAAATTCCATTGACCTTAGTGGTGCAGGGAGTATGAGTAATACTGAAACTGGTCCCTGTCTCCTAAGAGGATGATAGGAAAGGATGCTTTGCTTTTGCTATGCGTTGCCCTAATCCCACGTGTGTCTCATTAATCGCCTTCTCAGCTTTCAAAATCAAGTCGGGAGTCCTTTGGAAGAGGCCAAGTGACTTCATTAAATTCTGGAGGAGTCTAGAGTGGGCGGCGCTCTGAAGTCTTCCTTGGTAGGGGTGCAGAGAATAAGTTAAATGAGACTGAGAGGAAAAATCTTCCGAAGGGCATCAGT
>NW_008825073.1:3655401-3660194 GCF_000699105.1 Pygoscelis adeliae | reverse complement strand
ATTTAACTGTAGGGGAAAAAAGCGCCCTGTGGCATTTGCGCTGCCTTGCCCTAGCCTTTGATTTCCCCTGGGATGTGTTGATAGTTCCAACCAAAGTCTTGAAAGAAGTTAATTGCTCAAGGTTCTTCCTCAGGAAATGTGGAAGTCGGAGGTTAAAGCTGAGGTCCGGACTCTGGTTGTTTTTCTATCCTTCCCAGCCCTGAGAGACGCGTTAGAGGAGACCTGTTCTTCTCTCCCGCTAACCTCAGAATCCTAGCCCTAGATATTAAAGTCAACTGGGGTTTCAACATTGACGCTGGCAGAAGCTGCTGAGCGTCGTCGGCTGCTACAGCGGGAGAAACCCTGGCGGACCTGCTTTTCCCGTCACCGTTAAAGAAATGGCGTGGCAGAAGAGAATATGGAAACGAATATTCTGTGTTTGGTAGAATCTGAGGTTACTGTGAAGCTGTGTCCATCCCGCGCCTTTTCAGGCCTGGTTTCAGAGCCCGTTTTTGAATTAGTTTTATCAAATATGTGGACAATTGTAGTTATAATGTAAATGCTAGAATGAAAAGAAAAGCTTGTTATCTGTAGCCTTTATTATAATTATAGCCTGTGTCACAACCCGATGGAGGCGAGGAGCGTCTTACGTAACTCGTGATAGCAGCTATACCGAAACCAGCCACGTTACGGATGCGGGTGAAGGCAGGCTGTGTCTAGCACCTGTAAGGATGATACGTGGCTCTATCGCAGGCACGCTTTTGGGTTTTGTTTTTCTAATAGAAAAACACAAGACGACTTAGTTTTTAGAATTTTAATAAATGACCCGTTTGGAGGAGGGAAAATGGACTTTCCGCTAATTCATGTGGCTACTTAGCACAGTAACGCATGTTTTAGCGGTGCAAATGAAGATGTAGATAAACGCACACTGTACATGTATACAGTACCACAGACTGTATTTTGGTATTGATCCTATGCAGTTTTGCCCATGGTAAAGTATTGTCTACGTACTTTTTTCCACCCAGCATTTGTTACTCTGGTTTAATCCAAAACTTAAATAACTTCTCAAAATTCACTTCTCTTTGTAGGAAGAAAGATATCTGCGGTGTTGCTGCAGAGTACATTTTAGGAGCAAAATCTGGTAATTTCTGGAAAGACGAGACAAATACATTTACTATTCACTTAGGTGCTGTTTTTAGTTCCGTTTTATTTTAATTGACGTGTTTCAATCCATGACGTGCTTTGGATTTATTTATGTTTGAATGATACCGAGTCCCATTCTGAATGTAAGTGAGTAAAACTCCGTCAGCTGCACTGGAGCTGTGCCCGTTTTCACTAGCAGGAAAAATGGCTCAGTGAACTCAAATACATAGGGAAAATCACTCAAAAGGTGCGCTTTTCCAGGCTGCTGAAGGACAGCAGATGTATTTTATTACAAATGAAAGCAGTGCCTTATTTTACAGGTCAGACACATACGGCCAAATTCTGGCTGGCAGTTACGTTCATCCACGTGCCAAAAAATCTGAAACTGAAGGAGAACTACTGGCAGGGAATTTTTTTGCTTTCGTTTCCAGTTCTCGTTCCATGTTCCCACAGAGGAATGTTCATCAGGCGCTGGGACCGGGACCCTGGAGTAAGCTGGGCTCTTCAGTTAAATCTGCCCAATTAGCTGAGACCTATAGTTAGGGTGCCGTTCCCCAGCCTGTTACCTGTCGTGGGATATAAGGCCCTGTAGAAGGTGATTTAACCTACCTGGGTAGGTAATAGAGATTTTTACATGCCAGATCAACATTAACAATTTTTCTGATATCTATTAAACAGTCAAATGATGATATCTAGTGATGGTTTCCTTTAGTACCTTTTAGTTCAGGATTTCCAGAGGTTTACAAACATTTTGCAAATAAATCTCAAAGTCCACCTCTCTTTGGAGGGAGGATTATTTCCCACAAAAAAAGGTGTCCAGGTGTGCAGAATAACAGCTTCCATCGGTTGATGTTCTTATATTCTGCAGGTTAAAATCTAGAAAGATGAAATCCAGCTTTCTCTCTGCTAGTTTATATATGAAATTGCAATTCTGGGGTGGTTTTTTTTCTGTTTTGCTCCTGTTTTACATACAGGTTTCCAAAATTTAGCTATTTGATTTTAATTAATTTTTTTTTTCTTTACCGGAAGAACCTCACCACTTAATTCCTGCCTGCATCTCCTTTGAGTTAATTTGTGGTAACCCCATCCATCTATTGGGAATACAAATCACCTGTGTGGGTCAGCAGCCGCCTGGTAAATGAGTGCCCAGCTGCTAACAAACTCTGCCGCCTCCACATACTATGTCCTGACTGCCTGCCGGCTTCTAAGTGGAAATAAAAGTGTTTAGTATTGAGCTATGAATCCCAGGAGGCCAAAGACCTTCCTCCTCCTCCCTTCCTGTCCCACGCAGGGATTGCAGATATTCCCCCTTCGCTCGAGGGCTGTGCTCTGGGGAAGGCAAAAAGGCTGGAGGAACGTTTGATGCAGCGGAGCAAGCTGGGGCTGGGGGGGTGTGTGTGTGTGTGATTTGTACATCAATCAGCAGCAGGATCATCAATCAGGCCGTCTGGAGCTGAATTACTGAAACGTGCCCCAAATGTGCCGGGGCTCTTTTGCGGGCTACGTCTATCAGGACTTCATTTTGCTTGGGATGCTCGTTTGGGGCTCTCTTTCAGGGAGAAAAATATGGCACTGCTGTTACGATCTTGTTAAATTGCCATTTCTTGGAAACAATCTGGCATCTTGTCACTTTTCCTGGGGCTTTATTTATCGATGTTTGTTTAAGCGCTGAAAGACAGGTGAGCAAGGGGCCGAGGAACTTCACCTGGTGAATGATAACTGCAGGAGACCAGAAGAGCTGCGTCTTTAAACCACCCACAGAAGCAGCACTAAGGCTTGCAGGCGTTCTCCGTGTCTCGCTAATGCTGCTTCTCCTTGAGGGTAAGTGGAAACAGCGTCTTTCCTAAATAAAGCTCCAGTTACGTAAAACTGAAATATGCAGCTCTGAACTCTGTGAAACTCTGTTTGCTCCGTCCGTCAGCAGTGCTGGCAAGTTAGCCGATGCTGGCTTACGTGTCCATTTTGGTAGCGTCACTGCAGTTGAATTAACCCCAAAGAGGGCTGCTCGCTTTAATTTCTCTCTGCTATTTACATGGGACCTGAAACCCTAGCTTTGCTGTGAAGGTGGAGTTTTATTCATCGAGGCTGCAGTTCTTCCCTCTGCGTTAAGACACGTGGTATGGCTCTAATTCCCTTCTCGTGCTTTTGTATTAGGCTTTTCTGCAAACTCTCAGGTCCTACCGTACCCAGCTGTAGGAAGCCCCATATAGGTTTCCCAAGTTCTAAGGCGCAGCATATGCTTAGAGTTCCCTGTGATAGAAATACACCCACAGAATATTGCTGACATGGAAACTCTGACTATTTAGGAGTCCTTCATGTTCCTCAAAAAATCTCTTGTTTTGTGCAATAATATAATTTCTTAACGTGCTGTGTTGCTATTTTTTTGTCCTCATTTCCTATCTGTAGTGACTACACACTTCTGCTTTCCAGTGCCAAATCTGTAAAACACACTGACCATTTATTTTCTTGCTCTGTCCGTTGCTCAACCCTATAAAGTTGGTGATTCAATAATTAATTACTACTCTGAGATGTAACAAAGTTAACAAAGATGACTGAGAGAAAACCCAGACTCGCGCCCACTCTCACTTTTTTTGTGTACGTAAGCTATATTATTGCTTTGTTTCAAATGAATAACATTTGTGAGCTTAATGGAACAGGGAATGTAACTGCAAACTAATTTCCAAAAATTCTCGGCTTGAATTTTTAAATTAACGGATTCCGTTCATTCTTATTCCTCTTCCCTGTGAGTTGAATTACAAAAAACCTTTCCTGGAACAGAAAATGAAAATTTTCATGTTGCATATGCAAAAATGGTGCAAGTGAGACTGTAAAACAGTACGGCTGGATGTTTGCGCTGGTGGTGTTTGAGTGCTGGGAAAGGAAGCCGACACAACCCCGGTTCCCTTTGCTGACCGTTCACCGCTCGAGCCCAGCTATTAAACATCAAGTACAGGTCACTGATCACAGGCAACGCCGTTGCACTCAAATGGCTTTCGGACAGATTTATTGACTATTTTTATATCACAAATGCGTCCTAGGAAGTAGCCACCTGCTTATGTTTATTCCACAAAAAGAAACCAAAGGCTGCGTTCAGCAGATCAAGGGTTTCAGAAAAAGTAGACGTCTCCTAACGGTGCCTCTCCAGCCTGCCTTGGAGTCCGCTCCAGTGCATGGCACCCGTGGGTGGGCGTCCAGCGAGCAGCGTGGTGCTCAGTAAGCCGACGGATGGGGACTGATCTCCACACCGAGCTGAAGTCCCTGAATTAAAATATCCACGATGTCACTAGTAAATATACAATCTTCAGGGGGCAGGATGCGCTCACACCTCTGTCTGAGGTGAACAAACATTGTGCTCATGTGTATTGGATCTACGACAACTTTATTACAAGACATTTACAGTCGTAAGTTTTCGTGGAGGCGGCGCTGCGGTTTGCCTGCTGTAATCGCGTATGCTGATTCCCAGGGTTCTTTCCCTCTTTGGCTCTTGCTTTATTTTGGGATTACAGAGCTGTCGTGACGAGGCACCATGACAACAGTAACATTCAGCGTTTGGTTTGTCCAGGCTTGTGTATTTTCCCAGTGGGTGGTTAGCCGTTTGGTCAGGGGACAGGGAGAGTTGAGTAAACTGGCAGAAAATGGTGAATGAGAAGATTTCCACCCCCCCCCCCCCT
>NW_008825073.1:3647093-3655379 GCF_000699105.1 Pygoscelis adeliae | reverse complement strand
CAGCTGAGGCTGTGTGTGAGCGTGCAGGAAAGCAGCAAGAGCAGCAATGGAGAGGAAGCAGCTGATATCCCTCACCCTTCCCAGCAGCCAGACCACAGCTGGAGAAAGGATGGAGCTTTGCAAAAACGTTGGCGTGACCCATGGGCAAGACCTGCGCTCATCCTGCCAGGACAGGTTCCTGCAGGAGTTTGTTCCTCGCAGCATGAAATACCTTCCCGTCTTGTTATGTGTCATGCTCAAGGCCAGAGCAGGAAGAATCTTCAGCTGTGCTCTCATGAGGTGAGTTTGAAGGACCCTTGGAAGCCCTATTGGTTTGGGCTCCTAATTAATGGGAAACAACTTCCGTGTCATGGTTGATTCAAGGGCACTGTGCTTCCTCTGGTTGGACTCAGCCTCTGAGTCTCTTCGGCTGACCTGCTCCAGGCACCGTGACCTGGAGGTTTTCTGCACGGATTTAAGGCCGTCACCCTAGTTTGATGATCTAAAAAAGCAATGAGTATTAAAAGTATTATTTAATGGAAGAAATCTCATACCACCACTTGAATATGAATCTGATTTGCAATTGTGTGAGTTCTGGATGTGTCTTTGGGAATTAAAAGTTTGGAGTTTAAATTAGAAAAATAGTTTTTAGATTACCAAAAGGGACAAGTATTAGTAGTTTGATTGAGGCCACAGTTACAGGCTTCTCCGGTTATAATGATGAAGAAAAATACTAAAGGCCATTTAGTTTACAAGTCGTTGAAGCAGTTGCTCGAAGTGCTCAAGCTGTTATTGACAAAAGCAGAATCCAAATAGAAGTCGGTGCCAAAATGATTAAAGTGGTTCTCAGCCTGGAACTGCCCTACAGGAATTCTTTAAGACCTTGTTAATTAGGCAGTATGCTGCGTCTGCAATGAGAGCAGTATGGAAACTATATGGAAGCTGTGTGGAAAAAGAGTAGGTGTAAGGCAAGGAGAATATGGATCTTTTGGGTCTTCCTCATATTGATACGGGAGGGACTGTTTGTCGAACTCTCTCCATTTAGGCAAGGTAGCAGTGATAAATCTGTGATTTTTCAAGTTGGCCAACTGTTAAGCAATGAACCACAAAATTTGCATCTGGCGGTGTGTCCGTTTCTGCAGCTTCCTGACGATGAGAGAGAGTGTGGGTACAGAGAATGTCTTATTCTCTTGATTTATTCTTTACTCGTTTCTTATTAATATTGAATTTCCTCACTGTAATTTTGTTCAAAGTCAAACCAGATTTTTGAATGAAGTCCCTGATGTGAAATGAAAAAGGCATTCTCGCCTGGGCTCTGTGGGGCGCGCAGGAGTTAAGCGGCACGTCAGTTCACCCAGCTCACTGCAACGCAAAGTTTAGTTGCTCAATATATTCATGGCCTGTGATATACTGAGGAAAAACCCGTGCTACGGCTTTGGATTTTAAGGGGTTTTCCATTCCCTCCGTCCAGAAGAGCTGCAAGCGCGACGCTTCCCAGCGAGGGAAGTGGGATGAGGGGCTTGGTCTTAATTCCAGTTCCGAGTAAATCTTCTGGCTGAGCTGCTTGTCTGCTTTACGTGTTTTCTGTGTTTGCTCGCAGGCTTGCGTACGGATGGAAATACGCAGTCTTCTGTCCCTGCCTCTTCAGAAAGAAGATCAGTATTTTACACGCAGTCTTTACTGTGCATATTAAAATGTAATGGAAAATGCAGGCGCTGAGGAGGGGAAGCTGAAAAACAAGGTGATTATATGTGAAAATACGAGCGGTTCCCATTCTGATGGGGGGAAGGGAGATTTCGCACATTCACAAAAGAACGGCTTTCTCCTCCGAGTTCCAGACAACGCATGTAAACAAATGGCCGTTCTCCTGATCTTGGTGGGAAAAATCATATTTACATACCAAATGTAGATATCCTTTACACTTAGACTTTATCTCTTCTCAACGAGCTGATTAGATGGAGTGCACGGGTAACCTTTTAGGAGCTTTTCTATGTGTCCCCCACATATTTTGTCGGAGAGCTGTATTGGTTACAGCGCAGAACTAGCTCAAATGAGGACGTCTATCTGAATTTTTGCTTTTTTTTGCTTGGGGGGGGGGGGGGGGAGCCAAGCTGCCATCCTGGCTTAGCTTTTCTGGAGAGGCTCCTGGATATTGGTTTGCTCGCGGAGCAGGATGCTTTTAACGAAACCTGTTGGCTGCTTTGTGCAAAAAGGAAGGTTTTTTAGGGTAAGCCGGAAAAAAGGTTTATTTCAAAAAGGGCGGGGGGGGAAGGTGATAACACTAAAACATCATCTGGGTTTTCACGTGTTACTAACCACAAACTGTGAATCTTTAAGTACTTATAGCTGAGTAAATACATGATTTCCTGATTTGAGGCCCAAATAATGTGGAAAGTCTTCGCAGTACCGTAGCTAAAAGGTGCACCCCAAATTATTTTTCTTTCCCCCCATGTAAGGCATGAACTTACTCAAAGTTCTCTTTCATAAACTTCAGTGGTTCACATATGAATTTCAGGACGTGATGGAAATTGGGATTTAATTTACAATATTTATTTTTTCATGAAGTGATGCATGCATTCGTAGCAAAAAGAAGGGGAGGCGTAAGTGAGAACATACTTAGAAGTAATGACACATCAGGGAGGTGAGAGAAAAGACTTCACATCTTTCACTCTCAAAGTAAGTAAAGAAAAATAGTTTGTTGCAATTGATTACAGAGTATAATAGCAATAGTTAAAACTATTAATCTAACGTAACATTTTCATTGCAGGAGCCTGAATTCTGGTCACTGTTACCATGTCACGCAGTACTCTCTTCTTCTCACAGTCCTCTTCGTTCCAGCAGGAGCAAGGTACCCCTCAATACAATTATGGGGTCAGAATCTAGCCCTGAAACCTAAAAATGTGGGAAAGCACATTATGTTACAAAAAAATGAAAGCATGTCAGTAAACATATGATCAAATGGTACTCGCATTAAAAAGTGGTCCAATAACATCAATAGCCATTACAAGAGGGACAACACGTATTCTGTTATCACAGAACTTTGGAAAAACGTTTTGTCTTTGGCTTTTCGTTAATTCATAACTAATATATAATGAACAGTGATACATACAAGAATTTAAGGGAAGGAACAAGCTTATTTATATAGAACTTCAGGGTAAAACAATTCAAAACAGAAAAATGAGGAGTTTCAAAATCCTAAAAGCAAACTTCAAGGTTCTCACTATAATGAAATACGACGTCCGAAATATTTGCAAAGAGCCTGTTGTTGTCCTTGCACAGGTCTAGGTACAGCGAACCAGTAATTAGGCTGGGAAGGGCAATGGAGCTTTTAAGGAGATGCTCGAAGCTTTGCAGGATGGAAGCCAGTTTGCAGGGTGGGGCTGCACTGATCCATCTGCGTGGAGCTTGTTGCCGGGTCGCAACTATCATTACAGAAAGGAGCGGAGAAGAAAGCAAGTGAAACAGGTTCATTAAAAACTCTGCACAGGGTGCTGGCTCAGGCTTTTTGCCCCTCTGTTAACATTTTCTATCTTTTTCTTAAGAACCATGGTGTGTTTTGCTCTGTTCAGACAGAGAGGTTTGGTTGAGGAGTCAAGGTAAATAAGTATGCGTGCGTGGCTTTTCGCTTCACCTGTTAACTGTTGCTTAGTGTAATTTAATGTTGTCCTCCCCATTGACCTTCCTCAAACACTGTCCCAACTCTGCTGGGTTTTTTTCTGGTTCCGTTGTCTAATAGATATTGGTTCTACGCACAAAAACATCTTCCAGGTAGTGCTATTGAGCTCCACGCTGCAGGTCTTTTTTCCGTCCAAGATGCAAACTTTTCATTTTTGGCTTAAGGTAAATGTAAGTGAGTATTAACTTTCTTGCCTTTTTCCTCTGGTTTTGGCTGGGGTAGAGTTAATTTTCTTCACAGTAGCTGGTATGGGGCTGTGTTTTGGATTTGTGCGGAAAACAGTGTCAATAACACAGGGATGGTTTAGTTATTGCTGAGCAGTGCTGACACAGGGTCAAGGCCTTTTCTGCTCCTCACCCCACCCCACCAGCGAGCAGGCTGGGGGTGCACGAGAAGCTGGGAGGGGACACAGCCGGGACAGCTGACCCCAGCTGACCCAAGGGATATTCCACACCATATGACGTCATGCTCAGCATACCAAGCTGGGGGAAGAAGGAGGAAGGGGGGACGTTCAGAGTGATGGCGTTTGTCTTCCCAAATGACTGTTATGCGTGATGGAGCCCTGCTTTCCTGGAGATGGCTGAACACCGGCCTGCCCATGGGAAGAAAAGAGTAAAAAAAGTAGAAAGAAGTCACTCTTAGAGTGTATCGCTGTATCTCTCCTGACTCCCAAAGTTTATCCTCCTCCTGCTTTACAAATCCGATCAGAAACGGGGAGTTCACGAGGTACTGAGAAACCCGGGATCTGTGTCTGCATGATGCTGGGTTCTGACTTTACAGCAAAAAAGTGGGTCACCAGCTTGTTATTGGCAGCTCAATTTTGGTGTTGTTTAGGCAGCTGAGAAACAAATAGGCCATCGATCAGTCTAGCAACAGCCTGGGGCCTCTGTATTTTAATTATGTGTGGTGTTTGGACCAAATTCATCCCTGTTGAAACATTATCAACTTAAATGAAAATCCACAATGGAGGACTTTGGCCCCATATGGGTTTTTCCTCTGTATTATTAATACATCTAACACTGTTGCAAATAGCTTTTTATTTTTCTGTCTCTCCAGCTTTTCTAAGCAAGCTCACTGAGTTTTCAATGCCGTTTTCAAGTAGTGAAGAGAGATGAAGATAACTTTTCCTGTTAGCCCTTATTATAGGAAGAAGCTTTAAGCAATTGTTGAAACTTACTCTCCCAGTACAGGTGACCTCTATCCAGCGCAACGCTGCAGCTCTGTGTTTGGCATAAGCAAGCTGGGTGCTTTGCTTGATTTACCAAATGGAAACTGTGATTATTGGTAATGTTGCTGCCATGTGTTCTCTCTGCAGGCACTGGCGAAATCCAGTGAAGTCCACTGTAAGATGGGTCCATTTCTGGATGGGGCTGTTCTATGTGGGACCTGTTCCACCAAAGCCTGGCTGCTCTAGCAGCAGTGAAGAGTTCCCCCCTCCAAGAAGGGTTTCTGAGAGACTGGAAGCCAGAATATGTCAAGACTCAGGACTGAAATGCAACTTGTCCCTTTCTCAAGCATGCACAGATGGGCAGTTGGTCTAAGGGTGCAGGAGGCATTTCTTCAAGGAGGCAGCTGCAGGAGGAGCCTCTGCCTATTTGGGCACGTGGTGCCAAAGGGTGCGATTCTCCAGCAGGGTCTCCCGGCTGGAAACTAATGGACCAGGGAGGAGAGTCGGTGTGAGGCGGAGCGGTTGCTCCTCTCTTTGCAGCAACCCACGCAACGAGGGCGAGCCGAGCTCTGCTGTCTCCAGCAGCGCTCCCAACCGCTCGCCCGCGGCAGCGAGATTGGGAGCAGCCAGCGGCCAAATCTCTGCGGCAGACGGCTTCCAGGGCAAACGGAGGGGCAGAGGCCAGGGTGCGAAGCTGCAGCTGCTGTCCTAGCTGGGTCCTTGCTCTCCTCCGTCCTCCAAGCCACCAGGGTCAGAGCCCTGCAAGGCTCCCCACCGATGCCGCTGCTGGAGGACGTGATCCCGGAGAACATCAGCTGGGCTGCCGAGGAAGCCCAGGGCAACAAATCCTCAGAGCACGCGTTTTTCTCTCTGGATTATCAGCATGTTCAAGTCCCCTTTGAAATCACACTCTGGATCATGCTTGCATCCTTGGCCAAAATAGGTAAGGCATCTTGAGAGGGTGAGGAAGGACGGGGGTCTCCGTGGGGACGGTGTGGGCAGGGGTGGCCTTTGCTTCACCTCTTCTCCAGCCTTGGAGCCTGAGATAACACGCCAAGTCCTAAGGATGCACATATTGTGTGCCAGACATACTGCACGCACGGAAAATAACTACCCAGTTGCGTTTTAGGTTGGAAATGATGGTTTTCCATCTAGAAGTTGACACCTGTGCATGGTGTTGCTATTTAGTAGGAAAACTATCAGGGTTTCCAGGAGTCTTATTTAACTGCAGTACACACCAAGGGGTGCTTTCATCTCCATTAGTTTGCCAGCTACCCCACGTGCAGGTTGTCCACTGACATCTTCATCTTAAAATGAAGACTCCTTGGTCTTAAAAAAGGGTGCTGCGTCTGGCCAGCCGCAAGGAATAATTCAGTCCATGTGCAGGGTGTTACACAGCCTAAAATAAAATCTCTCTGCGTCAAGGTGGTTATCTGTGTAACCACACCTAAGAAATCACATTTTGTATAACTTGGACCTATCTCCACCCCCCCACCCCCCGCCCCCGCTAAACTGGGCATAGGTAAGTGGAAATCACTTTTTTTTTCCCTCCAGGAATTGTGATGGCTTCTGTTACATTACTGCTATAAAATTATTTTATAGCATTTTGTTTTTATTTTTTTCCTCAGAAGGGAGAAGTCTCCGAAATTGGTTTAGATCAGAATTTCTTTCAGATAGAAATGGTCTTTCATTTTGCTATTCTGCATATTATTTGATGAGATCTCAACTCTATTAACATGCATGAAGAAATAATAAAGATCACAGTTGTTTTTTTTTTTTCCTTATTATTCCCATTCCGGTTTGGTTTGTTTCAGTTGCTTTCTTTCTTTTAACAACTCACCTTGAGAACTTGTAGTGGTTGTCAGCATTTCTCTCTAACATTGTGTGTTGCACAAGGCTGGCTTGACTGGAATTTTTTCAATGTTGCTTTTAGCTTTAAGTGTTAATGAGTAAATAATATTAAAAGTGGCACCATTTATAATTAATGAGAATGCTTTTTGTCATTTTTATTTTGATGTATGGAATCTGCATTGTGTTTAAAATTAGTTGCTATTTACATTAGTGCTGAAGATGGCATGCTAACTAGATTATGTCATCAGTAATTCCAAATACCTTTTTATTTATGCGGATTATTTAGTTCTTCTATCTGTGTATTACCTAAAAATATATCTTTAACATTATGCTGTGATGAAATGCAGTCTGAACCAACAGTAATTTTAGAAAGTTTGGTATTTTCAGTAATCTTTCAGATTTTCTAGCCAATTTCTGGTTGGGCAACTTCACCTTAATTGTGTCCGTTTATTACTACTACTCCAAAGCGTAGCCTGCTGAAGGTGGGGGCACGGGGGGGCTTCCTTACCCCAGCGAGGAGCTGGTTGGTGCTCTTCAGCCAGTTAGGGCTGATGAGATAATACTTTTTTTTTTTTCCTATTCATCTCCTCCCAGGGTTTCATCTCTATAACAAGTTGCCTTCTGTCGTTCCCGAAAGCTGTTTATTGATATTTGTGGGACTCATCATGGGGGGAATCATCTACGGCTTAAACGACAAGTCACCGCCTGTTATGGACAGCGACATTTTTTTCCTCTACCTGCTGCCGCCCATCGTCCTTGATGCCGGGTACTTCATGCCCAGCCGTCCCTTTTTTGAGAACATCGGCACTATCCTCCTCTACGCGGTCGTGGGGACGATATGGAACGTGTTTGGGATCGGCTTTTCCCTGTACGGGATCTGCCAGGTGAAAGCCTTTCGCCTGCAGGACGTGTCGTTGCTCCACAACCTCCTGTTCGGCAGCCTGATCGCCGCCGTGGATCCCGTGGCGGTGTTAGCGGTCTTTGAAGAGATACACGTCAACGAAAAACTACACATTTTGGTCTTCGGCGAATCGCTCCTGAATGACGCGGTGACAGTGGTGAGGGACTAGCCTTTCCTTTGAGTATTTAATGTTCAGAGGGAGGATGCTCTGGTGCTGAGAGGTGGGACTTGGGATCTGCAGAGGGAAAAGGCATCAACAGCCTCTTCTAGCAGAGGACTCCTGGTCCACTTCTCTGGCCTGAGGTCCTGAGAAGCTTTCAGGTGAACGTCTCTTCGACTGTGTGTCTGGAGATAGAAATGCATGTGAGTGCCACGGCACTCCCCTGGTAGGAGCCTGACCTCCAGAGAAGGATGCTGACCCTGCACTGGCAGAAATTCCAGCAGCATATCTTAGTGTCATTGCTACATATGGCCATGTCTGGTGAATATCTTGTTAACGGCTGTTTTTCCTCTTTCATTTTTCACCCAGGTGCTCTACAAGCTATTTCGATCTTTCTGTGAAATGTCAACCGTCGAAAGTGTGGATATTTTTGTTGGAGTTGGAAAATTCTTTGTGGTTGGGCTAGGAGGAGTTTTAGTAGGTCTTACTTTTGGGTTGACCGCCGCCTTTACCACGCGATTCACCAAGGATATCCGTGTCATCGAACCGCT